>NW_024426885.1:53197115-53326782 GCF_017311325.1 Ursus maritimus
CCCCCCCCCCCCCCCCCCCCCCCCCCCCCCCCGGCTGACTACTTCATTCTACACCATCGGGGTTCCCAGGCCCTCTCTTCATCTCCCTGGGGCAGTCGTGCCTGCCCAACTAACTTGCCCCTTTCTTAGGGCAGGAACCAGAACCAGCTCTTACCCACCTCCTAGCACTGGGCTGAGCCCTTCAGTAAGACCTGTGGATTGCCAGAGCCCCTCACTGGGGAAACCGAGAGGCATGTCCACCCAGGCACAGTGGAAAATCCCTGGCAGGGGGAAGGGCTGTGGAAATTTCTTCTTAACGTTCTCTTTCCAGACTTGGACTTGCCCCAGAAAGCAGTCAAGCATTTGCCCAGTGACCTGCAAGGCGGCTCTGCTCTTCTCCTCCCCCCACCCCCACCCTGGGCTTGAACCCAGGGAGCAGTGATGGGGCTGGGAGAAGCAGGAACTGGCAGCTGAGCTCAGCTGCAGAGAATGGCTGTGAAGTCCTCTTGTCCCATCCCCTTAGTTCAAAGATGAAGAAACACAGGGGCAAAATGACACAAGGCTGCAGATGTCTTCAGTCCCAGTTCAAGCTCCCCTAGTGCCCCACATTCCTGTTTCCTCATCTGTAAAATGGGCATAATAGTCCCTACTTGATAGGACTGGTGATATGTGAAGTGAGTTCGAGATGTGGAACATTCTAGGAATATGCGCTATGTATCCTCTCTAACCCTGAGCCTGCTCTTCCTCGTAGCCCCAGTGGTGGAGAGTGTCCTTCCCATTGTGCCAGCGGCCACCTCTGGGGGCTTGAATGAGGCCTTGAAGTTATCACCAGGGACTAGTGGGTTCCTGTGAGGCTTGGCCCCGTATTGTCTGTAGACTGTGTCCACAGCATGTCTTGCCTGTATATTTGTCCTGCTGCTTTTTAAATGTATGTAGATGCAATTTTTGGTGAAAAAGATACAAATTCACTTAACAGTGTTAGTGAAGTCACAGGTTTGTCATATATTCAGTTAACCAGTGATAGCAAAAGTCAACTACAATTTTTGGAGTTTCATAATGGGTTGGGGGCCATTGGGACAGGTGCCCCAATCTCAGCCCTTCTCCCCTGAGGGGACCATGCTCCTCTCCTGTCCCCTGAGAATGTGCCAACCCAAAACAGCTCCACTACTCTGTCCCTGGTCCCCAGACTACCCCCAAAGGGGCTCTGACAGGAATCTGAGGTGTGGCAGAAGAGCCTAGGTGAGAGAATGAAGAAGGCCACCCTCAAGTCCTCAGGAAGTCTCATCCCTCCCTCCTCCCACTTGCTAGAACATACGGAATAACCGCAGATTCCTAGCCCTCCTCCGGCCCTTTGCCGCTTATCACCTTGGAGGCCTGGGCGCAGTGGGACTCGACTGTGGGGGTCACTGGGGTTTGGACTGGGATGTGGAGAGGCATACGAGCGCTGGGAGGTGTTGGGTACTGTTGGTGGGAATGTGACATGGTGCGGCCAAGGCTGAAAACAGCATGGCGATTCCTCAACAATTAAAAATAGAGTGACCACCTGATCCAGCAGTTCCACTTCTAGGTATATACCCCAAAGAAGTGAAAGCAGGGGCTCAAAGAGATATTTGTACACCCATCTTCATAGCAGCATGATTGACAGTAGCTAAAAGGTAGAAGCAACCCAAGTGTCCGTCAGCGGATGAAAGGCTAAGCAAGTGTGGTACGGACGGACGATGGGATAGTATTCGGCCTTCAAGAGGAAGAAAATGTGGGCTCTAGGAAACTTGCTACAACATGAATGAACCTTAAAGACATTGTGTTAAGTGAAGTAAGCCAGGTCCTAAATAAGACAAATACTGTGATTCCACTTATATGACGTATCAAGAGAAGTCAAATTCATAGAGACGCAAGGTTGAATGGTGACTCCCAGGGACTAGAAGGGAGACACGTGGTACTGTTATTTAGCGGGTATAAAATTTCAGTTATGCAAGTTAAAAGACTTCTGGAGAACAGTTGCATGACAATGGGAATATATTTTTAACACTACCAAACTATACACTTAAAAATGGTTCAAATGGGGGACGCCTGGCTGGCTCAGTCGGTAGAGCATGCAACTCTTGATCTTGGGGTCGTGAGTTTGAGCCCCACGTTGGGGGGGGGGTAGATCGTACTTAAAATTTTTAAAAAATGGTTCAAATGGCAAATTTTATGTTATGTGTATTTTACCACAATTTTAAAAAAGAAGTGTTGGGGATTAGCCCTAGTGGGCCTCTCAGGAGATGGCAGATTTGAGATGTCGTGTTCCTTTCCATCTTTCCTCTCTTGCACACGTGTTCACAGAGCACTTTCAATGAGCCAGGCACTGTTTTCGGCACACAAAAAACGTGGGTTAATGTTCTACTACCAGAGACAGACAAAAAATAAAATCTGAACCAAAATACTCATAGCTTCTCTATGCTTTCTTTTTCTTAGTGTAAGTGTACCATATTTACACTAAATGGACTCATAATTATGGAGCCATAATTATGTTTTAAAACTTCTAGAGCTCATTTTATATACTTTTTAAAAAAGATTCTATTTATTCATTTGACACAGAGAGACACAGAGAGAGAGCATGCATGAGCAGGGGGAAAGGCAGAGGGAGAGGGAGAAGCAGACTCCCTGCTGAGTCGGGAGCCCCACGTGGAACTCGATCCCGGGACCTGGAGACCATGACCTGAGCTGAAGGCAGATGCTTAACCATCTGAGCCACCCAGGCGCCCCTCATTTTATATACTTTTTAGTGTGTGTTAGAAAAAATTTTTAATTCAGGTATGATTTGCATGCAGTAAAATATGCACCCTTTTTTTGGTGTTCAATTCTAGTATTTTGAAAAATGTGTGCTAAAAAAAACAACTCTATTGCTATAATTTACATGCTCTAAATTTCACCTGATAAAAGTGTAGAATGCAATGGTTTTTCGTATATTCACAGAGTAATGCAACTGTCACCACAATCAATTTTATAATATTTTCATCACCCCCAAAAGAAACTCCCTATGAGCAGTCACCCGTCCCAATCAACCACGAATCTACTTTTATCTCAATGATTTGCCTGTTCCGGACATTTTGTATAAATGGGATTGTGTAACATGTGGTCGGTTGTGACTTGTCTCACTTAGCGTCATGTTCCTGAGGCTTATCCAAGTTGTGACATATATCATCCTTCATTTCTTTCTACTAATGAACAATATTCCATTGCATGGAGAGACCACGTCTTGTTTATCCATTCATCTGTGGATGGACATTTGGGTTGTTTCCACTTTGATTTGATGAATAATGCTGTTATGAACATTCACACAGACGTTTTTGCGTGGACGTGTTTTCATCTCTCTGGAGGATACACCGGGAAGTGGAATCGTCGGGTCCTACGGTAGCCATACGTCTAACGTCAGGAGGAGCCGCCGCGGTGTTTTGCCAGTGGCTGCGCCATTTTACAATCCCTGCAGCAACGTATGAGGGTTCCCTTCTCTCCACATCCTTGCCACTACCCGTTCCTTTCCATCTCTTTAACGATAGCCGTTCTGTGGTGTGAAGCAGCAGCTCACTGTAGAGCTCATTTACATTTCCAAATGAGCACGCTAAGCACCTTTGCATGAATAGCTTATAGGTCATTTGGACGTCTTCTTTGGAGAAATGTCATTCAGGTTCTTTGCTTGTTTTTTAATTGAGTTGCGAGAGTTCTTTATAGGAGCACCTGGGTGGCTCAGCTGGTTAAGCGTCTGACTCTTGATTTCGGCTCAGGTCATGATCTCAGGGTTGTGAGTTCGAGCCCCACGTGGGGATCCATGCTGGGTGTGGAGCCTTCTTAAGATTGTCTCTCTCCCTCTTAAAAAAAAGAGTTCTTTGTATATTCTCGATGCAAATCACTTATCATATATATGATTTGCAAAATATTTTCTCCCAGTGTTGTCTTTTTACTTGATTGTGTCCTTTGAAGCACAAATGTTTTTAATGTTTATGAAGTCCAACTTGCAGACCATCTTTTCTATCACTAGAGAGAGAGAGAGAGCGATGTCTGCTTCTTAGGGGTTCCCACTTATTTTGACTTTCTCTTGCAGCCCCACAGAGCCACCTAGTTATATACAGTTGGAATGAATGAATGCAGTAATCGGTTGACGAGCCCTCACTGTCTGCCTTCAGAGCCGTCAGGACCTCACAGCCACAGAAGTTTCTGTGCACTGCCCATGCGTGAGATCAACATGGAGATTCCTTGCACGGACGTGTCTGAGTTTAATAGACTGCTTTCTAATTTGTGATTTGTTCATAAAGAGCCCCCCTTTCAGGATAATTACAGAGTCCTGTAACAATCTATTAATTGGGCCTGGTTTCTGGGCCTCCTGTTTCCTCAGCCTTCAGCTGGGCTGCCCCAGCAGTACGTGGCCCCCTCCAGCAGCCCAAGCAGATGTGGCTGACCCAGACACCCTCCAGCTGGGAGCCAGGGAAGGCTCAGGGGAATGAGTGGAAGGCCCGGGAGGTAGAAGACCACACTTCCCATCTGAGCCCTGCGGCCTTGCTCACTGAGCCACTCTGGGCCTTTGCATTTCCTTCTGAACCATGAGGTGGAAGTGAAGGAACCTAATACAGGGTGTGTAATATGTGCCCGGCTTAGAAGTATACAGCTTAGAAGTGCAGTTGTCTAAGCACATTACCCCCAAATGATGGTTTTGTTTGTTTGTTTGTTTTAAGATTTAATTTTTTTTGACAGAGAGAGAGAGTGCACATGAGTGGGGGGAGGGGCAGAGGGAGGTAGAGAGAGAATCTAAAGCAGGCTCAAGGCCCAGTGTGGAGCCTGATGTGGGGCTCCATCTCATGACCTGAACCAAAATCAGGAGTCAGACGCTTAAACAACTGAGCCACCCAGATGCCCCAAGATTTTATTTTTAAGTAATCTCTACACCTAATTTGGGGCTCGAACTCACAACCCCAAGATCAAGAGTCACATGCTCTACTAACTGAGCCAGCCAGATGCTCCCCAAATGATGTTTTTTACAAGATTGTATTAAGGTTGCCTGTTGACATGACTCTTGTTAAGATGTCTTTTGAAAAGATGTTAGAAGAAAGCAGGACCAGCGAAGAAGGAGGTCAAAGCTGATCCCTACTGCAGGGTGCCCACTGCAGCCAGCCCTGTCTGCCGCAGCTCGGGCCCCCATCTCTTGCCCAACCACTGGCTTCCTCTGCCAATGGTGGACCCAGTTACGACTTTATATACATGTCTCTACACTATTATCCCCATTTTACAGATGAGGTAACTCAAAGTAACCTGCTCAAGGTCATTGGCTAACAAAGGTCTGAGTCCAGGTTCAAACCCAGATTTCACATCGTGGAGGCCGTAACCACTAAGGACACCACTTCCCTCCCAGGACCTTAGTCTTTAATATTCCTCTAAACTGGGCGGCAGACGTAATAAAACAAGGAAGTGTTTCTACGCTGCCCTCCTCTCTCCTTAGCCTGAGAGTCTGAGGCTGGTGGGGGAATCTTGTGTGGTTTCAGCGAAAGGAGAGGGGCATGATCAAGCAATCAGGCAGCCAGGGCCTGAGGGGAACCCGGGGCTGTCCCACTGAACTGGAGGGTCTGGAACAAGTGCTGAGTTTTCAATGCTGTGATTGTGGAGGATGAGGCAGGAGGAGGCGGGGAGGAGTCATAAAAGGGCTACAACTCACTCTGGGTCTTAAAGGAAGGGAAGCGTTTACAGACAGGTCAGAGGGATGACATCCCTGGTAAAGGACACTGGAAAGAGCAATATCTGGGATGAGAGAGGGGGGTAGGCCATATTGACCTGTACCTAAAGAAGGGGCGTTGTAGGGGGTGTGGTGGTCCGTCAGCCTGGATAGGGCAAGTAGGGCCCACTATCAAAGGTCTTGAAAGGCAGACAGTGGAATCTGACAATAGGGAGCTATTGTAGGTGCTAGAGTAGTATCCTGATGAGTTGGGAAATAGAAATAAAAGAGGTAATCAGTACAAACTTTGTAAGCCAAACAGAACAATTTCTGGAAGCATTTTCCAAAGTTGGATTTTATTTGTAAGTCTATAAGCTTTATTAGCTTTCAGTTTTAGCAACAAAGGAGCCTTTCCCGTCTTCTCTTCCAGAGCCCAAAACCTGGGACAAATCTCCCTGCTGCATCTTAAGAGGCCTGCCAGCTCCCCCCTGAGGGTCCTTCTGTCCAGCTGGAGGGGCATTTTCAAGCTTTGTGATGAGGAAAGCCAGTGTGCTTGCAGGAGATGGTGACTCAGCGGTCCTTTCTGGGAGTCCAGGCTTTCCTCTGGCCTCAGGCTGACCATCTAAGAAAAGGAGCTGAGTGTGCTCACTGCCTCCTGGTTTTGGAGAGGAGTTAATGCTTACCATTGCACCCAGTTCTTGCCTCTAAATACCAACAAGACTGTCTTGGCCCCAGACATAGTTTTGTTTTCCTTGCTCCTCTTTCGGGGCAAGGGACATACAGCTTTGAACATTGGAGCTGATCTTAATTCCCAGGGAAGGATGCCCAGACACTACCCAGAAGCTGAGTGCCCTTCGCTCCCAGCTCTCACCCTGAGGGGCTGAAAGTGGACAAGGTCAGGCACAGTCAGAAGATGGTCATTCAAGGGCTGGGGCCTGTGTTTACTGGTCTGTGAAACATTACTAACCCACGTCCCACCCAGCCCTCACAAGGTGGCTATTAGAAGGATGTGCTAAGAAAATGAAGATGAGGGCTCCCCTAAAACTACTCTGGGCAACTTCTCATTTGTTATCAGCATTTTCAGATCTAGTTCTAACCCAAGTGCATTCATTTTGGGCAACAAGTCACTCAGCTCTACCAAAGAAATGCGAGTCTTCTAAACCATCGAAGTTTAGGACTCTGTGTCAGAATCACTGATGAAAATGCAATGAGGGCCCCAGGAGGATCTGTGCCCAGAGATCTGTGTTTTAACCTGGGCCCCACACGCTCCACTGGGAGAACTACTGTTTTAACATTGGGCAAACAAGGCCGGCCTGGGACCAGGAAGAGAAACAAGGGAGATAACAGCCCTCCAAAGGCCAGAGTGAGAGGTCTGCCAACCCCCGCCTCGACTGGCACAGGGAGGGAGAAGTGGAAGGGTCTTGGCCTTCATCTGGCCCAACCCCAACTTCACTGATAAGGAAATTAGGGGCCAGAGAGCACAATGAGTCCAAGTCACCCAAGGAATTCATGTGGACTGCAGTCCCCTTGCTCAGAAGCCCTCATCACTACTCCTTCCCTGCTTCCCCTTCGTGTGTGTGTGTGTGTGTGTGTGTGTGTGTGTGTTTCATTCTGTACCTGCCAGGGCCACACCTCCCAGTAGCAGGTCATGCCCCTTGGAGCCCTAGGTTCCTTGTCTAGTTAAGAGGCTGGCTCCATTTCTTGGTACTCCTGCAGCCTAGCCTTTTACATTCAGAGATCAATTTTGTAATTTTCATGACTGTGTTAACAAATGGAACTGTGACTTTTTCACAAAAGAAAAATGTTCCTTAGAGTCCTTCCAGTTCCTCTAAGTGCCTTGAGCCCGGTACCTGGGCCTTCTAACCCAGGGCAACCAGGTGAACTCTCCCTACTGAGACTCTGGCTCAGTGGGAGGTCTGACTCTCTCCTCGACTTCCAGGGCTTTCCAGCACTTTCCCCTGGGAGCATCAGCCCGCACAGGACCAAGGCAGCCAGGGTTCTTGGCACAGCTGGCACACAATTCACACACCTCCGTTACCAGGCTGGCAGGCAGCCCCGGAAAAGGACAGAGAAACACACAAGTGGACTGGAGTCTGCTGAAACTTGCCTTTTACAGGCCCCCCTCCCTCTCCTTTTATTTCACAGCACCGATGAGACTCAACCATTTTAACAAACTTTTTTTTATTAGAAAAGTAAAAAATATTGCATAGGTCTTAATACTTGAACATCAAGTGTATTCATGAACAGCAAGTATCTTCATGTAAACAGTTCTAGATGGAAGACCCAGATGGCACTCCTCGGGGGGAGGGGTTCCAGCCCCCACCCCAATCCCACCCCATCCCCTCACAGCTCCACTCCTCAGCACATACCGGGGGATGGGCAAACGCAGCTCCTAGGTGTAGTTATTCTTCAGGTGTCAAAGATCCCCAAGTGACCCCCACATCACCCCTTCCTCCTTACATTCATGCGTCTGTAAGATAGCTGCCTAGGACAGGTCAGTAGTGAAGCTCTGATCAAAAAAACAAAAGCTACAAAAACAAAGAACACATTTGGCCCCTTCAGACCGTGAGATACACAAACCACCTTGACCTCCCCCCCTCCCACCAGGGCCGCTACCAGGAGCACACACCCCTTGCAGAGGCCAGCGCAGCCCAGCTGCTCACCTGGCTGTCACACCACTGTTGTCGTAACTGTCAGTTCACAATAAAAATAATAAGGTACATGCTACATACACCTCCAGCCGGAAGCCCGGTTGGCCCCTAAGCCTTTGTTTCATGCTACAGTACTGAGGGGCATATACCCCCGCCGGGGGCCACCTGCACACCTCAGAGCTTCCATGGAAACACAATGTTCCCCACCACCTCAACCTTCCTCCCCACAGGTGGCTGTTGTCAGTTTTCTAACGACAGGCCTCAGTCCCTCGGCTCCTGCCTGCCAAAGTCCACCTCAAAAGTTCAGTTGTCTCTGCCATGGGGGCAGGTCGGCCCCCCCGGCCCAAGTTCAACACTCCTCTATGAGCAGTTGCTCCGAGCTGTACAGCTTTTTCTTGATGACTCGGAAGCCGGTGCTCAGCGTCAGGGACTGGCTGAAGCCGGGCACGAAGGTGGAGTTGGCGGAGCTGAACAGGCCCTGGATCTTAGGCCAGAGGCGTGAGTCCAGGCGCAGCACGAGGGTCAGCTGGAAGGTGGGCACCAGGCTGGGGTCGAGGGCCAGCTGGCCGACGCTGTGGCAGCTCTTGCCTTGCTCTACGCAGACGTCCAGCAGCGCCCCCCGCAGGCCGCACGGCTCGCTGTAGGCCAGGCGCAGTAGTTCCTTGCCCACCTGGCTCACCAGCTGGCCAGGCATCAGCAGGCGCGCTGGGCGCCGCGAGCCCAGCCGCGCCTGGGACAGGCTCTCCTGCAGCAGCTGCATCAGGCTGGCACACAAGTGCTCATCCTCAGGGTCACTGAGCAGCTCGAAGTCGGGCAGGGACACCCCGTCCAGGTATGCCGAGTCTGGTAGGGAGAACACACAGGAGAGGGATTTAAGAGCGGCTCCGAAAGGGGGAGGTGCTATTTCGTTAAGAAACCAACACACTCCTTCCCACTCCGTGCCTCGGTTTCTGCCCCACATTCGTACCCTATACTCCAATCCCCGTTCCTCCATCCCGCCGCCCCATCCGCAATCGGGGTTCCGATGGGATATGAAGCCGAGGCTGCGCTGACTCCTTCCAGAGCGGCGCTTTCTCACCTCCCCGGCCCCTCGAGTCCAGTCTCCGCCCACGGCTTACCTTCCTCCGGCCCAAAGCCACTGTTGCTGCTGTCCAGGGACTCGCAGTCCGAGCTCTCCAGGCTCGCGCAGCGGCCAAGCCCCTCTTCTCGGGCCGCCGACCCCCAGGCTGAGCGCGGCGGCTGATCTGGGGTGGGATTTCGGGACAAGGACGACGACGAAGAGGACGACGACGACGAGAAGCGATCCCAAAGGCTAGGCATGATGAGGACGGACGCCAGGACGTTTGCAGATGAGCTCTGGATGCGGGACCGCAGAAAATGCTGTAAGACAGGAGGGGCACGGACCCGGCGTCAGTCTGGGGGCTGGACCAGACTGAGAGAGCTGGGGACCCGCAGGACTGAGGCCTTCCCACGCAGGGATCAGCACACACAGAAGGGACACTTACCAGCTAGCTCCGTCAGCGAGAACTGCTAGGGCAAGTGCGTACCGCCGCTTGAATTAGTGCTCGAACTGGTACCAACCCCCGAGCGCTGCCCAGACCTGTCCCTTCTACCCACCCTCACCTCCCCCCTGGCCTGCAGCGGTCTCTAGCACCAGCGCCGAGAGGCCTATAAGGACTAGCGCGGAGAGACCACGCCCCCTCGGCGCCGCGGCCCAATCCAGATCCGGGAGTGTGGCTCCCCTAAGCCAATGGGCTCGGGGCGCACGTTCGCAACGTTCTCTCCTGCCTGGTGACAGAGGTCTGGCCCCGCCCCCGTTGAGCCCCGGAACGCTCCCAGCCGAACCCAGAGCGGCGGCCACGCCCCCTTTCTGGAAGGGATCCGCGGCGGCTGCAGCTGCCAAGGTCCCCGAGGGCGCTCGCGGCAGGGGAGGATCAAGGAAAGACTTGTTTATTATAGGGTCCTGTTGCTGGGGGAGGGGGTAGCCGTGACCGCGCGGGGGGAAAGCCAGGGGCACTTGAGGGGGTGGCGGGCCGGGAAAACGGTTGCCCCCAGCGTCTGGGAGCCTGCGACTACAGGCACAAGTAGGCGCTCGGATGGATGCCTGTGGGACGGCGGCGCGGGGAGCAGACGTTAAACCCGGCAAACCCTCGTGCCTAGCGCACGTACCCCACGCTAACCCGGCCTTGCAAAGGGTCGGAATATGGGGGTGGGGTCCAGACTGGGCAGCTCGGGACACCGAGCTCTGTCTTCCTTGCAGCCCCACCTGCCCGATAACTCTACAGCCTCAGGGGATGGGTTAATGGGGTAGGTCCGTGCCCCGCATGATCCCCGTCCCAAATCGTGTCCGCTCCCACCCCCAACTGCTTCCAAGGAGAGGAGTTGGGGAGGGTGGCTAGAAAAGTGTTGTTGGGCTAGGGTTCCTAGCGCCTGGACTTGGGGGCTGAGAACGGGGACCCATACCAGAAGGACACACGGACCCTCAGCGAGTCCGACCAAACCGACCGCTGTGCGGTAGTGTCTCCCCCGCCCGCTGTGCCGGAGAGTCCCCGGGCGTCTGCCGGGTCCTAGCGCCCCTCCCTTTCCATGCGCTTTGTGTAAAAGACCCGGAGAGTTGCATCAGGACCAAGGACCTAGATCTCCGGAAAAAACCAGGAGTGCAATGGCCATCCCCTGTTTCGTCATTCAGGCGGGGCCACAGGAAATCTGGCCTGACGGTGGTGCTCGGACACGAATCATGATTGCTGAGGGTGGGAGGAGGTTCGGATGGACTCGACCTTTATGTCTTTAAAGGCTTATCAATCTGGGACACCGGGATCCCGATGGAAGAGGAAACCAATTTTACATCAGACGCTCCCACTCCCACAGCCTAACCAGATCTGACCGGCAGGCCTCGCCTCGGGGGCGGGCTTGCGCGTGACAGACGACACTTGCTGGAGGTCGGGCCCCTGCCATCCCCACCCCCACCCAATTAAAAAAAAAAAAAAAAAAGGCTGAGCCGTGGGCCTTTCGGGCAAACCAAGACCTGAGCTGGAAAGGACCGGAATTCAAGCCCTGCACCCCATCCCCATTTTCCAGATGGAAGAACCGCCTCTGGAGACAAATTTATGGATAAAAAATAAATTAGGGGAATCAGATTAGAAGATAGTGTTAAGACTGCTGCACAATAGAATAATAGTCTCTTAGCCGCTAGGGTGCTGAAAGCCTGAACACTGTCCTTTTCTTCCTGCCCTCGGACCTCTGATCACTTGCTGAGAGCCTTAAAGACCCCAGGGTCAGGGCGCTTTGGGGAAGTGCTTGGGGGCCTGGTGGTAGATGATGTTCTTTTGAAATCACCCTTTACTGTTGTGGAGTGATCCCTATGGATGTATCTTTTTGTCACCCAGACAAAAAGAAGATCAGAGTATGAATCCCTCAGAGTACCATTTGCCTTTCCCACCAGGCAGACTGGGCTGGGGACACTTGAGACAGAAGAAAATAGATTTTGGGTGTTTTTCTTTTTTCCTCTCTCTCTCTCTCTCTCTCTGGCAGAAATTTAAAAAGGAAATGTTTCAGAAAAAAAAAATGTGGGACACTAAGAAATAGATGTTTTTGAAAAAGTGGATATTCATAAACGAAAGAATCCAGAGCCAGTTTGGAGAGGTCAGTTCATTAGGAATCATTCATTTTCAGTAAACACCATCATGAGTAGTGTGTTAACACCTTTTTTTATTCACTGTCTCATTCTGTTAATAAAACAGTTTTTCCTAAATGGGAAGGACTGTGTTAATGAGCACTGAGTAATTTTGTTTCTTTTCAGAGAAATCCATCAATGTTGTCTCATTGTGTTTTTAGAAAGTGATGAAAAAAGGACCAGCAGTCTTAACCCTGGAGGTTTTTCCCAGAGTAGGAGGGAATGGGCTACAGGATAAGGGTAAATGATCACCTGCTAGGAGGCCTGGCTGAGGTCTGGCTAGGGAGACTCCAGATGGCTTTCTGCGCTTACACTTTTCCTCCTGGAAGGAGCGGGCAAAGCCCCACACCATTGTCTGCCAGGAGAACCTTTGGACCTAGACAAGGGATTTCTTAACTGTTAGCCCCTCTGTGGAGTCAGGGTGAAGGGCATTGGTTCATCATGTGAGGTGAAGGATGGGATCCCTCCCACCTGGCTGGGGCTGGAAAGACTTCATTACCACCTCACACGCTGCTCTCACACTGAAACAGGTGGGGAATGTAGGGAACACCGAAAATGGGGGAAACTCCTGGGGAGGAGGCAGCTCTGTCTCCTAGTCTCTGAGCTAGGCCTCTTCGGAAACCTCAAAGATCCTATGAACCCTGCGTTTGGTGTGCTTCTCTTTCCCTCCTCTTCTCCTTGGGCCGAAGCTGGCTGAGGTCAGATGTGTCTGAACGCGTTCCTGCCCGCAGCCGTGGAGACCCAGCTGTGGCATCTCTGCCACCAAGAAGCCATCCCCAGCACGTCCACCCCAGACCTCCGGTCCTGTAGGTGCCCCTCCTCATGTCCCCTATATAGTCTGTGCATATCTCTGTGAATAACTGTTCCCACTTTAGTCGTCCCATTGGACGATAAGCTTCTTAACTTCCAGTGGACGGCACATAGTAAAGGCTCTGTGAATACTCCTTGGATGAATAGATGAATGAATAAATGGACGGTAGGCTAAAGCAAGAAGGTGAATTTCCCCAGAATTACAGACCTACATCTGGATTCCCAGGATCTAGGTGGGCCTCAGGGCGGCAAAGGGGGCTTTGGAAGATGTGGATGCTGCCTTTCTGTCCCCCTTCTGACAGGTGCTGCCAAGAGCCTTAGATGTATCTGAAGCTTTCCCTCCCTCCTCAGCTCAGGTCTGGGAGTGGGGCTTCTACGGCAATATAGTTCTCCCGTTGGAAAAAGCATGCAACCCTAGGAAGCTGGGGAGAGAGGTGACATTGTGCAGCGGGCTGACAGGGCGGGGGGGAGGGGATCTTTTAAAGCACTTAGTACTTTACCCTCAAGTGCCTCAAAACACTTTAAAAAACATTTTTTGAGATAAAATTCACATATAAAGTTAATGTTACGGTGAACAGTTCAGTGGCATTAAATACAGTCCCAATGTTGTGCCACCACCACCTTTAATTCCAAAACATCTTTATCATCCCAAAGGAGACCGCAGACCCAAGCACGCGGTCATTCTCCTCAAAATACTTTAGAAGTTTCTATTCCGTTGTTGGAGCAGGGCTGCTCCTTTGCACAACTCCAGAGGGCACCCTTCCCATTCGAATCTGTGCATTTACATGCATCTTCTGGGGAAGTATGCTCTAGGGAGTACTGGTCTCATAGACACAATGTGCAACATGGAATTGGCATCGAGACAACTGTGGTGGGGAGACGGGCTGAACTCTGAGCAGGAGTGGCCTAGTGTCACGTCCTGGCTGACTCGGTTCTCCGGAGCTAGTAACCAGGCCCCGTGTCCCAGTCTCTGTGGCCAGGACTCTGACCACGCAGATGCTGCCTCTTCCTGGGCTCTGCTATTCCCGTGGGACCAGCCACAGTCTGCAACCGAAAGTCAATATACGGGCACCCACTCCCGGCCTCCTGCCTCTCCCCGTTCAGGCAGTTTTTGTCCAGCGCACCGGTTCCCAGGGCCTCAGTCTGGCAAATCGCCCCAGTCGAGTTTGGGGAGTTAAACCAGCTCTTGGGGGTGGGAACCCTAGAATTCAAGATGGGAACCTCTGAAGGCCAGCCAGCTTGCCTGCAAGGCTCTGCTTGGGCACATTCGCAGGTCTTTGGAAACATGTCCTTGAGGGTAGTGGAGGTGGCAGGCGGAGCCCGCTGGTCAGGGCGGTGGGGAGAGGGTGGAGTGGTGTGGTAGGAGGTGGGGACAATGAAGCCAGCAAAAGTGTTCCCAGGACTTCTGTGGCTTTTTTACTTGAAAAACAACAAACAACTTTGTCAAAATAGCAAGATTGTAAGTGCACCTGGTTTACTAGGAGGATTGTGCAAAGCTGTTGGCAGCGGGGGGGCTGCAGGCAGGATTTTGATCGTGCTCTGGAAGGAAGAGTGAAAAACTCAGTGGGGAGTCTTTGCAAATGAAGCTACTTGTAAAATGGAAATACTAACAATACATTGTATTGTGTAGGCTATCAAAGAAAATGTTTTTAAAAGGTATTATCTACTTATATCCTGAAGAATGAATATAGTGCCATTCTACAGATGAGGAAATTGAGGCTCAGAGGGAAAGGCCAGCCATTTCAACCAATGGCTTTCAAGCCCAACTGAAAATTAGCATCATCTGAAGAGTTTGTAACCATAGATTCCCATCTCCCCTGCCCCCCCCCCCGTTTTGATTTGGTAGGTCTGCATGGGGCCCTTTTGTACAACAACTGTCTAAGTGATCCTTTTATTTATTTTCTAAGATTTTACTTTTTAAGCAATCTCTACACCCAACGTGGGGCTCAAACCCACAACTGAGGGGGGCAGGTGAGGGGGCATGCAGCTGTGGAGACTAGGCCTATACAGGATCATGGTAGCTCACAGCCAGCCACTTCTGGGAATCCTACGTTTCACAAGCCATTTCCTCAGGGAACAGGGCAAAGGCAGGGGGTACCCCACAACCCCGAGATCCTGACTTGAACCAAAATCAAGAGTTGGGTGCTTAACTGAGCCACCCAGGCTCTCCTATTTATTTACTTTTTAAGTAACCTCTACCTCCAACGTGGGACTCAAACCCATGACCCTAAGATCAAGAGTCACATATACTGTCAACCGAGCCAGCCAGGCGCCCCCAAGTAGCAAACTTTTAAATCACCAGTTATATGACTTAATTTCTCCCTTCCCCTCCCCGAAACAAACAAACAAGCAAGCAAAAAAATCCCCCCCAAAAAAAGACACACTGTGATTATCCTGTGGCTTCACATAGTGTTGAGATTTTCATACCCCAGTTTTGAAAACCCAGAACTAGAGAATCTCAAAGGCCTCTTCAACTCCCACAAGGATTAAAGTAAAGGAAAAATCATGTGAATTCCATGGAGCTGCTTTTCTAAAAATCCCAGGCCTGGCCTGTAGGGGGACGGACCATCTGGAAAAGGCCTGCGGGAAGGTAGAAACAGACGTTCCAGGTCTGGCCCTTGCAGAGTTCTTGCCTTTTGAGGGTTTCCAATTGCCATATATCAAAAGGGAGGGAGGGGTGAGAGTGGGTTTGTTCATCCAGCTGGGGCTGGGGTGGGGGTGACAAGGGTGATCAGTCACTGCCACAGTGGAGACAGCCTGAATCCAGGCTCATAACCTGTCTGAGCAGCAAAATGAGCTCCCTTATTTTGCTTTTACAGAGAGAAGAGACCAGAAGGGCTGTCTAGCTTCTGGGTACTCCAAGGGGCTGGGGTGAGTAGGGCTGGATTCGAGAGCTCAACAGAGAGGGGGCGTTGGCCCTCTCACTGTCAGAATTCTTCTATCCGTGGAATGAACCTTAAAATCCTTGAATGTTGGGGCACCTGGGTGGCTCAGTCGGTTAAATGTCTGTTCCACTGAGGTCATGATCCTGGGGTCCTGGGATGGAGCCCCATGTGGGACACCCTGCTCAGTGGGAAGTCTGCTTCTCTCTCTCCCTCTGCCCCTCCCCTCCACTCCTGTACCCTCTATCTCCCTCTCTCAAATAAGTAAAAAAATCTTTAAAAAAAAATCCTTGAATGTCAGGGCCAGCAGGCCCCAGAAGAGCACCTTGTCCAGCCTTCCCACCCGCCCATTTCATGAACAAGGAACTGAGCTGGAGGGTAAGGAGACTTACGTGGTGCCCAACATCTCCCCCTGTTCTGGCAGTTAGGCCTCACTTAGTCTTCAGGAAAATTCTTTTCTCAGGTTTGCACCACTTCCTCACCTTCTACCAAGCCTGTAATCTCACTCAGAGGTGTTTCTATCTCCCATGGCCTTAGTAGCCAAAGGCTTGGGAAATTCAGGTCTATGCAGAAGGCAGCTGCCCAGGGTCTATTAGGCCTTTTCCTGGAGTTCCTTGGCTGGCAGGTAATTGGGACCTGCCGGTTCTACCTGGCAACTTTGCCACTTGCTCACAAAGATCTATGACCTTTCTGGAGCTCTTTATGATATTAAAAACACTTCCATGTTCTTTAGAATTTTCATAACACTGTCAATAAAAACAACTAATATTTGTGTAGTGTAGGCGAGATGGGGCTCACCAGTGTCATTTTACAGATAAGAAAACTGAGGTTCTCTCCTCCACTAGGAGCCTGCTTCTTCCTCTCCCACTCCCCCTGCTTGTGTTCCCTCTCTTGCTGGCTGTCTCTCTCTAATAAATAAAAATAAATAAATCTTAAAAAAAAAAAAAGAAAGAAAGAAAGAAAACTGCGGTTCAGATAGGTGGAGTGACTTGCCTAAGGTCCTACAGTCATCAGCAGGTTGGAGCCATGACTCTAGGCTCCTTTCCCTGATTCCATGCCACCGACAGGCTTAGCTGTGAGCCAAAGGGAACAGTATGGCTGGAAATGTGGGGTGGTACATGTTGGGGAGTGGTGGCATAGAACAGACAGAGTGAACGCCTGGAGTTACTATGGAGTTGTTAACCAAAAAACTTTCTCTCCTGGGTTGCTCCTTGCTTTATCTCATCAGGTTCTTCCTCCGCAGGGCCCAGCAGTGCTGACTCAGTAGCAAAGCAAACTGCCAGTCAAGGGGTTTCCCTTTAGCTAAATACCCTCAGACCCAGAAGTGACAGTAATGCTGTCACCACAGCCCCCACTTCACATGTCCTTCCGCAGAGCTCCGGTCTCATCTAGGAAGGCCAGTCTGGGACGTGGTGCTCCAAAAGTGGGGCCTCTCCCTTCCCAGTGTCCCTTTTGTAACCCGCAAAGGACAGACTGTGGCACAGAAATCCAGCAGCCAGTGCTGAATCTTTTTGGACTTAAAAAACAAACGCGGAGAAACACGAATTCTAGATTTTTAGGTTCTGCTCTGGGAAGAGGTGCACACAAGAACTGAACCGACTTGCCAGAGATCTATAGTGGCAGTCTGCAGTGGGGCCAGCCGGGATGGGGGAAGGGAAGACCCCTCCGGCTGTCCCCTCCTCCCACTCCCCACCCCCCGCAGAGGTGCGCCCTCAGGGGAGCCCGTCCGCGGAGGTGACAGATGCAGAGCAGCTGAAGGGGGGTGGAGGGGGGGTCTTGTCTCCGCGGACCCCCTACAGAGGGGGGCGGGGGAAGCGGGGGACGTGACTTGGAGAACGTGCGTCTGGGGGACCGGTGGCGGATGAGAGTGGGACCGGGAGGAGGGCGGGGCTGGCCCCGGCCCCGCCCCCCGGGAGGAAAGAGACTCCTCCCACCGCCTGGGAGGAAAGCTGCCCGGCCGCAGATGCTGAGCTCAGCGCTCCGCTCGGGTCGCTGGGCGGCTGGGTGGGGGCAGGGCGGAGGGGCCGCCGCCTTTCTGTGGAGGGCAAAAGAGGGGGAAGTAGAGGAGGAGGGGAGGGAGGGAGAGGCTGAGGAGGCCCTCACAACCCTGAGGCTGTAACTCTCCTCCGACCGGGTCCGCTAACAAAGCGTTCTCTGTTGGGGTAGGGGAGGCCTCCTGGGTGTAAGCAAAACCTTGGGGGTGGGGGGGGGAGTGTCTGTGAGTCATCACCCCAAACCCTGACTTAGCCCCAAGAACCCGCGTCAGAGAGGCCAAGCCCTTGTGCCCTCTGACCCCAGGATTTGTTTGGTGGAGGGAGCGCAGAGAGCAGTGCCTGCCCCTGTAAGATTGCAGGCCAGAACCGCCCAAGCCACCTCCAGCTCGCCTGGAAGGGACTTTTATTTAAGGCAAACTTGCAAAGAGCAGGGAATGATCAGCTGGGGAGGGGAAGGAAGAAAACCCTTTGTACCCACCTGGCATAAATGGTTACCCAGACCAAATGGGTGGGTGGCTATTTTTGAGCTGACCTACATACCTATTTGCCTCTTTATCTTTTTATTATCACACATGGTTATTATGGGAGCTTTTCTTTAGCACTTGGTGCAGCCGCTGCATTTGCTGAGGGCTGCGCAATGAGGCGTGTTGCCTCACTCTCCCAGGAAGGTTTAAGAGTCTCTGATCCTGGAAAGAAGGACATCAATAGGCCTGCAGAAGCTTCACCAAGCTCTTTCCCCAGAGAACAGGATCCTGAAGCACCGACTTCAGAGCTGGTCAGCCCTGGAGGCAGGAAATGACCTTCAGATGTGACAGCGATGCCAGTGGGTTTTGCTGAGGCCGGCCTAAAGCCCCCTCAGCCCCCAGGCCTCCGTTACTGCCAAAGTTACTCCTGTCATCCTGCAGCCCCACACTATGGTGGGTGAGGTTTTCCTTTACAGTTAGAGAAAATGAGGCACAGAGCTGAGTTGCGGCAGAACTGGCTGGGGATTCACTGCTCCAATTCTGGAGACGACTATTTTCTTAAGTAGAAACAAGGAGAGCCTGCCACTTCCCCTTGATTTTACCTTTGTTCAGCCTCACTAAGGCCTCCCTCTCGAATCTTTTAATACTTCCCCATTGCCTTTAGAGCAAGTCTGGCTCCTTACCTTGGCCTAACAAGCCTCTAGGGCAGCCCCTTGCTATCTCTATATTCATCTTCCTCCCACAGCCCAGAAGGGGAAAAATCACATCTGGTTCTAATTACCTCTGAAACGCTCTTAAATTTTCCATAAAGTACAGTATGTATGGCTTTGTGTATACAACTTTGCACAGTAATATGTATGTACATGTGCAAAATATATACAGCCATGTACAGTAGATCATAAAGGAGGACATCAAAGTACAAGCATATAATTTACAGTATTTTTAATCACACTAAAGAGAAACAGACACATAGACCTGGAAGTGAGACTGACAGAGGTAACAGCAAATTTCTGTCTTCTCCTATCCGGTGCCTCTCAAGTACGAAATCTTTGGCCTGGGAGGAGAATGGGGGACACTTGCACTCCTTAAGCTACACTTTTTTGCTGGGGTTTTTCTTTCGATGCCAGTGTAATTGACTTTGCCCAGGTTCCCTATGCTCTGTGTGAAGTCTTTCCTCTGTGGTGTCAAGTGTCTTCCCTTCCAGCCTGCTCCCCTCTTCACACTGATTACTCTTCCCAGATGCCTTTCTAGCACCTTCTAGCTCTGACTGCAAGCTGGTCTCAAGCTCAGGGCCATTGAGGAGCCTTCTTTGAACACATGTGGGAAGCCCCATGTTCCCCTGTTGGGGTGTTAAGAGCAGGGGGTCCAGGCCAAAGTTGCCTGGGCTGGGGGTGAGTTGCTCTGCTCTCACTTGATGTCATATGTTGAAATGATCCCAACCTGGGTCTGATGCCACATCCCATTGTAAACTCCTTCATGTATTTTAAATCTTTAAACACCCACCAGCACGGCTGCTACCATCACACACACGCGCACACACACGTACACACGCACACACCCCTCTGTATGTTAGATACATACGGTATATGCTCAGTATTTGGCCCTGAATTGAATGGAACTGGAGCCTGCAACCCTCCCAGGCAGTGGGGAGCTTGCTTCCTGTGAACTCTGATAGCATTTATTATTGTCACAGAAGGTTAAAACCGAGAGGGGGATTTCCCTTCTTGTCAGATGAGAAGACTAAAGGGGAAGTGTCCAAAGCAGCCCAGAGTGGGAGCCAGATCCCACGGTCTGCTGGCTTGCACTGGCCCTCTCTCCCTTCACCTTATCACCTCTTCAGAGAAGCCTTCCCTGATGGCCCCAGCCCTTCTTCTCCTCCGTGGTTTCCTTCGAAGGCACTCATTCCCTATGGAATTACATGCGTAATTATCTGTGCGGGTGTCCAGCGCCTGTCTTGCCAATGAACGCGAGCTCTGGGAGGCCAGGGGCTCTATCTGTTTTATCCTGGAGCTCTAGTGCCTGTACAAAGCCAGGCCCACCGAGTTCCCGATAAATATATATGAGCAGAAAAAATAAGTATCCACGTGGCCTGAGAACCTCCTCATAGTTCCCTAGGGCCACATGAGATGGGATTGAAAACTGGAGAGTTGACAGGCCTAGGGTGCCCCTTGCCAGGGGCTCCGGGGCAAACACCCTGTCTTGAGGCGCTTAAGGTCTGGGAGGGGAGCTGAGACACCTAGTGAGTAACGTCACTTGAGTTGGGAATGACCATCGGACTGGGTGTTGGAGTCAAGCCACCGCGCAGAGGGCAGACTGGAGGTCTGAGACCCGGGGCGGGGATCCAGTTAGATGGCGATTGCATACACCTGAAGCAGTGTCCACGGCAGGAAAAAGGTTAAATAAATTGTAGGAGGGCAGCACCATGGAATATTATGTGGGTGTGCAAAAGACTGAGTAGATTTTGGAAAGATGTTCAAATGCATCATTCAGTAAAGAGAACACACACGTGGCAGAACAATCTGTGTACTATCATCTCATTCTGAAGCAAAAACAGGACACTCCCCTGCAGACACACGTTCAACTGTGTGGAGAGAACATCTAGAAGGATACTGGGAAAACTGTTCACAGATGTTATCTCTGAGGGACGATGGGGAGGGCAAGGTTTTTACTTTTTCCCTTTACACCTTCTGCACTGTTGGATTTTGACCATGAGCTCATAGTACTTTCACAAGAGTTTCTTGTTTTTGTGTTTTGCTGTTGCAGGACTGGGGGGCGGGGGTGAGTGTGCGTGAATGGTGGCGCAGGGCTGGAGCAGGGGAGCTGTAGTGGGGAGAAGTCCTGCAGAGTAGGGGGCGCTGACAGGACCTCGGAAGGTAGAGGAAGGGTCTGAGAAGGCTGTGTGGCTCCAAATGGGGGAAAGTGGGGATGACTGTGGAGATGGGGCACCAAGTGGAGAGGGAATGCGAGCAGCACAGTGCAGGGCACAAGGGTCTCATTCGAGGTGGCTGACCCCCACAGTGCTGGTGACCCTGGGCAGGGGACAAGGAGCCCAGGGCCTGGAAACGCCGACTCTTGGGAACAAGGGCAAGAAAAAGGAGAAGGTCGACCTTTAGGACCCTACGGATTCCTTGGCCGGTTCACCATCCTTAGGGTACAAACCGTTCTGGCTGCAGCGTGGAAACAAACAGCGAGGAGGGGCCAGAGCCCAGGCCTGCTGGCGGCTGGCGGAGGTCTGCCTTCCATGGGCTGCTGTGTGGTGTGCCGCCTGGGTCGCGGCCCTCCTCCTGCTTGCTCTTGTGGGCTGACGTCCAGGCCCTGGGTGAAAGGCCAGGACTTCTGGCCCCTTCCGGAGACGAAGCCCCTTCCCAGGACCAGGAGCAAAGGAAGCCAGAACAATGCTGTTCATGGAGATGGGGGAGACGGAGCTAAGCAGGGGCAGGAGAAGTTTCTTGGCTCAGATAAGCCAGTAAAAGCCTGGAGAAGGTCAAAGATGAGGAATGTTCTGTGATTTCTAAGACAGCAGCTCATTTATCTCATAAACACTTGCTCTAAGCCCGAGTCCAGGGGTAATACTACCCCCATGCAAGCTGGGAGGGCTTGTGTTGGAAGGCTTGTTTCTAGGTCTCCGCAAAAAGCCCCCTGAAAGGAAGGAGGGACATGTCTGCCATGTGCCCTGAGGCACGGTCACAGGTGTCCACTTGCTCTGCCCGACAACCTTCTGAAGGAGGTATTCTTCAACAAACCAGGAAACGGGCAGGGAGGATGGTGCTGTGCCCCTGACCACACGGTTAGGAAGTGTTAAAACTGGGATTTGAACCTGGGTGTGCCTGTGTCCCACTTATAATTTGGTTGCTTGGAGTTTAGAACACATTTTCCCATCAAAATAATGCTGTAAGTGGTGGTTTGGTTGCCATAATGGCCTAGCTCAGCCAGGGTATAGCCGGAATTAATTCTATGTTTCAGTGTGGTTGTGGATGAATCAGGCTTCTGCGGGCTAGCCTGGAAACCCACTGGAGAGGGAAAATGCATCTGAGGGTGTGCCCAGCTGGGAACTCTTGCCCTTACGACAGCGCCTGATTCAGGGCAGGCAGGGAATATGGTGGCTCAGAGAGCACTTGTCCATTTCCAGAGCTCTGCCAATAATCCCTGGTGAGTTCTAGCTGCTCACAGAGCCTTTGTCAGGCTTGGGGTTTCTAAGACAGGGAGTGCTACCGAAGAATGTGCATTCTGTCTTCAGTCTCTGCACATCCGGGTCCTTTCTCTTCCTTGCTCACACTGCCTCTCCACTCCGCGTGTGGTCTTCATACACCTTCCTCTAGGATGATGGGGCACTAGAAGCAAGATCTGGGGTTCATTTTCCCCATTCGGTCCGGTGCCTGCCGTGAAGTGGGCAGGTGCATGCACGGGGTCAGGAGTGATGGAGATCAACACAGCTGCTGCCGAGAGAAGTGAGACCCCACCGGAACTCTGAGAGTGCTTTTAGGGAGATCATCTGCTCCTTCATTCATTCGCTTGTTTGCTCAATCATTCGACAGACATTGCTGTGGGTGTGCTGGGTACTGTGCTCCTTCCCTTCATGGCACTTCTGTAGCCCAGAGGATCCCGGGCAGAACTGTCTGTGGGTCTCAGACCCAGAATCTCAGCATTCGAAGGAATTCGTTTTTACAGATGGAGACTGCCATCCTTCCTTAATTCAGGAAGGTCCGAGTGTCTAAGGAAGACTAAATACTGAGAAGACTCAAAGCCTGAAAATGGAGGTCCAGGGAGAGAGGTGGGAAGTGATTTGCCCAGTGTCTCGGTCCAGGGCCCCCGTGCCTGGACCAGGACCTACCCCTTTGGGCCCCGCCCGGGGCCTTCCTGCCTCCAGATGGTCCCAGCTATCTTGTAGGATTCCTCTGGTTTCCCCAGGTGCGGAGTCCGGGGCCTGGGGGAAGGCCACGGAGAAGTAGTGGGATTCCATCCTGCTCACAAGCCCAGTGCCTGGGCTCTCTCCTGAAGAGCTAGCTTGCCCATTGGGGGAGTTCAGAAGTCTTAGAAACGTTCCTCAGTTCTTTCCCGACCCATCTGCTCTTGAAATTCCAGGTCTTCACAGGCACTATTACCCCTGTGTGAACCCTCTTTCCCAACCTCCTTCCTCTGGCGAACTCCTGCTTCCCTTTGGGTCTGAAAGATCCCTTCCTCCAGGACTTTGCTGGGCCCCCAGCCAAGGTAGGTCTCCCCGCTCTGTGCCTGGGGCTGGACTTGCCCCAGGATAACCAGGGATCCTTGGGATCATTCCTGCTAACTGAATGCCTTTCTTTCCACTGGACCATGGTCTCTAGGAGGGGCAGACCCCACCAATGCCTTTCCTTTATTTGTATACTTGTTTTTAGCAATTGTACCGATTGTCTCAGTCCATGCTTAGTACACGGTAAGTGCTCAATGTGCAGTTGAATGACTGTGACCTGCAGCTAAAGGCAAAGCTTTCTGAGTGACTTTCATTCAGGTTATTTGACAACTGTGTGTCCAGGACCAGCACACACACAGGATATAAAGATGACTTGGAAAAAGAGGCTTACACTCTAGTAGAAGAATTTATAATCCAGAACCCCTTTTAAAACTGCCAGAGAGCCCCCAACCCCTCCTAAGATCCCCCTCCCTCTTGGCTGGCCTGTTGCTACTTGGCTACTTGGCCTGCGGCCCATCGAGTGCCTCTGAGCCGCAAAAGGCACACAGACACAGACCGGTCGGGTCTGGGGCTTCGTGGGGCGCTGCCCGGAGGCTCATGCCAGCAGGTCCGGGAGCTCATGCACAGGCTCCAGGCAGAGCAGAGGTCAGGCTACGGCTTCCCGGGCAGCTCTGCACCTCATGCTGGGCTTTTAGCTGTTTTGGAGAATTTATCAAGGAAGCACCTTATTCCCAAATTCATCTGGAGATGAAACGTTGAAGGCAAAGGCTCACATTCAGTTCAAGGGTTTGAAGTGATGTCTCCAAGCCAGATATCCCTAAAGTGTCAGGAGACCTGGATCCAAAAACCTTGAACACTGACTGGTGTTCCTACCAGTGTCCTGGAGCCTCAGGTTAGTCATGTGAATGTCCCTCACATTTTGTCATGGGGGACACGGGAGGCGAATCGAGTGAAGACGCTTTGGAAATGCAGACTGAATGGGCAAGTCAGTGCTCACGGTGCGGTCCCTGGGGGCCTCACCCGAGAGGGAGGACACAGTGGAAATGCCCTCTCAGGGGCCCGCCGGTGGCCCCCACGCAGGTCCTGGCGAGCTAATGAACTCGGAGCGCGGCTGCGGAGCAGCACTAGGACCCAGGGGCCGAGTGAGGAGCCGGCTCCGCCGGGTGAATTCACAGCCAGAACACAATGTTCTCAGTGTACCCGCAGGAAACCCTGAAGAGGAGAACTGCACAGGGCCCGATGCTGGGTGTGTTCTGGTCCCAGGCTTTGATTTTTTCTCCTAACCTCAGCCCCCACTTTCACATCCTGCAACCTGCAGAGCTGCCCGCCCCACCCTGCTGGGCCGGTCCCGGGCCCCAGGAGAGCAATCAATGCAGGAAGCCCAGGGCCTTGCTGGCCTTCACCGTTTTCAAATAAGACCATTTGCCTCTAACCTTGGTTTCCTGAATCGACCCTTTGTGATGGAAACTTTTCGCAGTGCGGAAGACAGACGCGGGGGACAAAGCCGAGTTTCTAGCCGAGGCCAGGGTCTTGGCTCGGATGCAGGGAAGCAGCTGATGCCTCTGAACCACCTCCTCCCTTCCTCCCCGAAGGCGAGACCCCACCTGGGACGGGGCGAGGGCCACCGGGGCTGCTGCCTCCATCGGGAGGAGCTGGGAGCTGCCCAGGGAAGCAGGGCCAAGTTCGGAGCAGAACAGTCTGTGATGTGGTTCCTCGTTTTTATTTCCACGAATGCTAGAATGTGCTGTCCCGCCAGGCTATTTCTATTGAATGAAAATTGTTTAAAAAAGCAAACCCCTGCAAAACCAACAGCCCTCTGTTACATGGGAGGACAAGGTGAACTTTTCACTTCCTTCCCTGCAGCCTATCGGTTCATCTGTGGTTTGGTGTCACCCGCACTGCTGCGCTATATTCAATCTCAATTTTGGCCTCCTAGTTTTGGAAGCCACAGGAGCAAGCCTCCTAAAGCCATGCACCTCCTGTAGGTTGCATGAGACTTTCAGAAAAGCCTTGGTGAGTCCCCACAACAGATTGCAAAATGGAAGCCTCCCAGCCTCCCGGAAGTTATGGAGGCCGGGTGCCAGCCTCTAGGCAGAGGCGGGCCCGGAGAGAGCGTGTGAGAAGCCAGTACCACCCAGCATATTCTGGCTAGCTAGGCTGTGGGGGCTGCAGATAGCGAGCAAAGTTCTGGGTAACACCCTCCACATCCTTCTCCTTAACAAGGGGCCTGGCCATTAAAAATAAACCCCAGTGCTTATACTGAGCTCCGGTCATAGGACTTCTTCCACTCTGGCATTTCAGGTTTTTTCCAAGTATCGGTTCATAAGAGAGTTTCAGGGGGTCCTCACCCCAGGCCTGTAAAGAGATTCCACTGGGTGCCTCCCAGACTTGTCCAGGTTCAGGGATTGTCTTCTTGGAGAAGGGGCTTCCCAAAACAGGTCATCCTGCTCCTCCTGGGGAAGGATGCTCAAGGCTCAGAGCCCCCCAAAACATCTGGGTTCCAGTTTTAGTTTGTCCCCCCCCTTTTTTTAAGGTTTCTAAAAATTTTCCGTGATCTCAGCACCCACTGTGGGGCTCGAACTCCCAAACCCAAGGTCAGGAGTCGCATGCTCCACCTACTGAGCCAGCCAAGCGCCCCCAGTCTCAGCTTTTTCAACTTGTTGTGTGACCCTGTGCCAGTTGCTTTCCCACTAGAGGCTTCATTAGCCTCATTTACAAAAGGAGAGGGTCTGGTTAGATGTCACTGTTACGGGTGGAATTATGTCCCTCTCCAAAATTCATATGTTTTAAGTTCTAACCCCAGTACCTTAGAACGTGGTCTTATTCGGAGGAGATTCTGACAGAGGTAATGGAGTTAAAACAGGGTCAGTAGGGTGGGCCCTAAACCAAAATGACCGGTGTTCTTATAAAAAGGGGAAATTTGGACACAGACACGCATAGAGGGAAGATGAGTAAAGGCACAGGGAGAAGACAAGCCACCTGCAAGCCAAGGAGAGAGGCCTGGGACAGATCCCTTCCCTCACAGCCTCCAGAAGGAACAAACCATGCCGACATCCCGATCTTAGACTTCTAGCTTCCAGAACTGGATACGATTAAGTGTCTCTTGTTTGTTTATTAAAGATTTTATTTATTTATTTGACAGAGAGAGAGGCAGCCAGAGAGGGAACACAAGCAGGGGGAGTGGGAGAGAGAGAAGCAGGCTTCCCGCTGAGCAGGAAGCCCAATGCGGGGTGGGGGGGGTGGGGTGAGGTGTGTGCCCCGAAGGCAGGCACTTAACAACCGAGCCACCCAGGCGCCCCTAAGTTTCTGTTCTTTAAACCTTTCAGTCTACGGCCCTCTCTTATGGCAGCTCCAGTAGGCTGTGGGGCAGCCGCAGCCTGGATGAATACCGTTGCTAAGGCCCATCTGGCAGCTCTTGGGCTACGGTATTCTTTCCCGCCATCCCTTGGTGGAGTCCTCTGCCCCACGTGGCCTTTCTCTTCCCCTCTCCCAGAGAGTGAGATGTCAAGTGTGAGAGTGCTTAGCACGATGCCCCGCATCCACTAATGCTCACTACATATTAACCACGATGACCACTCTCAGGGTTCCCAGGGCCCGCATACTACTTGTACCTACCCTGAGGTCCTCCTTCTAAGCCCGGGGCCTCATGGTCACTTGCACTTTCAGAATGGAAGCCTTTCCCATCCCCCTCAGCAGCTTTTAAATCCAGAGTATTAAACTGGCAACTTCCAGACCCTCTTGTGTGTGTGTGTGTGTGTGTTTTAAGATTTTATTTATTTGAGAGAGAGAGAGAGATGGCAAGAGAGAGCTCGAGCAGGGGGGAAAGAGGGAGAAGCAGGTTCCCCACTGAGCAGGGAGCCCCATGTGGGGCTCAATCCCAATGACCTGAGCTGAAGGCAGACGCTTGAACAACTGAGCCACGCAGGCGCCCCTCTTGCTTCTTTTCTAGCTCTCGGAATGAATACTGTCTGTATTGAGAGAGGGCATGAGGATGATGTCCTGCTTGCTTCCTGGCTCCTGAGTCCATAGGTCTCTGGAAGCCTTAGTGCCTGGTACTCCAGCTGCAAATGCAGGCTGGCTGGGAGAGTCTGATTTTCCTTTTCATTTTCAGGAGTGCTTTCAAAAAGCATTGTAAGCTTGAATGTTGAAATGGGATCACAGAATGAGCCTTGAGTCTTCTGTGGGCAGACACTGGTCCAGGATAGCAAAGTCTTAGGTTGTCTTCCAGGGAGTATGTGTTGGGAGCCACATTACCCTGACTTCATAGAATATTCCAGATTCACTATATTTTGGAGACTGTAGAAAGTTAAGTGGGTAGGATCTGGCTTCAACAGCCCCCAAACATAACCTTTGGGTATGCTAAACAAATGAAATGCCTGTGCTTGTGTGGTTTGTCTTCAAATATATGCCTGGAGATTTCTGAGAATAAGGAGTGGAGCGGGGGTTGGGGTGGGGAGAGGGCGTGTGAGCTTACTTCAGGCTTTCAGGGTCAAGGAAAGAAGGAGGAGAAAACATTTGGGGGGAAAACATCTCTCCACAATGTCCATATACTTTAAATTTGATCACTTCAGGCTGCAGCTTATTCTGGCTTTTGGCTCAGAGCCCAGAAGGGAGGCTCCTTGAATAATTCTCACTGAGCTGAGGACATCTGCCTTTTCCTACAAGTAAGTAAATACAAATCTGAAAATGCTTAGTTTCTAGGCAGAGCAAAAATACCGTTCCCCACCTAGTGGCCTGCAAAGATCACATCTGATGCATTATACCAGCTCATCTAACCCTTCCAGGCCCGAGGAGCCTGCTTTCTAAGTTACTTATTGTGAAAGCCAGGATTCTTGGCCTCTTTCTTAAGTGCACCCTGGCTGTGTCAGAGAAACGCTCTTTTGAAGGACAACGAAGCACGGTGAACGAGGCTCCAAACAATCTGGTCCTTGCTTCCTTCTCTTGAGAGATCTCACCACTCCCCTGTTTACAGCCTTTGCTCCAGCCACACCAAATGACTCGGAGCTCCACCAGCGCGGTGGGTGACTTCACGCTGCCCTGCCTCCGCACACGCTGTTCCCTGTACTTGGAATGCTTTTATTTGGCGTCTTCCCCACTTTGCTCAGCTCACTCCAGTTCCCCAGTCATGCTCAGGCGCAGGCTCACCTTCTCTAGGAAAATTTGTCATTCCCTCTCCAAGCCCTCTTGGCTTCTACAGGGCCCCAAACGGACCAGAGTCACGGAGTTACGGTGGTGTGTGTATTCCACAGGTCTATTGACTTGTCTGCGTTTCCCATTGGTCCAAGTGGTTCCCAAACCCAACTACAGGAGAATCACATGATACCCCAGACCTTAGACCTTTTAGACCCTAGGAATGAGGCCAGGGAGCCTGCCTTTTTATTATGCTTGAATCTGGGGCACAGCCAATTTTGGGACTACTGCCTGACTTTTGTATTTCTTTTCTCCTCTGTATATTACCAAAGACATAGTAGGCCCTCAGTCAATGTTTGACCCTTCTAGCTTCTCTCTGCTAACCTCCTTTTGTCTTTACTTCCTTTCCTTGCTAGCCCTAGACTGACAATTTGCTTACCCTCTTGCCCTTACCATGCAAAACTATAACCACGAATTCTTCATTTTTTCCATTTCTACTGCAGGGCTGCTATGGGGCTGCTGGTACACTTCCCCAAAGACTGGTGCCATTGCAAATTCAGGGACCCTGTCACCGGCCCTGAATGTGCTTGGCAATTCTCTGACCCTGGTCAGCTCTCTCCCATTCTTTACAGGGACTATTACCAACCCCACTGTTTCCACTTCTTCCTGCCCCTTACCACAGGCAGTACACCAACTCGCCTCCTCCTTCACAGAGAAAATAGAAGCCATCTGATGGGAACTCCCTCAGCTTCCTGCCACCTCACCTACACATTTACCCACATCAGCACTAGCCTTTTCGCCTGTCCTCCCTCCAAGACTAATCACTCCAGCTGGGCTCTGGATCCCATCCCCTCCCACTTCCCCAGGGACCTTATACCCTCAATTATCCCCTCTTTCTCTTTGACCTCTCCCATTGGAAAATAAAAAACAAATATCTTGACTATGCGTCTTCCTTTAACTGTCACCCTCTCTGTCCTTTTTTCTCTCCCCTTCCCCTTGAACAACTTCTTCTTCTTTTTTAGTGTTTATTTATTTATTTGAAGGGGGGCAGGGGAAGAGGGAGAGAATCTCTGGCAGACTCCCTGCCGAGCGCAGAGCCCCACACCGGGCTCAACATGAGGCTCATTTGCGTGACCCTGAGATCACTACCTGAGCTGAAATCAAGAGTCAGAGGCTTAACCAACTGAGCCACCTAGGCGCCCCCTGTTGAACTTCTTAAAAGTGTTGCCTAGATGTGGCCCCGAGTTTTTCCCTTCTGCTCACTCTCCCACCCACAGCTGTCTGGCTTGGCCTCCACTGTACCACAGAGCTCTTGAGACGAAGTCACCAATGATCTCCTTGATAAAATCCATCCCTTATATCACTTAATTGCTTGGCTACACCAATTATTGCTAATTGCAGTCTCCTCAGAATGTCCTCTCCTCTCGGTTTCCATGATGCCGCACTCTTGGCTTTCTCTCTGGTGACTTCCTGCCAGTCACTTTCCTGGGTTTCTACTCCTGTCCCTTATGTGTAAGGGTTCCTCAGGGATCTCTCCTTGGTCCGACTCTCTTCTTGCTCCATGGGCTCTCTCCTTGGGCGATTCCATCTACCACCCCCACCTTCGGTTTCATAAATATCTCTAGGCCGGTGAGTCTCAAATCTAACTCCAGCCCAGCTCACCGTCCCACACTGTCGACCCATAGTCACATGTCTATTAGACATCTTGAATCTGCTCTCCTTTCCATACTCTGATCTCAGTAAATAATACCCCCTGGCCCCTCAGCCACTGACACAAGAAACCTGTGTATCCTCCTTGAGTTCTCCAAGTTTGACCAGTCACCAAGTCCTGTACAGGATACTTTTTGAGTAACTCTCAAACCAAATCAATCCTTCTATCTCCCATCTTTTCAATAGGTTACCGTCATCTCATCTGCATCTCCACAACAGCTTCCCAAAGGATCTGGATCTTACCGCCACTGATTCGCCACCATTCCCTCCAACTAAACTTCTTTTTTTTTTTTTTTTTTTTAAAGATTTTATTTATTTATTCGACAGAGATAGAGACAGCCAGCGAGAGAGGGAACACAAGCAGGGGGAGTGGGAGAGGAAGAAGCAGGCTCATAGCAGAAGAGCCTGATGTGGGGCTCGATCCCAGATCGCCGGGATCACGCCCTGAGCCGAAGGCAGACGCTCAACCGCTGTGCCACCCAGGCGCCCCAACCCTCCAACTAAACTTCTGAAGTGAAACCAGATCTTGTCATTCAAACCCTTTAAGGATTCCCAGTGTCCTCTGCTTGAAGTTCAAATTCCTTAGCAAAATCCATCTGGTCCGATACACTACGAACCAACCGTAACAGACACCTGCAGCCCCTTAAAAGTGTGACGCCTTTTCTGCTCCTTGGGCCTTTGCATATTTTATCCCTCTAACTAGAACATCCTTCCTTCCCACCCCACTGACTTGTTCAGGTCTCAGTCTAAAAACGTCATCCTGGGAAGTCTCTGACCCCTTGCTCAGCTGGATGGGCTCTCTCTGATTTTACAACATCTCATGTTTTCCCCTCTCAGACAAGTTTTACACTTAAAATCAGTCCCTCGTCTCTCTTAATATATTTATAACCTCAAGGTTGGTAACTGTGTCTTGTTTGACAGCGTATCCTCAGCATCTAGCAGATGCTAGACCTACAGTAAGTGCTCAATAAATGTGTGTTGAATAATAAAAGACATTTGGAAGGAACATCCCCTCTGCTACTGATGGTAATAAATTTTATGTTGTTTCATTACTTGTCTTACAGAGCTTATATTACAAAAATGAAATAAGCTGATTCTGGAAAATAAGTCCTCTATGGACACTTGACAGACTGGAGAAATTGAAGTATCTGGAGAGGTGGAGGCTGGCTCATGGTGGCACTACCACTGGGCCCATGAGGAGGACAGGGAGGCACCAGACTCCTTCACCTTGGCTCCTCACAGGGATGGGATAGTGTGAGGCAGGGCTGCTTTGGCATACGGTGTCCGTTTTCCCACAGCTTCCACCTGTCGGTGTAGCACGATAGAGAGCTGCGGGCTGAGATCGGGGCTCTGCCCACTCCCTTACCTCAGCGACCTCGGGCATTACTCCACTGCGGATGCTGCACTGTCAGTAGCTACCGTAGCTTCTACAGCAGAGCAAACGTACAGCAAACTCATGCATTCACTCATTCATGCAATACCTATAATGCACCAACTACAGGCCAGGTAATATTCGAGGTACTGAGTCGATAGCAGTGAATGAGCCAGACAAGATCTCAACATCCTAGCTGTAAACCAGGGGGATGAACTAGATGGTCTTCAAGGTCTCTTGCAGCTCTAAAATTCTGAGACTCCCTCTTTGACCAGATGCCAACAAACAAGGCAGGCTAGTGGCAAAGTATCATGCCCAGCCTCCTATGAAGCTCCATTCTTCACCCACGGTGCCATCTCCATCCCAAAGTCAGCTCTGGGAAACAGGAAAAGATCTGGTATCATTTGTACTCTGCCCGCAACCCAAGATTTGACTTTCCCAAGTATGTTATTTAAGCCTTGTCTCTCTTTGTGGAAAGGACTGTCGTGATTGGAATTTCTGGCAATTACAAGGAGACCTGGCAAGATATTTTAGGCGAGTTAGGTGCTTTGGCAAAAGTACAGGGAGAGGCAGGATAGCCTTCCCCTTCAAGTGTGGTATCTCTTAGGTTTGCCTGAAAGGGTGCCACATCCCTGGCAGATTCCTCCTCTTCCTCTACATAGACCTCTCCTGCTCCTATCTCTTTTCTCCTATTTCTGATGTGGCCTTAAGGTCCAAAGTTTCCACCACCTTAGTACCGGGTGTTGTGAGTGGAAGCAAGGGACTGAAGGACTCCCAACCATGTGGGGGAAGGGAAGCCATAGCCTGCAAATAAATGGACAGAGCAAAGAAAAGTCCTCGGTGAGGAACTTGATTTCGAGTTTCACACCACGGTCGTTAGTATCAGGTATGGGACGGCACTAATGAAGAACACATTTAAGCAGACAGTGAAAAAGTCCGGACTTTAGTGCTGATCCTGGGTAATTAAATGTGAAGTTAAAATGTAAAATTTTTGTTCAACGATGTACGAGTAAAACCAGGTTTATGTAAATTTACGAATTATATCTCATAACTGATGTATCAGACTGACTTGAATCACTTTATTAACAGCAAATTCTGTCTTCAGATTTGCTAGTATCCGATGAACTGGAAGCCAGAGAGACAAAGATTTGAAAGGCTATTAACTATAATCTTAGTTAATAATCTTGGTACCTCACCTTCTTGGTGCCTCTTTCCTCAACTGTAAAATAACACTTGCCTCATTTATCTCACAGGGTTGATGTGAGAATCAACACACAACATTTGTGAAAATGCTTTGGGAACAGCAAAACATTTTACTGAGGAGACACCCTTACCGTCAGCTTTCTTAGGATGGCTGGCTCCGCCGTCCTGGTCGTTAGCTGCCGTCTGCCCTTGGCCTTCCTCCTTGCTCATGGAGGTGTCTCTCAAGCATCTACCTTTGCAGCATACTGAAGCTTATAAAGTTATGTAGACATGAACATACAGCTCATGCTCTCACCTCCTGAAGGAAGAGGCTGTTTCTTTGTTTTGTTTGAGACCCCTTATCATCAAGCACTGGGAGGAAGGAGGGAGAGTAGTGACAAAGCTTATTTCTTCCTGGTAGTCAATTCATTTTACCACTTAAAAGAAGGGTTTAGGATTTTTCTTTGTTCAAGGCACTGGGTCGGGCTCAGCGGGCTACAGCGCGGTGCATCTACAATAATCTCAGCTGTGGAATCTGAGGCCTTGAGTTCAAGTCCGGACTTGGCCACTGACTTAGCTGCAGACTTGGCAAGTCACGCTCACGCTGAGCTCTAAGTTCCTCTTCTGTACTGGGGGCATCACCTACCCTGCAGCGGTACTGAAAAGACGGTAATGAGTGCCTGTGAGTGACGGGCACATAGCGAGAGGAGACATGGCAGATACGCAGCAAGGCCTGTCCTCAAGCTCCAAGCATGGTAACAGGGGTTGTGGGTGCTAAGACAGGACGGCCCGCATAAGCGGGACGGCGGGGGGGGGGGGATCTTCAACAGACAGTGAGGGTCGTGTTCTGGCAGCACTCAAGCAGCTGCTGAAGGATCACTGTGAAGGGGGCTTCAGAAAGCATTCCTGTTCAACCCTGGGATCTCTTCAGTTTCTACAGACATAAAAAAGAAATGGCCAACTTAAAGAGAAAAAAAATTCTCTAAGCCCCAATACCGAAGGCTAAGATGAGGTAATGCAGCGTCTGTGCTGTACAGTTATGCAAATGAAACAAATGAGAGCAAGGGAGCCATCGCTTCTAAACTGTCACTGGAAATATCACCTGCAGGCTTGCTGCCATCTAGTGAGTTTTATTTTTCTTTTGGTAATCATCAAGATGGTGGGTGCTAAAAAGTACATCGGGAAACTTAGTGGCTTCTAAATATGTAAGCTGTTTGGGTTGAGCAGTATTATTATGGAAACGGGTGTTTGCAGGCTGGTCATTTTGTGCTCTGATGTGCTTTAGAGAGAAGAGCAGTGGGCTGAATTATCAATCAACTGAAATCTATTCCAAGTTCCAAGGTTTCCTTCTGCCTGGGCTGTGTGGCCATGAGTGGCTCTTCAACACCCCTGTGCTCAGACTCTGTGAGTCAGATTACTGACTCAGTGGTCACCACGTCCCTATCAGGTAGCATGTGTTCAACATCTCCAACTCCTGAGATTAGGGCCAACTGCTACTGGGACTGTATTTATTCATAATTAAGCAACTGTAAGCAGGTCAGGTACAAGTTATCAAGGAGGAGAAAGGCAAACGTTATCAAGGCAAAATTAGCATATGATCTAAAATAAATGATTTTCCTAACTGTACAGTGGGGACACTGGGGGTCCAGTGAGGGAGAACAAAGGCCATCCCTTAGCTTTCCAGGTTTTTCCGTATCATGGTGTGAAAACCTACTAAATTCATATACTTCTGTAAAGACAAATATCCCTGAGATAAAGGAAATCTATCATTTGCTCAGGAGAAATGTTTTTAGATTCCCTTCTTATAAAAAGTAATTTGACCTCTTCCCCCTATTCCAAATCCCTGAGACTTTGAAAGGATAAAGAAACCAATCTGGAACTCTTGCAAAGGGTTTATTTGCTACAGAACTGCTTGAGCCCACCGACAAGATGAACTCAGGGTTTCTGTGTTTAAAAGGGTTTTGCTCACGGATTTATTTTTACAAGTGCTTCAACATTCAAAAAGTAATTATTTTTGCCAGTATTTGGCATGTCTAGAAGAGGTTAGAAAAAGTTAGAATCTATAGAATTAGATGTCTAAAAATAGAAAAAAACCCGAACATTTTAAAATTCCTCATTTGGACAGGTCCTGAGTTGAAATCACATTCATCTGCAAGAAGAACTGTTTTAGGTCAGAAACACTGTGTTTTGTAACTCCTCATCCTGATCCTGGATTTGACTGGTGAGGATTCTAGGCACTGCATGAATGACAGGAGAGACGTCATTCAGTGGGCCAATTCCAGTACGTGTCCTACCTGGCTTGTAAAGTTTTATAAATATCTCTTAAACCCAAACCTCCGGTTCTCTGATGCCGATTGTCTTAATCTGATTCTCAATACTTTTAAAAACAAATAAACAAAAATTTTCCCTGCAAAATCACACATTTAAGTATTTGTTGCTTGTGGATAGATACAGAGAAAACAAGTATGGATGTGAATTAACAATTCAGCAATGGAGCTGTGAATCTCTGGACCGCTGCGTATGCTGTAAGAAAAGTCCCTCGCTGGCCCTGCACTTGCTGTGCACCAGAGCTGACCATCCCAGCAAGGTCAGCCCGAAGAGGGTGTGAACCCCAGCAGCTGCTCGATGGGTTTAAACCGCCACTCATCTGCCTCCAGCTCTTCTACCAAACCAGCTAATTTTTCCATCCGAGCAACTTGCTGATCTGTAAAGAGTCAAGGAGGCAATATATAATACGACATATTTCCCACAAGACAGTCACCAACCACCAACGTGATCAGTGGTTTAAAAATAATTTCTAGAAAGGGGTGCCTGGCTGGCTCAGTCGGGTGAGCGTCCAACTCTTGGTTTTGGGTCAGGTCATGATCTCAGGGTCATGAGACTGAGCCCAATGACTGAGCCCCGCATTGGGCTCCGTGCTCAGCACAGAGTCTGCTTGAGATTCTTTCCCTCTTCCTCTGCCCGTCCCCCTGCCTGTGCGCTCTCTCTAAAATAAATAAATAAATAAAATCTTAAAGAAAAAAGATAAACATCTAAAAAAAATAATTTCTAGAAGGATTTTTTCCCTCAATATTCAAGTGTTAGGGTCTTATTCTATGTTAGAAGATCACATCTTAAAAACAAAACAAGAGAGTATGCATCCTCTATGCCATAGTGATTTGTGTACTAAACTCCTACAGTTCTAGGCCATTGCAGCTCTCCCTCCCACATTATGCCTTCAATGGAGAAATGGTCTGGTGGGGGAACATAGTTCCGTGACACATAAACAAAGGCCACAGAAAAGGTGCGACCAGGATCTCAGAGTGCAGACAGACCATAAGGTATTACACAAATACTTGAAGAATGAAGATGATGATGGTAACCAGCAGAGGACAACAACAAAAGGTTTCAGAGAGAGGAGGAAAAAGCAACACAAGACGAGTAGGAAGCACTGACTCTAGGAAACTAAACCTTCTGACTTCAGCTTTGAGCCTCAATGTGGACATTTTGTCTGGCTTAAGACTGTAGAATGTTTTTGTCTGCAGGTAATTTAGAAAGCTCACTTAAACAGCCTTGTTGAGTTCTAGTTTTTGTCACAAAGCACACTGATCTTTCTGAATCTTCCTCTCCCTCGCCCCCCCCCCCGAACTTATTCTCACAGTTAGTACACAACACTCACGTGCTTACCATGTTTCACCTGTTTAAGTGTAGATGCCACTTGATAACTGAAAACGGATTCGCAGAGGAATCTCTCAGAGCCATCTACAAACAGAAGAGGAAAAGTTTTAATGTGCTCTAAGGGTTTCACGGCTTCTGATAAACCAGGTAAACGTGCCTATTCTTTTCCCCACCTTCACATTCAGGGTCCAGCTTTCAGTGTTTACAAGGAGAGCTTCTGTTTTATTTAGAACGAACAGTGCTCTGCTATAAAAGCTATTTCTTCTATACCTAGAATATTATAACAGTCCCTCTACTTGTTTCAGAGTTTAAAAATAATGTTTAAAAAAACAAAAATAAGAAACCTCAGTGTGATGTCCTGGTTAACATTTCTCCCCTCCTAACCTGAGTTTCTTAATGTTCTCTTATTCTGCATGTCAGGCAAACACTGACATCAGACACATTTGGCCACGTGGCTCCCGTGCTATCAAAATACAAAGGCACATCACAACTCTAAATCATTTTCATTCTGAAAAGTAAAGCTGAGGGGGAAATGGCTATTGTTGATTTTTAATATATCAAATTACGTCACTATGACCATCACAAAGCACTGCTGGGAAATTTTATTCTGTAAACGCAAATTGTAACCTTGATTTTCCAACTGAACCAAAACACTGCAATTTGCATGGTGATAAGAGTATGGTGCAATTTCAGAACCTACCATTGTACTGGTGCCAAGAACTGGCAACAAGAAGGTAGCTAATTCAGTCACAACAGCACTGGGAAGTTGATTGTGAAACAAGCTAGTTCATGTTCTTGTCAGACAAGGGCTGATATGGCAAAATATACCCCTAAAGACATAGAGCTCATATAGGGAAATGTGACTTTTAGAAGGGTAGCAGAAACCATTTGGGGAAGGTGTCTTATTGCAAAAATCCTAAAACAAATGGAGGGAGAGGACACAGCTGTCTTTTTTTAGGTGGTAGTTCATGCCAGCACTACTAGGTGTCAAGCACTCACCCATCAATCATGGGCTGGCGTGTCAGCCAGCTATTAAGTGACAAGGAGATAGGACTATCACATATTGGCTTCATGCTGAGTTTCACACAAGGCTGACCTTATTTCAGAAGTCCTGGTTGTAGAAAGAAAGGGAACCTCATTTGAAATGGAGTCAGTAGGCCAGAAGGGGGAGCTCTCAGGCCCTAACAATCCTGGTCAATTGCAAACCCTAACAAGTACAGGCAAATTTTGCTTTCCCAGCAGAAAGAAGTCTATTCTGCTACCTCAACAGGATGAAGAAAGGTTTTTCTCCTTGCTAGACAACAGCCCAGCCAATGAGGAACTGTCACCACTCAGCCAATAAAAAGCCACTATACTTCAAAATGTTTTTTGTGCCAATGGTCTTTTTGTTTATAAGATATAGTGCCTCCCAGTTCCCCCCTTTCCTCTCCTTTGTTCTCTGGACTTGCCTATGGTTTTGCCATTGCTTGCCTGTCTCCAGTTGCAATTCCTTGCTATTCCTGAAGAAACCCATTTTGGCTGGTAAAATAACATGACAGTTATTTTTAGGATTAACATGGTGATGGGTTCCTGGCTGGATCAGTTGGTAGAGCATGTGACTCTTGATTTTGGGGTCCTGAGTTCAAGTCCATGTTGGGCCTAGAGCTTACTTAAAAAAAAAAAAAATGGCGGTGTGCCTGGGCAGCTCAGTTGGTTAAGTGTCTGACTCCTGATCTCAACTCAGGTCTTTTTTTTTTTTTTTTAAAGATTTTATTTATTTATTCGACAGAGATAGAGACAGCCAGCGAGAGAGGGAACACAAGCAGGGGGAGTGGGAGAGGAAGAAGCAGCAGGCTCGTAGAGGAGGAGCCTGATGTGGGCCTCGATCCCAGAATGCTGGGATCACGCCCTGAGCCGAAGGCAGACGCTTAATGACTGCGCCACCCAGGTGCCCCTCAACTCAGGTCTTGATCTCAGGGTTGCAAGTTCAAGCCCTGCGTTGGGCTCCATGCTGGGTGTGGATCCTACTTAAAAGAAAAAACAAAAAAGATTGGTGTGCGTGGCTGGCTCAGTTGATGGACCGTGCAGCATGCAACTCTTGATCTCGGGGGTTGTTGAGTTCAAGCCCCACCTTGGGTGTGGAGATTACTTAAAAATAAAAAATCTTAAAAAAAAAAAGATTAACATAAATAAAACCATAAGTGTTGTATCCAAATGGCTTGAACATACAACCAAGAGAGCTTCTGTCTATATATTTTTTGAAGATTTTATTTTTTTAGAGAGAGAGAGAGTGAGCAAGAGAACATAAGCAGGGGGAGTGGCAGACAGAGGGAGGAGCAGGCTCCCTGCTAAGCAAGGAGCCCAACATGGGACTTGGTCCTAGGACTCTGGGATCATGACCTGAGCCAAAGGCAGATGCTTAACCGACTGAGCTACTGAGGCATCCTGCTTCTGTCCAACATTATATTCCAAATTGATGTAAAAAAGAAATGAAAAAGTAGTTATTTTCATATACAATATACTATGTATTAATGTATGCGCACTATGTTATGTATTATTTCAAAATATTATTTCAAAAAATGCTATACAACTTAGGAAGAGTATTACATCTTTAAATTCAACCTCTTTTCTATGTATTGTACTATATGGTATATGATCCTATCCCGTCCTCCCTCCCTCATTCCTCTGGCTGAATGGAAGTCATTTGTGAGTAGATCATCTAAACTGAGCAAAAAATTTTTATTTTCGATTGACTCAGTATTATACTGACTGTCCAGTTTATTATGTAAATATGCCAGTGTTCATTATCCTATTCATACCCTTGCTTAAAGAGTCAAATTATAACTCAAGTTTTATTTTAGAAAGAGCAAAGCATAGAGCATTAGAGCCCACTTCTCAGGTAGTTTGATCCTGAACTTTAGGATCTCATGCAAGGCAGTGGGGATTATGGGCTATAAGGATCAGGCCAAGATGTATTTCGAAGCTCCTGCAAGTGCTACCTCCCACTTACATTTAATCACAGGTACTATATTAGGATAAAATGCTTAAGTTATAACATTTGCATATTTCCCCTGGCAACGAACTTCAAAGCAAAGAGATGTAAGCTAATCTTTCAAAAAGGTAGCTGCGTATCACTTTGCCACTCTGTATGCCTATGGGACACGCTTTTGCTGACTTGCGGCTCTGTATTAACCACAAAGTCCACTGCTTCTTAGTCACATCCTATTAGATGTGATATCTGCACCAATCTAAAGCCTGGAATTTCTCTGGAGAGGAGTCAGCCTGGGGCAATCTATCTTCTATTTAGAAATTGTAATCAAACCCTTTGTAACACACCACAAGGCAATGCATCAGCTTTCCTCTTAAGGGACAAGCAAAGGTTATTAAGTAGTGAAAAGTTCAGTAAATTACCCAAATCTAACATCATGCCAACTCCAATAAATAGGATGCTATCAAATTCATTTAAAAGAGTATTACCTCACAGCAGGAAATTAGACAATGCCAGATAATTTATACTTAAGTAGTCTATGATATCACTAAAATTCAGCTACTTCTGGGCTAAAAGGCAGTCTCTAATTTGCTCACTAAACTGGGTGAGGACAATCTTCGCCAAGGGCAGGAAGAATGCTGAAAACTACTGTACAGATGTTCAGTTTACGATGGGGTTATATCCTGATAAACCCATCCCAAGCTAAAAATACCAAGTCGAAAATACATTTAATACACCTAACCTACCAAACATCATAGTTTAGCCTAGCCTACCTTAAACGTGCTTGCAACACTTACATTAGCCTACAGTTGGGAAAAATCATCTAACACAAAGCCTATTTTATAATAAAGTGTCGAATATCTCATGTAAATTATTGAATACTGTACTGAAAGTGAAAACCAGGAATGGTTGTATGGGTACAGAATGGTTGTAAGTGTATTGGTTGTTTACCCTGGTGATCGTGTGGCTGAGAACTGTGGCTCCCTGCTCCTGCCCAGCATCCCGAGAGAGTACTGTACCAAATATCGCTTACTCAGGATAAGGTCAAAATTCAAAACTCAAAGTATGCTTTCTACTAAATGTATATGGCTTTTGCACCATGGTAAGTCAAAAAACCCCAAGTGAAACCACCAGTGAGCAGGGGACTGCGTATACGTTGCTTATGTGAGGTGTCTGTTAGAGACTGGATGCACCAGAAAGTTAAGTCATAAGGTTAAGTACATTATTTGGGTTTCTTATCCTAAGACTTAGGAGGATACAAGATCCAGTTGAACCTGTTAAGATTATGAGCAGTATCTAACCTTGGCTCTTGATTGCTTTTCTTCCCTACTCTGAGAAGGCAACTCTTCCTCCTGCATTTGCATATTCTCTTAAACTACTGTAAGAAAAACGGTCAGGTACATGTGCATTAGATTAACTGTATAACAGCATCACCTATCAACATGGCAGAAGATGCTTCCAAATCTAACATCCTTATTAAATTTCATTTAGGAGTACTCTTTTTCAATTTAACATTCTTGATTTGACTAGGATAGTTCAGGGATTACCATCTCTAATTTTTCAGTCTGTTCTTCAGTGTAAGTAGCTTTAAAATTCGGCTAAAACTTCGAACCTAAGAAACGGAATGAAAACTGCGTTTTGAATTTAAACCTAATAGAAATTCATCCTACAACAGAAAGCCAACACATTCTTCCATGAAGCACACTGGGATGGAATAAAAATGGACAGAACTAAAACTTTTTATAACATCAACATTCAGACTAATATCAGCAGCCTTTCTTCTTTAACGTTTCCAAGCAATCTGGTGTATACTGATACAGAATGCTTATAGCTTTGAGACTGAGGAGGTATCTCCTGTATTAAATTTCTCCTGTAGCTAGAATTTAAATGACTTCAATCTCAGAGTCCATTGTTAAACACTGATTCCTCTTCTGCTGCTATAAGATTCATTAACAATTTAAGTGCCTCCAACTTTTGATTTTTGCGGGCAACTTCCTTAGTACCAGGTCTCTGCTGCATATAACTGAAGTCATATTTTTAGTGCATATATGGTAAACAAGGCCCTAATTGTTCACTATGTTCACAGTCAGTGATACTAACTCAAATAGTTAACACAACTGAAGAAAATGAAAAGGCAAAGACAGAAGTATGTACATATCAGATGTATCACTAACTACACTACCTGACTGTTTACTTCACCAATTGCAATTTGACCAATTCTAGAGAGGCTTGTGGTCCCAGTCTTCCCATGTTTCCCTGTCACAAATGATTCTTCTATATGTCCCAGCTTAACTCAAAACTCTTTTCACCTGATATAAATGAATAAAGTTCACCCCAAAAAGCTGACTCATAACTATAGTTTGTACCTTTCTCAGAGATTTCTAAATTAATTTTTAAATATACTTACCAAAAGTTGCAATTTAAAGCAAAAAAGATCAACGTACAACTAAGCACAAAAGTGCTAAAATCAGGTAGATTTTGAATCCTTAATAGGTTCTTTGCTGACTTTTTTCAAAGCATGACAGTTTAATACTTATGGACCAATTTTTCACGAGCAACCCCTGAATGTTAGTCAAAACATTCTGCGCTACACCCTATACCAATTCAACATCTCTAAAATGGGACAGAAAGGTGCATTTAAATAAGCTTTTTGGGTGATTTTTATACTCCCTATTAAGAGTTTATTGGTCTAGCTCCTAAAACGACATGTATCCGATCAATTTCAGTTATCAGTACAGTGTCATGCTTACAGCCTGTGCTCTGATTTTGGCCAGCTAGCTTGCAAATGTGTGCTGAGTAAGATGGGGGATAATCTGATGCAAATCCAGCTCCAGTGCTAGAAAAACCACACAGCACCAGCTTGTAGTGGGCCAGGGGAGCCAACTTCACATACAAGAGTGGTATATTAGTTTTTATTCCCTCTTAAAGCCTGTTTGATGAGGTTAATCTATCAGTAGATTAATTACACTAGAAAAAATATATCAAACCTACTCATCATAGGGAGGCAGACTGGTGCCAGGATAAAGCAAACTGGAGCAGGAAGTGAATTCCAGGTTCTAGTGCTGACTTAGTCTTTAATGTGGTCAAATCACTTTAACTTTTCTGGGTCTGAGTGAGTCTAGATGACTTCCTTAATTTCCAAAGCCTTTTTCAGCTCCAAAATTTTGATTCTGGAGAAAGATTTGTGTTTTGAACATAATATTTTGAAATGGGGACAAGAGATGAAATGTGGAGCTGAAATCAGGGCAAACTCGTCTCTAATCCACTTAATAGCTTCTTTACAATTAATATTCATTGCAGGTCAGAATCCAATTGTTCAGCAAAAAGCAGCATGAGATCACCTTCTAACATCTCTCCAGCTCCTTTGGGGTAGGTGAAAAGGGCTTTCCGTGGTGGGGCAAGGTCTGAGACACTGAAACCAGATCCAGTGACAGAACTTCCACTGACCCCACCAGCTGAGGAGGATGATGAAGAGGCAGCCATTTCCTCTCTAGCAGAATTCTCACTTCACTATAGAGAAAGAAAAACAGCAATTGGCAAGTTTATGGAAGTGAGACTGACATTTCATTCTAGCTGCCATAAAATCCAGCATACAGTTTAGTAAAGAATTAGCTCCCCCTTTTCTACCCTCTCTGTTCCCACAATCTTTTTACTGATGCCTTAGATAAAAATGTTTCTCAGGATTTTAAGAGAAAATGTTTATTCTGTTTTTCTACTTAAAACACTACTTCGTATCATTAGCAAACTGTTTCTATCGCTTGGGATCGACTGTGGGTGATTTATGGGCTATGAAGGGGTGATATGGCAGTGCCAAGGTAGCAATTTGACTGAGGAAATAAATTCTATGAGGATAAAACAACATGCCTCATAGGACAGTTTGTCCTGGCTATATCCTGACAAAGCCACACCAAAAAATTCACTTATAAAATTTTCCAAATAAAATTCCAGAATAACACTGTGTTCTGTTCCCAAGGAAAGGGAATTGGTTAGGAAATACATATTTGTCCTTTCATTAAAAATGTTTTAAAAACTTTTTCATCCAAATGTAATACCCAAATTGATCACTTGGTGGCATCCCCAAACCGGAAGAAAATGGTTCATGAACTGATCTTCGAATTCATGGTTTATTACGAATACAGAAGCTGGGTTTAACCCTATGTCATATCAAAAAATCAAAAGCCCAAATGCAAATGAGAGGATCTGTACTGAATACACGATTCCTTACATAAGTTCAAAACAAAAATACTACTTTTGCCATTGAAGCTTATATTACACACTTATGTAAGATTCTAAGACGTTTATGTTTTCTAAAAAGAATGGTCTAGCACTGTGCTAACAGAACTTTCTGCCATGATGGAAATGTTCTAACATTCTATTTCTGTGCTGTCCGATATGGTAGCCATTAACCTAATGTGGCTATTAGTGTGACTGAAGAATTGTCTTTTAATTTAAAAAAAAAAATTTTTTTTTTTTAAAGATTTTATTTATTTATTTATGTGACAGAGAGACAGCCAGAGAGAGAGGGAACACAGCAGGGGGAGTGGGAGAGGAAGAAGCAGGCTCACAGCAGAGGAGCCCTATGTGGTACTCGATCCCGGTACGCCAGGATCACGCCCTGAGCCAAAGGCAGACGCTTTAACGACTGCGCTACCCAGGCGCCCCTAAAAAAAATTTTTTTTAAGTAATCTCTACATCGATGTGGCACTTGAACTCACAACCCTGAGATCAAGAGTCGCATGTTTCACCAACTGAACCAGCCAGGTGCCCTTGAAGAACTGCATTTTAAATTTTAATATTAACCAAAACTGAAATAGCCACATATGGCTAGTGGTTACTGTACTGGATAGTACAGCTCTAGTATTTAGACTCAAAAATGACTTTAGACTGAATTGGATGCTTTAAGATGGCTAATAGTTAATTTTATGTTATGTGAATTTTAGCTCAATTAAAAAAAATGACTTTAAAAGGATTTAAAAAACGAATTTCCCTCTTTAATGGCCACTAAGAATTTTAGCTGATTTTTTTCTTCTTTTGCTAGTTGCAAATTAAAGACATTTGTTACAAAAGTTGGAACTTATTTTTGAAACAATAGAAAAAATGAGGGAATGCTATGCAGATATAAATCCTATATATACATACTCCAGTTTCCTAGCAAGAAAAATGATATACTGTGCATTTCTGAAATGCCGGCTGTTCTGTTTCCTTAATTCTGTGATGATGATTTAAGGCTGTCAGGGAAGCAGAGTTTAGTTTCTGATTTCATTATATGTCCATAAGTAATATGATTAAAACTGAAGTGAGATATGGGAAGAGTAAGACAACTGCTATACTTAGAATGTCAGCCTATTTAAAAATACAAATTGATTAAGGACATTGTCAATCTTGCTTTAGATCACCTTTTTTTCCCCACTGAGCTCTGTAACTTCCAAATAATATTCATATTCATAGAGACTTTTCAAGTTGGAGTTATATCCAATCCTTTGGGCAACACTAGCTTAAAATATACCTTGACAGGTTCTTAAATGCTCTTTTAAACAGAACTTAAGCAGTAATGGACCTGGTCTAAATTTCTAAGTGGATTCCTGTTGGGATTCAAACAAAGTATACAGATGATTTAGCCATCTTTTGAACAGGTACTCGGTCTTATTTCCCATCAGTTCAGAGCAGAACCTACTGTGAACTGTTTATATATCTCACCTAAGACTTAAAACTCTATTTTCCTACACCTTGATAAATGCTCTATTCAGTTGCAAATGCAAAGGATACTTTATATTTTGAAATCAGTTGCTCAGCAGAGCTCCCTAGGGACTGCCAGAGTGAGGACAGCTTCAAAGGCTAGACACAGTATGACTTCTAAACTGGGTATAATCAAAGGAATTCCCTTTCATCCCATTTTCTTTCAAACTCAGAACTACTATCATTCAATACACAAAACAGCCAGGGTTGAAAACTGGAGTGCATAATTAGCACAAAGCTACTTTTACATAAATAAGCAGTTTACTGCTGAGGTAGAATAATATACTTCAGTAATTTCTAGCTTTAAAGACTTACGTTGAATTTTGCATGTTATCAGCAGATGGTTACAGGAAGTAAAGTGAAACTAACAATAAACCTGCTTTGTAACTGCTTTATGAAGGCAGGAATTCTGATCATGAGAACCAAACATAATGCTTGGCCTATACGAAGTAGCTGTTGATTTAAATACATGTTTGCTAAATGAATTAAACATTTCACAGGAACCACAAAATTCCTTAAAGGTCATCTAATCCAATTCCCTCATTTTATAATCAAACAAAACTGAGCTATAGAAACGTTAGCATACATGCTGTGATATTCTTCAAGCAATGGCTTTGTGGGCATATCATGTGCCATGTGAGAGGTAAAACAGCCTAGCGGTTAGAGTTCAGTCTCTGAAGCTTCTTTGTCTGGGTTCATGTTGTGGTTTTGCTATTTAGCTTGCCGTATGACTCTGGACAAATCACTTAACCTCTCTCTTCCTCAGTTGCCTCATCTCTAAAATGGGGATAATAATAGTATCTCCCTCATAAAGGTGTCAAAAAGGTTAATATACCTGAAGCAGTTAGAATAGTTATGAGCATAGTAAACAACAATATCAGCTATCCAAAACCAGTAACGGATATTTACTCCTGAATCCTTTTTTCCCCCTATGCAGATCCCAGTTTTTCATCCATAGTATGTCCCAACACACTCATGGGAAAAGTTTTAATTCTTCCCATTTGACAGAATCAGGAAGCTCCTAGAGGGGAAAGGATCTGCTCAGGAAGAGGGAAAATGCCCTCCATTAACGCACTTCACTCTTTCATTTTAAGGTTCATGAGTTTGGGAAGAACTCTTTGATCTCGGAAATGGGGAACAAGTTCTTTCGACCCTCGAGGCCTAGCACAGAACCTGGATTAGAACGTTTCCTGAATGAATGCCGAACAAATGATAAAACACAGGGCTAGTGGCTCAGCAAAGGTTATATGCGTGGGACAGAGAAGTGGCGTGTCATGAAGGCTGGTCCATTACTGTTTTTTTTTCTTCCTCATTCTGCAGATCTACAGTATTAACACAACTCCCTCACACACTAGGCTGCCGGGCTCAGTAAAATCCTGCTTAACGAATACATATTCATGATGAAGTAGTCTGGGGTCTGGCCCTCTAAGGGGAGCCGAGTCTACTGGCAGTTGAGATCCCCACAGAAGAGCAATGCTACGTTGCGGGTCCACAGTATGGCTGTTTCCACAGCGACAGGTTGATCAAACATTTACTTCATGTATGACAGGGATGACCTCGTATTCATAAACATTACTACCTATCGGATATATGGCTATTTTCTTAAAAAGAATCCTCCCTTTAGAAGTCTCCTTATGAAAAAGACGCTGAAGGAAGTACCCTGGTGCAATGGCAAATTATTACAAGCAGCCATAAAATTTCATCAACAAATCGTTGCACTTAAACAGCTGGACTGCCACCCAAAAGGAAGCTGCAGCTGAAACCAGATGGGGTGGCTAGAAAGGGGCTGGAAAGGGGAGGAGCAGAACGCCAGCGGTTTCCGAACTGACTCCAAGGTACACTTCCTCCCCCTTCCCGGGTTGGTCCCAAGAGAGAGACGCCACCGGCGCTGTGCGACTGCGCAGGCGCCAGCCCTCGGCCCGCATGCGCACCCAGTCCGGCGCGGCCTGAGGAAATTTCCTCTTACACTCCCTCTGCAGTAGGCTCCAGTTTTTCCTCCTATATTCTCCATTTTACTAGTCCCTGCAGGTAGGATCCCAGGGATCAACTCCTTTCCACTAAGCTCCCGAGTGTCCCTGAGACCTCGGCCACTTACCTCAGCGGATTTGGCACTTTCCCCTACAGTCCCGCCCCCAGGGCCAGCCGGAGCGGCCGCGTTTACAACGACGAGGACGGCGGCGTGCGCGCACGCGCGCAGAAGGAACCCGCGCCGGCGGCGGCGTGCGGGCGCCCGCGCGCGGGTGGGCGTGGCCAGGGCGGAGCGGGGGCCGGAAGACGCTCTCCGAGAGAGGACTTCCGGGTCCTGCGCTTGCCTGGCCTTTCCGCGGTTTGCTTCCCGCATCGCAGTTCCCTTCTCCCTAGCTCGTTTTGGTGTCCTCGCTTTTTTGCTTGCTTTTATAATTCAGGGCTTCACCTTCCCCCACGACATTGCAGGCTTTTTGCTCTCCTCTCTCCTTCCAGACTACCACGAAGCCAGATTAAATTGGTTATTCCCCCGTCTTTCAGTGTTGTAGCCCAGTGCCGTCTGAGAAAGGCAGGTGAAGTTTAATGTCTCTCATTCCAGAGCTCGTGGTCCGAGGGCCCGACCTAAACATTAAAAGTCTCCTTTTGTGAAGGGCCTTTTTTATTTTGTAAGGTACTGGGGGAATAGGCCCCTGCAGTGTAATGTCTTTAAACTGTTGCTAATTATGCCTGGCATCATACAAGTCTGTTTACCTTCTATGTTGTTAATTCTCACCACGCAAAATCTCCTCTTGGTTCTGTAAGCAAATTGCCAATTAAAGTGACTTACTTGCTGAGGGTTGGATTGGGCCTTAGTGTATTTAATAAGGATTGGTCAGGTTTTGGGGGTAACTCTAATTTTGGGCTTCCAAGACTATGTAACCTATGTAGTAGGAACATTTGTTGAATTTAACCACAGCTAGCCCATAAGGAAACTTTGTTTCCTTGATTCATTAAGTGGTGAGTGGTGACTAGAAGCTTGGCTTCTCAGTGAATGATGTACATTTTTGAGTAGTGGCCTATAGAAGTGGATTCCTCCTCTCAGCAATGTGTTGGTTTGAAGAACCATGTTGTTACCTCATATCTTAACTGTTTTGATGGGCAACTAGATCTAATTTTGAGGTATATATTTCTAGCACCTCTAAAAGTACTTAAGGGTTATACCTCCCCCTCCCCCCCAAGGATAAGTATGCTAAACATTCCTAATTCTCTGAGTTATCGTGCTGGAGGTTAAAATAATAAAGAGACATCTATTCTCTCAAGTCATGGACAGGCCGTATAGAGAGGGCTGAATATCTTTTAATCATCTTTTCTTAGAGTGCTGAAATAATTTACAAATTACTGTCTAGAGGACACCAGGCTGGCTCAGTCAGTGGAGCAGGCAACTCTTGATCTTGGGGTTATGAGTTCAAGCCTGATGTTGGTTGTAGAGGTTACTTAAAAATAAAACCTTTGAAAACAAAAACAAATTACTGTCTAGAGTGAGCCAGGAATGGAATGCTGTCTTGGAAAATACAGCAATTGATTTAAAACAGCTTGCAGATTGGGGAAATCCAGTGGAAACAGAGCTGCTTTTGTTTAGGATGTGCTGTGAACTGATGTCCCAATTACATAATGATCCATAAAATAGAGAGAGGGTTTTTATTTCTGATTAAAACAAGGTAAGGTGATCATTTATTTTTCAGGATTTCGTTAGAATATTGTTTAGAGAAAGTATCATGGAAGTTCTGCGCCCACAGCTTGTAAGAATTGGTGGACGGATTTACAGAAAAAATCCCATCCAAGAACAGACTTATCAACATGAAGAAGAAGATGAAGACTTCTATCAAGGTAATCCTAGTTGTCTCTGGTCAGATCAGTACAATATTCTCTTGCATTGTGGGAGCAGTGCTTTGTTTTGTTTCCAAGTGTTTCTATGTGAGCGCTGAAATTTGAGGTGTTTGGCCTCTATCCAGCTCCATTTGTGTTGATGCCGAAGGGGACTGGTGATTTTCAGTTTGATGAGGCATTCTCATTTGCACTTCCTAAATCATGTTTCATCTTTGTGCAGAGGCTTAAATGTAATAAGGAGTAATTTTGGTAAGCCGTTAATGTTAACCATGGATATTCTGTGACAAAATTAAGTTCATTTATCGGTGAAGTTGTGAAATAATACATATAAATTGTTGAAATAAGTATGTATTTTGTCCAATGTCCCAAAACGTTAACTGCTAATACTGTTATGTTGTCTCTTCTTTGCACTCATACAGGCAGTTCCAAATATACCACTAACATAACTTTATTATTACCTAGGGATAATTTTAAGAAGTAAGCTAAACAGTGGAAGTGGATTATAAATATTTTCAAGCCAATTAACTTGGGCTTGGGTTTAATGTATAAATAGGGCCTTTCAGAGTCTCTGCTTCCTTTCCTTTTGGTTTATAAGTTCTTCCATCAGGCTTAAGCCTTGGGCGTTTGTCTTCCTTCTGGTTTTCCCTATTGTTTCCCTTTGGCCTTGGGGCCTTGACCTTCTTTACTTGACCCTTCTGTCTCTTTGCCTGGTGGAATGGAGTAAGTTCTCCCGCTACTATTCCCGTCTCATTCACTGAAGTAATTTTGTGTCTCCATACTAAAAACTGCTTACTTGCACACTGTAAGAGGATACATTATGTTGTATGAATTACATCTCTATAAAAAAATAAAAAAAGATTTTTATTGTGTCTTAGCTTGTTGGGAGAAAACAGTTAAATAGTGGTATGTATATACAAATTTTCCAAGGTTCTAAGGCTGGAAGATTTTAAATAGTCATGTGTTTTTTAAAATTTTTCTTCTAAGAGCAGGTCAGAAGGACTGTCAGAGCAGTGTTCTGCAATATAAAGTGTTGGGCTGTTCTTTGTGTGTGTATTTTTTTTAAACCTTGCGTGTGGTTGGCTGGTGGGGAGAAGACTGTTGTCCACAGAGCAGCAGCTGTGAGCAAGGTGTTATGGTTTCTCTGCAGGCTTCGTGGAGTGTGCAGAGGAGCCCTGTGATGCCTACGAGGTGGTGCAGACCCAGCAAGGTTTCCGGTGTACCGTGAAGGCCCCCAGCTTGCTCTACAAGTGAGTGAGCACCCCCCCCCCCCAGCTTCACGGGACACACTTCCAGGAAACCCAGCAGGAAGCTGACTCTTTTCCATACTTACTGCAGTGCTTGATTACTAATGACCAGTTTAGTGTTTTATGTCCTAGAATTTCTAAGGACTGATTATGGATCAATTTCATCATTCCAAATGTATCACCAAGTCTGTTGATTTTGCCTCTTAAATATCTTTTGAATGTACCATTGGTCTCATTCTTTACTGAAAGACCAGCGCCCTGCTGCATCTTCTGTGGATTACTTCAAGTAGCCTGCTTACTAGGCTGTCCATATGGGTGATTGCTTTCCTCCCAATCAGTTCTTCCCATTGAGGGTGGAACGATCTTCCTAAAAGGCAAGTGTGATTACTACCCCTGCTTAAATCTGCCAACATCCTTCCACTGAAGATGGAATTCTGTTCCATTGGAGTGATGGAATCTTGAATGTGACTTAGCCAGCCTTGCATTTTTCAGTCACAACTCATATCACTCTTTTTCTGGTTTTGCACTTAAGCCTAGCTCGTTTTCTTCAGTTCCTGAAATGTACTTTGTTCCTTCCTGCCCTAGAGCTTTGGCATATGCTGTTTCCTTTGCCTTACAATCTCTCTTCCTTACCTAGTTATATTCTTCCTTAGGGAACCTTGCTTTGACACTGTCATCCCTACCAACCACACTGACTACCTTATTTTTTCATAACACCCTCTACCTTTCCTTTGTAGAATTTTTCAGCCATGTGTTTACAGTTACTGGCATACTATTTGATGTCTTCTCCACAAGATGGGAGACTTCTGGAAGGCAAGAATGTGTCTGTTCCATTAATCTCCAATGTTGTCCTTTGACTGGTATGAATTTGCTTGGAAACTAGTGGTTTCTCATCTGCCTTCGGCTCAGGTCATGATCTCCAGGTCCTGGGGTCGAGCCCCAAGTCTTCCTCTCCCTCTGCCTCTCCCCCTGATTGTCTCTCTCTCTATATCTCTCTGTCTCAAATGAATAAATAAAATCTTAAAAAAAAAACCTTGGTTAGCTTATGTGGCTAACTGGCTTTTTTTGGGCTTACACCTCTGGAGATAGGCTGGTCTAGGAAGTGTAATAAATTGTTTTCCTGTGTTGCACCAGGTGAATTAAGTCTGTTCAAGCTCCTCTGTGAAAGGAGATCTACAAATAGGGAATCATATGCCTTTAAGCTCTACGAAGCAAATCATTTTATTTTCACCAATCTTGAAAATATTCTGAAACACCCATTTAGGATGAAATTCTTCTCTTGGAGTGTGGCCAAATGGGAAACCAAATGCAAATCTGACAGCTCATTTTCCTTTAAAGTTCCAGTGACATTTTCTTCTAAGAAACAAGATTTTAGAAAGTCATGGTTCAGTTTCCTGATGAAATCAGTATAACTGTTTTCCTTAATGTGTATATTTCCCACCACTAAGGTGTATAAAAATTCCTTAGATGTCTCTTTCCAACTTGATCTTCTGAATTTTATATATTTTAAGTATTCATTACATAATAGATGACCTGCATGTTAGATTGGGTGTCGGTTCTGCTCATTTGTAATTAATAGACAGTATTTACTAGGAAAATTGCTTTCTTATTAATCATTTCTTTTTTTTTTTTTTTAAAGATTTTATTTATTTATTCGACAGAGATAGAGACAGCCAGCGAGAGAGGGAACACAAGCAGGGGGAGTGGGAGAGGAAGAAGCAGGCTCATAGCAGAGGAGCCTGACGTGGGGCTCGATCCCACAATGCTGGGATCAGGCCCGAGCCTAAGGCAGATGCTTAACCGCTGTGCCATCCAGGCGCCCCTCTTATTAATCATTTCTGTAGGTTCATTTGGATCAAGGAAGAAATTACTTGACCAAACTAATTTATAATCAAATCCTAATGGTCATAACACCTATCCATGGACTAGATGTAACACTTTAGTTCTTGATGTCAGGTGCACATTAGAATCACCTGGGGAACTTTTAAAACTCCGTATACTTGGGTGCACCCCAGACCAATTAAATCAGAATCTTTGGGAGCTGGACTCAGGCATCATTAGTTTTTGAAGCCCCCAAGATGATTTCAGTGTGTGGCCAAGATTGAGAACTACCTGATTTGGTAGGAATTTCTACTTATATATTTAATAAAGGAGTCACCTTTTCACTGTGTATCTCTTATTATGGTAGTGAATGTTTTAGACTCCCCATGTAAACCTCTTTTGAATCTGGCTATACTCTTAATTGGAAGAATGCCATTATGGGCTTAACGAGGACAGTATGGACTGTACTGAGCTACGTGCCAGTCACTGGGAAGCCTTTTTACATATGATCACGTTTAATCCTTACAACAACTTTCCTATACTTAGGTATTATTCACTCCATTTTTTAGTGAAGAAATAGGCTTAGAGTGGTTAGATGACTTGCCCAAGACTTATTTGAGTCTAAAACTTTTTTAACCTCAACCACTTCCTTTTTAAGATGTCTGGACTATTAATAATACCTTGAGCCAGTACTTTTGTGTGTGTGTGTGTGTGTGTGTGTGTGTGTGTTTAAAGATTTTAAGTAATCTCTACACTCCAACGTGGGGCTCAAGTTCACAACCCCCAGATCAAGAGTCGCATGCTCTACGGACTGAGCCAGCCGGGTGCCCCAAGCCAGCTGCTTTTTGTAATAGGCTTCTCTAGTAGCCACATGCTAACAAACAGTAGCCCGGGTGAAAGTACCCCTTATTCATAAGGCCCAGAAAGACAAAAGCTTGACAAAGTGGGTGGGAGAATCTCTAGCCCAACACAGAGAAAAACCACAGGGAAATTGTGGCATTTCAATCCTTTTCTAAACATCTTGGGTTTTTTGTTTTTTGTTTTTTTTAAACTGGCTTACTACAGTAGATCTTAATGGAAATAATTGGGCTGGTTATTCCATGTAAAAACAAATGCACAGTTTTAGACCTAATCATCCATGTTGTTGGGCACTGTAATTGAAATCATAGAAGCTGAAATATTGTTGATGATGGGGAAATTTTTTCTCTTTAGAGTCTTGTCTTTGAGTCTTTAGTGCTTTATAGAGTCTGAAACTTTTCTCCTGGGATCCAGTAGTCTCATTTACTTTAACACATCTTATTACTGTGGGTTCCAGAAGATAACCTTGGATTGTCAGAATTATTTATTCTAGGAGGCCCAGGCAATTAATGTAAATGAGTCAGTAGATGGTTGAAGCAGAATAGATGAAATGGAGTAGGGAGTGATGGGGATTGTGATGAGCTCATGTTCCATTTTTAGGGACTAGAGTAAGCTCCAGCCTATTATTGCCATTAGTTGTCAGATTTTCTGATTTTTCTAAAGAAACTGGAAAGATATATTTTTAGTGAAATTTCCCAATTTTTAGGTGAAATCTCCTGAATAAAATGTATATGTGCTGAATTCAGCTTGAGGGTTGCCTGTTTACTCTTTTTGCTTTTGAAGCTATTCTGGATAATCTGTTTCTAAATGGTAGACCCTTCTCTTTGCTAAGCTCTTAACCCTTATTTTATTAATCTTTGATGAACTACTAATATAGTTAATGTGCTTTCCAAAGGACAGTGTTTTCCCCAAACTGTAGACCCACTGGTTGCTGGAAGTGCCTTTTGTGATGATGCAAGCTTTCTTTTCAATGAACTGCAGACCCAGATTTTGAATCTAATATTGAAGAGCAAACAGGTGTTAGGCGTGGCTTAGTTATTTCTGTTTATTCATTAAATTGACTGTAGGGCATCATTTTGCCAATGAATACAAAGCAGCACATTCTGTAAAGCTATACAACTTGTAATTTCTTTATAAATATTGAGCCTTTACTGAAGCACTTTTCTGTAAGGGAGTATCTGCGGCCACATATGATTTAAAAATGGTGGAATTCTTTATTCTGGTACATTTGACTTAATATCCTTCCATTAATTAATTTTTCTTTGTTTTATAGGCATATAGTTGGAAAAAGAGGGGACACTAGGAAGAAACTAGAAGTGGAAACCAAAACTTCTATTAGCATTCCTAAGCCTGGACAAGAAGGAGAAATTGGTGAGACTCAGTATATCTAAGTTGTATTTGCAATCACTTTTGCATGAGTATGGAATAGTGTGACCCAATGGAGGTATTTAGTGACTGTATTCTTTTTTTTTTTTAGCGTCCCTGGGTAGGATTGAATAGTGACTGTATTCTTTGTGGGGTTCTGTAACAATTGGCCTTTTTATGATATATCAGTACCATCTCCCAAATGAAGAAAGATGTAGTTATACAACCTTATCTTGATGAGTATCTGGGTCTTCACTTTATACTTTACTGTGTACTGATGTTATAAAGCTTCCAGATTTTGTTGTGTATTAGGAGAATTCTTTTATGCTTTACTAGCTTGAAATGGAATTTGTGAATTGTTTCAAGTTAGAATTAGAGAAAACCAGTGAGGTCAGCGAATTTGCAATAAAGTTCAGCCCTTTCCGGAAGTGTTCTCTTGTTTCTACCGTGCTTTGTAGACTGGGAAGGATATTATAAAAGTAACAGAATAACAACCTGAATCAAGTAACTGCTCAAGGGAGGAAAAATAGTTCAGTATAAGTCAAGTCAGAAAGTGTGTGTACCAAGCGTCATTGTGAACCAAGGGCACAGGCTTGTGTTGTAAAATGGCTTTGAGTGAAGGGCACTGTAGGGACAAAATTTGAGGAAACTCATTCTAAAACAATAGGACTTTTTCTTTTTTTTTTTTTTTTTGAGATTTTATTTATTTATTTAACAGAGAGAGAGCACAAGCAGGGGGAGCAGCAGGCAGAGGGAGAGGGAGTCAGAAGGAGAGGGAGAAGCAGACTCCCCGCTGAGCAGGGAGCCCGACCCCACGACCCTGAGATCATGACCTGAGCTGAAGGCAGATGCTTAACTGACTGAGCCACCCAGGCACCCCTAAAACGATAGGACTTTTTCAAAGTCAAGTAAGTGCAAGAGCCACCAATAATACATTTTTTATAAATACCTGTAGGTTTTAGTAAGTTTTAGGAAAGAAAAATTACTAGTATTCTTCTCATTTTGTGCTCTGTAAGAATAATCATCCCAACAGATACAGTGCAGTTGAGTGTAGAGCAGTGCTGTCCAAAAGGAATTTTTGTGATGATGAGAATGTTCTCTACCTCCACTGTCCAGTACGGGAGTCACGAGCACGTGTGATTGTGAGTACTGGAAATGTCGCTAGTATGACTGGGGAACTGAACTTTTAATTCCATTTCTTTCTAATTTGTTTAACTTCTCATTTAACTAGTATGTGGACTCCTGTGTTGGACAGCAAATGCTAGAGTTTTCCCCAGCCCTTTGGTAGTATCAACTGACACTAACATAAGAACTTTAATGACATTTTTGAAGGACTTTCATTAAAATATATAGCTCTTTAGAATTACAGGTAGAAAAACTCAGGTCTTTCCTTAAGTTTTAAAGTTCAAGCTAGAGGGGTGCCTGGGTGGCTCAGATGGTTAAGCATCTGCCTTCGGCTCGGGTCATGATCTCCAGGTCCTGCGACTGAGCCCTACATTGGGCTCCCTGCTCAGTGGGGAGTCTGCTTCTCTCTCTCCCTCTGCCACTCCCAGCTGCTTGTGCTCTCTTTCTCTCAAATGAATAAATAAAATCTTAAAAAAAAATAAAGTTCAAGCTATAAATTTTGAAGTAATTTTATAATTGCAGTAAAGCTTATTTCATTATCTAGTTTTTTTCCTGATTATAAATTAATACATGCTTTCAAAAAAAACCAAATGCTTATGAAATTATATGTGAAGTATAAAGGGAGATTTTGTAATATGAACCTCAGAAATAATCACTATTAACAGTTGAATGTATTCCTCATTTTTCTATCCACATAGTAACTATAATAATTTTTATTGCAGTAAAAGTTGTAACATGCTATAAATGTGGAGATCTTAGCCATTTTAAGATGCCAAAGTCACTCCAAAACATATCCAGAAAAGGGTAGGTGTGTTGTAAAGATTCCATTTTGACTTAGAAAGTACAAATATTTCAGTGTGAAACCCAGTGTGTCTAATCGTTAAAAGTAAGAATTTATTGGATCTAATTTAATTGAAAAACAAAAGGATAAATGGGCCTCTTGGTCTTGTAGGGAAGTATAGAAAAATCAAATTTATTGGTTAGAGTGAATCAAGTTGTAAGGTGAGACTAAGACAGCTTGTGGTATTTGCTGTTGTTTATTCATTTTCTTTTGCCTCTCCCAAATTAGAGATACTAAAGAAGGAAATGATGCAGTAGGTTTTAACTTGTCCTCTCAACAAGGATCTGGTCATGTAGTCTGTTTTGAAGTCTCAGGTAATGGGATCGGAAGATGCTTTCAAAATAATAGTTATTGTAGTTAGAGAATTGGTTTTTAAAAGTTTAATGTCATTGTCTTTAATTCTCTTTTTCCTATCTATCCTTTGTATAGTCCCTAGACCCTGGCCATGCAAATCCTTGTCTTCTCAGCTATTAGCGTCTGTAGAATATTTCTAACCTTATTGTATTCGCTCTTTAGTCATTAATTGATCAACTTGGAATCTTTTCTGGAAATCAGGCTGACCACCTTTCACTGAGTGCCCTTTTCAGTTTACTTTTTTTATAGAGATAAAACCACCTTCTTAATGAAAAATAATAGATTTAACATTTTGTACCAGACTTTTATAGAAATAAAACATAAACATGAGTTTTAAGCTTCCTTCCGTTCTGCTCCTTTTCCTTTTAGTTTCTCACCAAATTTTTGGTCTTTGGCAGAGATAATTTTTACTTTCCTTTAATTTTGTCCCAGTTTGTCTTCAGACCCTCCTTTATCAGTATTTCTCTAGTACAATATTTGAGTACCTGTTATGGATACCTACCTTCACTGAGCATTGAGTCTTCTGGATTCTCCAGGTATTCTGTCTAATAATATAAATGATGCCATTAGAAAACACCATATGTCTACTTACATTTCTTGGCTATTACTCCTGTCAATTTTTGACTTAGGTAAATGGTTCTCAGGCTTTCTGTTAATTAATTCATTCAGAATCGACTTTTTTTTTTTTAATGATTTTTTTTAAAAGTTTTATTTATTGATTTATTTGACAGAGAGCGAGCACAAGTAGGGGGAGCACAAGTAGGGGGAGCAGCAGGCAGAGGGAGAGGGAGAAGCAGGCTCCCCACTGAGCAGGGAGCCCAATGCAGGGAGCCCAGTCTCAGGACTCTGGGACCATGACGTGAGCCAAAGGCAGACGCTTAACGACTGAGCCACCCAGGCACCCCTCAGAATCTACTTCTTTTCCTAGAAATGTCTATCTTGTTTCCTTGTAGTAAAATGGGTATGATACTTTCATTCTTATTGAGGAATAGAAAGATGGTTCTTATAGAAAATCTCAAGTGCTTTAGTTGAGAGTATTAGGATAAATAAATTGAATTTTTTCTTTAATTTCTGTAGTTGCGTGGAAGGACAAACTTTGTGGTCTTTAAAGCACAGAGCCCATTTTGCTACTATTACAGTTAATACTTCAATATTTTATATCATATTCGTAAGTCTATCTTTCACAGTTTTAATAGTCTGTTAAAATGCCAATTTTGTTCATTGTTCATATCTTTTGCAAAACCTTTCCTTAGTTGCTATTTTGAACCAAGCCTTGTCAGTTCTACAACCTAGAGATTTAATCTCTGCTTACACCAAGATTGTGTAATCTCTAAGTGATTTTATTTCTTTGCAGACAGCGGGCTGTGCTTCATGCCGCGCCCCTCTTTCATTTATACATAAAGACAGAGCCCAGATCAGAGAAGGCCAAGTTAATACAAAATATGGACAATTGGCATCCATCCATATAATGTACAGATAAGCATTTTATTTTAATTTTCTGTTTTCATACATCTACGATAGGGTTATATATATTGAAGTAGACGCTCCTGTGGTCTTTCACTGTAGTGAATTTCTAATAATTGCTGCCACGGTATTTTTTTAAATTGGGGTAAAATTTACATGACAGAAAACTCCATTTTTTGCTCTTGACTTTTTATTGTTATTTGATTTTCTGTGCGATATACTGTTTGTGCTTTTTGTGTGTGTGTGTTTAAAATATACACAACATAAAGTTTACCATTTGACAGTTTTTTCTTTATGTGAACTCTACACCTAACGTGGGGCTCAAACTCATGACCTCCAGATCAAGAGGCACATGCTCTACCGACTGAGCCAGCCTGAGACCTCCCATTTGGACCATTTTAAGGTGTTGAATTGAGTGGCTTTTAGTACACTTACAGTGTTGTGTAACCATCACCACTATCTAGTTTCAGAACATTTTTATCCTCCCAAGGGGAGGACATCTCATGCCCGTTAAGCAGTCACTCCCCATTCCTCCCTGCCTCCAGTCCTTGGCTACCAGTAATCTTTCTGTCCCTCTGCATTTGTCTGTTCTGGCTACTTTCTGTAAATGGAAACATACGGTGGCATTTTGTATCTGGTGTCTTCAACTTAGTGTGACGTTTTCAAGATTCATTTATATTTTTGCATGTATCTATACTTCATTCTCTTTTTTAGGGAGAGCTGAATAATATTCTATCGTATGGAGATAGGACATTTTGTTTATCCATCTATCAGTTGGATACCTGCATTGTTTCCACCTGTTGGTATTGTGACTAGAGCTGCTCTGAACATTCGTGTACAAGTGTTTTTTGAACACCTATTTTTTTTATTTTTTGTTTTTTTAAAAATTTTTTCCGGATTTTTATTCTTGTATTTCATATTATTTTAAAAAATCTATTCTTTTTTTTTCTTTTAAGTAAACTCTACCCCTAAGGTGGGGCTCAAACTCATGACCCCAAGATCAAGAGTCACGTGCTCTACTGACTGAGCCACCAGGCGCCTTTGAATACCTGTTTTTACTTCTTTTGGATTTCTATCTAGGAGTGGAATTCCTGGTCATATGGTAGTTCTCTTTTTAACTTTTTAAGGAACTGCCATACTTTTCCGTAGCTGCTGCACCATTTTACATTCCCACCTGCAAGGTATAAGGGTTTGCTATGTAGCTATATAGCCTTTTTAACTCATTTTTTTATTTCATGAGGTGGTCTTAAGGATATTCTGGTTTTTTTGTTTGTTTTGTTTTTTGGAGATTGGGGGGAGGGGCAGAGGGAGAGGGAGAGAGGAATCTTAAGCAGGCTACATGCCTAGCATGAGCCCAAGGACACGTAGGGCTTGATCTCACAATCCTGAGATCATGATCTGAGCTGAAATCAAGAGTTGGACGATTAACTAACTGAGCCACCCAGGCCCCCCAGGGATATTTTTTTTTTTTTTTTAGGGATATTGTTTTTAAACCTCATTCTGCTTCGATTGAATTCATTAGTAATTTTCTTACCCTTTGTCGCTTGTTCAGAAATTATGTACACATTCAGGACTGTTGGAGCTCTGCAGAGATGACAGTATTAAGGTCACTTACCTTATAAGCATTGGATGGTCGTGTTAAACATCCCTCCCTTTTTTTTTTTTTGCTTGCAGTAATCACTGGCCAGCATCGAAGTGGTGTAATTTCAGCTCGAACTCGGATTGATGTTCTTTTGCTCACTTTTAGAAGAAAGCAACCCTTCACTCACTTCCTTGCCTTTTTCCTCAATGAAGTTGAGGTTCAGGAGCGATTCCTAAAGTTCCAGGAGGAAGTACTGGAGAAGTGCTCCATGGTAAGCAGCAAACAAAACAAAACAAAAAGTTAAAAAGAAAAAGAAAAGGTACAAAAATGGTGGTTCATAATTCAAACGGTAGAAAGATAAACATATCTTCTCCCACCAAAAAAGGTAACCGTTTCTGATGTTTTCTTATGATTCTGAACTGAAGAACAAAGCATAAACATATTGGCACATAAGCCTCTATGTATTATTGAAATATTCTTGAAAAATTTCAAGACATTAAAGTATTATCCTAATATACATACTGTTCTGTACCTTGTGGCTGGCAATGTTAATGAGATGCCATTATCTGTAGATCTTCTGTCCTGGGCAGTAATGGCTTATTTGGGGTTTAGTAACTAGAAGAAATTTGCATATAGAATTGTTGTTCTTATGTAACAGTGACCAGGATAGCAGCAGGTAATCTAGATTAGAAAACAAGGCTTTTTTTTGTTTGTTTTTTAAAGATTTATTTATTTGAGAGAGAGAGAGAGAGAGAGCACGCGCACGCACAAGGAGGGGAGGGGCAGAGGGAGAGGGAAAAGCAGACACTCTGCGGAGTGGGGAGCCTGATGCGGGGCTCCATCCCAAGAGCCTGAGATCATATCCTGAGCAGAAGTCAGATGCCTAACCGACTGAGCCGTCCACGCACCCCATAGAAAACAAATTTGAAAATTTCTTTTGGATATAATTTTGGGCGATTTAAGGAAACACTGATTTAAAAAAATTTATGAACATAATATATGTTTTTTGTTTTTTTAACATGTTTTTTATAGAACGTTTAGAAAATAAAGATGAATAAAAAGACACCCATAATCTCATCACTGAGAGATAATATTGTGGCACATGCACAAATATTTTTAAAAAACAGAATTTGGCTTGTATATGCTTTTATATCCTGCTTTCTTTGAAATTTTGCATTATACCAAGATCATTATTTTGTCATTGAACAAAAATCTTTCCTTTTGCTTTGGAGACATGAAGAACGTTATAGCAGTGATGACTAAAATAACAATCTTATTTCGATAACAGTTCAATAACTTGATTTTTAATGGCTGCTTAGTATTCTATTATATGGCTATATAATTATGTGGTTTGAAAGGGTAGGGTTTTGGAGCCGATAGCCAAGACAGTATTCTTGAGATGTCTTAGGTGCAAAAAGGTGGTTTTATTAAAGCACAGGGAGCGTGTAGGCAGAAAGAGCTTGCACTGGGATCATGAGGAATGGCTGATTATATACTTTCAAGTTGGGAGGGGGTTGGGCTCCCTGCTCAGTGGGGAGTCTGCTTGTCCCTCTCCCTGGGCCTCTCTACTCTGCTTGTGTGCCCTCTCTCAAATGAATAAATAAAAATTTTAAAAAACAAACAAAAAAACAAAACAAAAATGTTGGGAGGGGGTTAGGGCTAGCTTAAGTCTCTGAAGAATTTTGGGAGCAAAGTTTCCAGGACCTCAGGGGCTAGCTGTTGTTAGGAAAAGGTCATTTATTACTGTCTAGTAAAAACCCTAGTCATGAGACCCTTCAGATGTATATCAGTGGGCCATATGCTCGGGGGATGATTGTCAACATATATCTTGGGAGGGTAGAGATAAAGGAAGTTTCTAAAGGAATTTTTATGTGTTAAAGTAGACTCACAGGATCCTGGGGGGTTGGGATCATGTTAAGCTAAGATTGCCTTTTGCCCTTAGCAAAGTATCAAATCGAGGCAGCCGAGTTCCTAGAGGAATGTCACTCTTCCTGTTTGAAGGATTTGTCAATGGGCTGTACATAGTAAGGAAATTTAGTTTTTCTTTTGCCTTTGTTTCCCACATCATGTAATAATAATTTATTCTATCTTCTTAAATTATTTTTGTTTTTCATTATTAAAAATAATGATGTTATGACTCTTCTTCTGCATACATTTTTCTGCACTAGTCTAATTAGTTTCTTAGTAAATTCCTAAAAATGGAAAAAGAGTATGTGTGCATGAGTTGAGGGTTTTGATATATATTCCAAATTACCTTCAGGAAATGTTGTAACAATTAACCATGTCAAACTATAGTTTTCTTTAGTTTCTCTTTCCCACCCTTGCCAATATTGGTGTTATTATTCTTTTAAGGTTTTTGGGTTTTTGGTTTTGTTTTGTTTTTTTTTTTGGCAATCCAGTTGACAAAAAATATTAACTCATTGCTTAATTTTTCATTTATTTGATTATTGGTGAGATGAGACTTTCATATATTCTTGTTTCTTCATGTCTTGGCCCATTTTTCTCTGAGAGTATTTTTTAATTTATTTGTAAGAGCTTCTTGTATATTAAGAGGATCAGTATTACTTCATAATTTACATTTAACTTTTTAGTTTATTTGGAATGTATTTTGGTATATAACAAGAGGTAAGGTTGTAACTTTTTTTAGCCCCTATTTATTTAACCAGTTATCTGCAGAAGAATTAAAGAATCTTTTATTTTACTTTAAAAATTATCATGCAGTAAAATGGACTTTTTGGGGATGTGTTTAGATATTTTAAAAAATTTTTTTTTATTTTTTAAATATTTTATTTATTTATTTGACAGAGAGAGAGACAGGCAGTGAGAGAGGGAATACAAGCGGGGAGTGGGAGGGGAAGATGCAGGCTCCCAGCAGAGGAGCCTGATGCGGGGCTCAATCCCAGAATGCCGGGATCACGCCCTGAGCCGAAGGCAGACGCTTAACAACTGAGCCACCCAGGTGCCCCTAGATTTTTTTTTTTTTGATGTTTTATTTTTAAGTGATCTCTACACCCAGTATGGGCTTGAACTCATAACCCGGAGATCATGTTGTACTAACTGAGCCAGCCAGGTGCCCCACGGGATGTGTATAGATTTTTGTAACCAACTACAACAGCTAGGATACAGAACAGTTTGACCACCCCACAAAACTCCATCACGCTATCCCTTTACAGTAACCTCTTCCCCACCCCAAACCCTGGCAATCACTGATCTCTTCTCGGTCACTACAGTTTGGTCTTTCTGAGAGTGTCCTATAAATGGAATAATGTAGTATGTAATCTTTTGAAACTGGCTTCTTTCATTCAGCATAAAGCTTTTGAGATTCAGCCAAGTTGATGTGTCTATTAGTAGTGTGTTCCTTTTTGTTGTTGAGTAGTATTTCACTGTTTGGACGCACCTCAGTTTGTTTGGGTATCTACCCAATGGAGGACATTTGGGTTGTTTCCATTTTGGGCCAATTATGAATTGAATTGCTGTAAACATTTATGTATAGGCTTTTATGTGAACATAATTTTCCCTTCTTTAGAGTAAATACCCAGGGAGTGCCTGGGTGGCTCCGCAGGTTAAGCGTCTGCCCTTGGCTCAGGTCATGATCCTGGGGTCCTGGGATTGAGTTCCGCATCAGGCTTCTTGCTCGGTGGGGACCCTGCTTCTCCCTCTCCCTCTGCCTGCAGCTCTTCATTTTTATGCATATGGATGTCCATCCATGCTGTGTTTTGTCAATCATGTAATGAAGAGAGGAATAAAAGCATATGGAATGAAAATAGAACAGTGGTTAATATGTTTGGTTCTTGAAACAGATGAACTTGGGTGTGATTGTCGTTCTTCACTCTGTGTAGACTTGGGCAAGTGAACCTCTCCACATCTTTTTTTTTTTTTTTTTTTAAAGTGTGCTCCACATCCAGTGTGGAGCCCAACACAGGGCTTGAACTTACAACCCTTGAGCTGAGATCAATAGTTGGACACTTAACCAGCTGAGCCCCCTAGGTGCCCCTCAAGCTGGGTCTTAAGTGTTAGAATATAGTGAAATATAGATACACAGATATAGAAATACTAGAATCCAAGTACTTGTGTGGGGCTGGGAATGAGAACTGATAAAATTGATTATTTAAGAAGGAGACTACAGCATGGCATGAGGTATAGAGAATTTGAATCATTGTGTTGTACACCTGAGACTAACGTAACATTCTGTGTTAACTCTACTCAAATTAAAAAAAAAAAAAACTTTTTAAAAGGAGGCTACAAAGGTGAGTAGATTCAGACTGGAAAATACGGTAGACAGCATAGAATTATATAACCCATTTTTAAGTGATTAACTTGACGTTTGTGTACTTGAACAAAGGCACGTCTAAGTCAAATACTACATATATATATAAAATTAGTAAGCCGTCAGAATATTTTTTTTTCTCTTAGCATTTCATGGCAAGATGATTTCATTCTCAGTGGAGGGTGGGGTAGGAGAAGGTCAGGAACACTGAAGTTTCAATGTGCACTGGTAAATTTGGGGCTGGGGTACTGGTAAGTTTTGAAATTATTTTACCTTGTAAATACCAACTTATTGAAGCTCCATAGTTATATATTTTTTGAAATGTTACAGATATTTTTGGTATGTGACAAGCAGCTTATAATAAGTTAGCCTTTTTTTCTGTGTGTGTGTGTGTGTGTATGTGTGTGTATGTGTGGGTGCACTTTCTCACTTTTCTTTTGTTCCTGACTTGGGCTGAGACGGAACAAATATTGGAGAATGATTACTTTAACTCAACTGGAATGAGATTGGCCGCTATGAATGTCATGCTGGCCTTAATCATTCCAGGGTACTTCCTTCCTGTTTTCAGGGAGACTCCATAGTGACACTGCTTTCTTCCTGCCTTTAAATCATGTTCTGATAACAGCAGGGGAATAAGCACAGCATAAAGAGTCAATAGGTAGTAAGAGACCATTATCTGCCTATTATATAGAAGAAATTTTTAGTGAATTTCATTCTTCTTTTCAAGATTGTTTTCCCTAGTCACAGTCTTTGGATTTCCATATAAATTTTGTTATTCATTTATTTTTTAATCTTAATTTTAATTTTTTGAGTTGTTTCTACCCGCAACGTGGGGCTCAAACTCAAAAGCCCAAGATCAAGAGTCTCATGTTCTACCAACTGAGTCAGCCAGGCACCCTCAGTGTCCATATAAATTTTATTTTTTTATCTTTTTAAAGATTTATTTATTTATTAGAGCGAGCATGCTTGCACATGCAGGGGGAGGGGCAGAGGGAGAGGGAGAGAGATTCTTAAGCAGACTCCACCCTGAGCCCAGAGCCTGACAGTGGGCTGGATCTCAGGACCATGAGATCATGACCTGAGCCGAAACAAAGAATCGGTTTCTGAACTGACTGTGCCACTCAGGCACTCCTCCATGTAAATTTTAGAATTGTCTTGTTAATTGCTACAAAAATGCCTGTTGGGATTTTGATTGGAAATGTGTCGAATCTATAGATCAGTTTGGGGAGAATTAGTATTTTAACAGTATTGAGTCTTCTAGTCCATGAGCACGGTATATATTTATTGTTTAGTTCTTTAATTTCTCTTAGTAGTGTTTTATAGTTTTCATTGTGTAGGTTGCACATATATCTTGTTAAATTTTCTAATTTTTATGTTTTTAATGCTATTATAAATAAGAAACTGCTTTATAATTTCATTTACTAATTTTATGCTAGTTGTATTAAAATTGTCCTATGATGCTATTGTAAATGGTATCTTTTTTTTTCTTGTAAATGGTATTTTTAAGTTTCAGTTTCACTTGTATATTGGTACTATATAGAAATACAATTGATTTTTGTTAGACCATGTATCCTGTGACCTTGCTAAATTCACTTCTTAGTTCCAGTAATTGTATATTAGTTTGCTAGGGCTACTACTACAAAGTACCACACACAGACTGGATAGCTTAAGCAATAAAAATTTATTTTCCCACAGTGGAAGCTAGAAGTCCGAGATCAAGGTATTAGAAGGACTGGTTTCTTCTAAGGCTTCTCTGCTTAGCTTGTAGATGGCTATCTTTTTCTGGTGTCTTCTCATGGTCTTCACAGTGTGTCTGTCTCCTACTCTTCTCTTTTTATAAGGACACTCATCATATTGGATTAGGGCTCATCTGTATGATGTCATTTTACCTTACTTAAACTCTTTAAAGGCTCTGTGTACAAATGTAGTCACATTCTGAGTTACTGGGAGTCAGGACTTCAACATATGAATTTTAGGGCAACACAGTTCAGCCCATAACAAATTATTTTGTTGTGTCCTTAGAATTTCCCTCTTTCTTTCTTTCTTTCTTTCTTTCTTTCTTTCTTTCTTTCTTTCTTTCTTTCTTTTTTTTAGATAGATTTATTTATTTGCGAGAGAGAGACAGAGAGGTAGAAAAAGAGGTGGGGGGAGAAGCAGATTCACTGCTGAGCAGAGAGCCCGACGTGGGGCTCGATCCCAGGACCCTGAGATCATGACTTGAGCCAAAGGCAGACACTTAACCGACTGAGCCACCCAGGCACCCCTACTTAGAATTCTTTATGTATACAATCAAATCATCTATAAATAAAGATAGTTTTACTTCTTCCATTTTAATCTGTGTGCCTATTATTTCTTTTCCTTTACTTACTACATTGGTTAGGATCTCCAGTATTGTGCTGAATAGAAAAGGTGAGAGGGGATATTCTTTCCTTGTTTTTGATCATGGGGGAAAGTATTCAGCCTTTTATTATTAAGTTTAATATAAGCTGTGGTTTTTCATGGATGCCTTTTATGTGGTTTAGGAAATTCCATTCTTTTCCTAGTTTGCTGAGAATTAAAAAAAAAAAAAAAAAATCGGGGCGCCTGGGTGGCGCAGTCGTTGAGCGTCTGCCTTCGGCTCAGGGCGTGATCCTGGCGTGCCGGGATCGAGTCCCACATCGGACTCCTCGGCTGGGAGCCTGCTTCTTCCTCTCCCTCTCCCCTGCTGTGTTCCCTCTCTCGCTGGCTGTCTCTCTGTCACATAAATAAATAAAATCTTTAAAAAAAAAAAAAATCATGCCTGGATGTTAAACTTTGTCAATTGCTTTTTCAACATTATGAGATTTATATTTATTCACAGCGTAAATATGCTTATATTAATTGGTTTTTAAATGTTAAATCCATCTTACTCCTTAGATTACCTTAATTGGTCTTTTTTTTTTTAAGATTTTATTTTTAAGTAATCTCTACACCCAGTGTGGGGCTCAAACTTAACAACCCCAAGATCAAGAGCTGCATGCTCTACCGACTGAGCCAGCCAGGTGCCCCACCTTATTTGGTTTTGAGGTATTATCATTTTTATGTATTGCTGGATTTGATTTTCCAGAACTTTGTTATCTCTGTTCATGAGGAGTGTTTTGTTTATTTATTTTTTTGTGATGTCTTCATCTGGTTTTGATGTCAGTGTAAACTGTGTGATTCAAAACCAGATGACTAAAATGAGTTGGGAAGAGTTCTCTTCTTGACTTTCTGAGTTTGTATAGGTTTGTGTAGGTATTATTTCTTCATAAATGTTTAATAGAATTCACCAATGAAGCCACTTAGATCTGGAGTTTTCTGAGACGGTTTTATTTATTTAAAGCTTTTATTTATTTATTTGAGAGAGAGAGCATGAGCCGAGGGGGGAGGCAGAGGATGAGGGAGAAGCAGACTCCCAGCTGAGCAGGGAGCCCCACATTGGGCTCAATCCCAGGACCCTGGGACCATGACCTGAGCTGAAGGCAGACACTTAACTGAGTCACTGAGACACCCCTCTGAGATGGTTTTAAATTATGAATTCAGTTTCTTTGGTCTGATTAGGACTATTCAGGTTATCTGCTTCTTGAGTGTGCTTTGTCAGTTTGTGTCTTTTAAGGAATTTGTCCATTTCATCTTGTTTTTGAATTTTATTGGAATAAAGATGCTTATAATATTTTATTATCCTTTTAATGTCTATAATTTCTGTAGTAATATTCCCTCTTTAAAGCTGATATTAGGAATTTATGTCATCTCTTTTGTTTCTGATCTGTCTGGCTAGAGGTCTGTCAGCTGTTTTGGTCTTTGAAAATTATAAAACAGCTTTTGGTTCTGATTTTTCTGTATTGTTTATCCATTTTCTATTTCACTGGTTTCTTATTTTATCTTTTTTATTGCATTTCTTATGCATAGCTTTGGGTTTAATTTGCTCTTTTTTTGGTTTCTTAATGTGGAAGCTTAAATCATTAATAGAAGACTTTTTTCTTTTCTAGTATAAACACTTAAAGATGTTAATTTCTCTCTACACATTACTCTAGCTGCATCTCCTCAAATTTGATACGTGTACTTTCATTTTCATTTAGTTCAAAGTATTTTTTAATTTCCCTTGTGGGTTTTTTTTTTTTTAGTATTTTAGTTAAATTTTTTATTTTGAGATAATTATAAATTCACATACAGTTGTAAGCCTTACTTGACCCTTGTGTTACTTACAAGTATGTTGTTTACTTTTCTACATTTGGGGATTTTCCAGATACCTTTTTGTTACTGATTTCTAATTTAATTCTCTTGATGAGATAACATACTCTGATTCTGTTCTTTTAAATGCATTTATATCTGTTTTCTGTTCCAGAATATAGTCTGTCTTGGTAAATGTTATGTGTACATTTGAAAAAGATGTGTATTCTGATGTTTTGGGGTTGATTGTTCTATAAACATTATAAGTGTCATCTAGTTGTTAGTGATCTTTATGTCTTCTATATCCTTACTCATTTTCTGTCCTGTTAATTACCGAAAGAGGACTTTTGAAATCTCCAATTATGATTATGGACTCATCTATGTCTTCTTTCAGTTCTGTTAATTTTTTTCATATCTTCTTGATGTGTTGATTGCTTTATAATTATGAAATATCCCTTTATATCCCTGACAGTATTCCCTGTTCTGAGGTTTACTTTTTCTGATGTTAATATAGCCATTCCAGCTTTCTTTTGATAAGTATTTACATTGTATATCTATTTCTGTCCTTTTAGCATATTGGTATTTTTATATTAAAAATAGTTTTCTTAAAGGCAGCATATGTTTGAATATTGTTTTTGTGTTTTAAATCTCTGCTTTTTAACTGGAATGATTAGACTGTTTACTTTTAATGTAATTATAAATATGCATGGGTTTAAATCTACCATTTTGCAATTTTTTTTTTTTTTGTCCCACCTTTTCATTGGTCATTTTTTCTTTACCATTTTTGGATTGAGGGTGTTTACAATTTTTATTTATTTATTTATTTATTTATTTATTTATTTATTATTTATTTATTTAAATAGCTACTTTTTTCCTGCATCCAGTGTAGGGCTCAGACACATGATCCTGAGATCAAGAATTGCAGGCTCTTCTAACTGAACCATCCAGGAACCCCAGGTGTTTAAAAATGTTAATTTTATCAACACTGTTGGCTTATTAGCTACACCTGTGTATTTTTTAAGCCGATGCTGTAGGGTTTACAATATGTGTCCTTAATTCATCATCTCCAAATAACATTACACTATTTTATGTATAATGAGGAACCTTACTATACATCATCTATTTCCCCCTCCTGTCCTTCATCTCATTGTCATTAATTTTGCTTCTCTAAGTAAACAACTTCCTGTAAGATTTCTTATAATTCAAGTCTTTTGGAAACACTTTCTCTCAGCTGTTATTTGTCTGAAGAAATACTTAGTTCATCTTCTTTTTTTGAAAGATTATTTTTACTGGTTATAGGATTCTAAGTTGATAGTTTTTTTCTCTCAGCACCATAAAGACATTATTCCATAGTCTTATGGCTTACAGAGATTCCAATAAGGAATCTGTTGTAATTCTTTGTTCTTCTGTGTATAAGATGTTTGGCTGCTTTTTTTTTTTTTTAGTTGGAAATGATTTGAAATTTACAAAAATTGTAAAAAGAAATAGTATAGGAAATACCCATGTGCTCTAATGCTATATGATCTATCCTTTATAACATTTCCAATCCAAGTTCCAGGGTAAAGTCAGGAATTGCATTTAATTTTTTTTTTTTTAAAGATTATTTATTTATTTATTTGACAGAGACAGAGTCAGCCAGCGAGAGAGGGAACACAAGCAGGGGGAGTGGGAGAGGAAGAAGCAGGCCCATAGCAGAGGAGCCCGATGTGGGGCTCGATCCCACAATGCCGGGATTACGCCCTGAGCAAGAGGCAGACGCTTAACCGCTGTGCCACCCAGGCGCCCCTGCATTTAATTTTTATGTTTAACTTCTTTTAGCTGAACTATTCATAGCCTTTCTGACTTTTATGTTATTGACCTATTTGAAGAATACAGTCCCTTCCAATGTTCTTTTAAAAACAGAGCATTCTTTTTTGTATTTGTCCTATGTTTCCTCGTGGTTAGCTTGACGTTCTACTTTCTCGATCAGAGTGTTGCATAGGTGATATGGTGTCCTTATGAGAATATCACATCTGGGCATAAAATGTTCATCTGTTTTTCGTAAGTGATATTACATCCAGTCAAGATGTTGCCTGATTTCTCCTAAGTAAAATAATTACTTTATATCTCCCTTGCAACTAATAAGCAGTCTGCAGGGAGATACTCTAAGATCATGCAGACATCCTGCTCCTCATCAGCATTGCCCTCAGACTTACCAGCCATTGATGATTCTTACTTGATCCGGTTTTTACCATCATGGTTGGAAAATGACTCATGGTTGGAAAATGCTCATTTTCCAACTCTAGCCCTTGCTCTACATTTGGTATTCAGCTTTCCACATTCTCATGTAAGTCGGAGACCTTCTTTCTCCCTTTCCTTTTTTTGGGGGGGGGTGGGACAGAGAGAGAGAGTAAGGGGGGGAGAGGCAGAAGGATAGGGAGAGAAGAGAATCTTCAGCAGGCTGCATGCCCAGCGTGGGGCCCAACTTGGTGCTTGATCTTGCAACCCTGAGATCATGACCTGAGCCGAAGTCAAGAGTCAGATGCTTAACTGACTGAGGCACCCAGGTACCCCCTCCCTTTACTTTTATTTATTATTGGTATGGTTTAATATATTTAAATTTTTTCCAAGTGCTTATAATTTACTATTGTGCTTAATTATTTTGCTGCCTAAATTTGCTGCCTAAATTGTCCCAGATTTGTTTAAGAGTCCTCTCAAACCTCTTCTGGGGAGGTGTCTTCCTTGGCCTGTGTGTGCACCAAGCCGCATACATGGCTGTTTTTAAGTGCCTTAGTTTCTCTACGATCTCACTCTTGCCTCCTTTTGGAGCCTTAGCTGTGTTGTTGTATTTCTCTGCCCATAATCTCTTGCCCCCAGATACCTATAGGTCTGTTTTCTCCTACAGCTCTCTTGCTTCTTGGGCAAGAACTCACCATTACTTATGGTGGCCTCCAACCTGATATCCAGACTATGCCACTGTTCCCAGCAGTGCTCCAAGTTAGGCAAGACAGAAATCAGTTCCTCAGGCAGCCTCCTAACAAGCCAGAACACTGTAAGCTACTTTCACTCTTCCTTCAGCCCTCCTGAAAAAGTGGAAATTGAGTGGCTTCCTCCTGACCCGTTGTGCTGCTTTGGGGAAGGGGTTGGGCAACGGATGGAGAGAAAACTTGAAAACCAATCTGAGCATCTTTTTCTTGGTTAAGGTTAGGCATTTGCTTGGTGGTTATAGCTTCTTAACTAGTTCTCCCAAAACTACTTTGGTCTGAATGTTGTTGTTTATTTGGTATTTCCATGGGGGAATGAAGGCCTGGATTTTATCAGTCAGCCATTTTGCTGATGTTGCTCCAAGTTTGGATAATTTTCAGGCATTATTATTTACTTTTCTCTTCTCCTGGAACTCTAATTACACATATATTAGACCAGTTGATACTGGTGCACGGGTTACTGAAGTTCTGTTCATTTTCTTCCATACTTTCTTTTTTCTCTGCTTTAGTTTGGATATTTTCTGTAGTTATGTCTTCTAAATTCACTGATTTTTTTTTTTAAGTTGCTAATCTGTTGTTAATCCCATTCAATGGAATTTTCATTTTTGCTCTCATTTTTTATCTCTCAAAGTTCCATTTATTTCTTTTTTTACATCACCCTTTTGTCTCCTTAGTATCTTTATGTTTTCCTTAAAATAATGAGCATATTTATAGTAGCTCTTTTAAGCTAAGTATCTGCTAATTTCGTTAGTGTGATAGCATTCTAGATCTATTTCTGTGGTTTGATTTTTTACCTACTTATGGGTCACATTTTTCTGCTTCTTGCATGTGTGGTAATTTTTCATTGGATGCTGAACATTGTGAATTTACTTCATTGAGAGCAAATATTTTTTCCTCCTTAGAGACTCTTAAAGTTTGTTCTGGAAGACAATTATTTGTGGATCAGCATAATCATTCCAAAGCTTGTTTTTAAGCCCCTTAAGGACAGATGTAGAGTATTCTTTGCTGTAGGGCTAATTTACTTCCTTACTAAGGTGTAGCCTTTCTGGTATCTCTGTTCATTGCTCTGTATTCAAGAATGGTCTCTCCACTCTGGCTGGTGGTATTGTTTGACTTTGGGTATTGTTTGGCTAACAGCTTCTGTTAGTTGTTCTTATCTGGTTTTGTGGATTTCACCCTCTATGCAGATTTCTTGAGCCCCTCCCCCCCTGTTTTACTTAGCTTCCTCCTCTTTAGTGCTTGGCTCTGCAAATTTTATTTGCCTTGGCATTCATTCCTGAATTCCATTTTTTGTCACCTCAACTCACTGGGATCACTGGGCTCTGGGTTCCCCACTCTGTGCCACTGTCTGGAAATTGTCTCCATTCAGAAAGCCAGGATGGGGCTTGGCTGGCTTTTTCCTCCTAACTGAAGGATCACTGTTCAGGACCATCTATCTAATGTCTGGAAACATTTGTTTTATGTATCTTATCTAGTTTTCTAGTTATTGACAGCAGGAGGACAAGTGCTATAGGAGTTAATTTTCCATGGGCAAAAGGAGATATTCTCTTATATTTTAAAATTGAGACATAATTTATATAACATAAAATTCTGTTTTTTAAAGTGTATAGTTTAGTGATATTTAGTATATTCACTACATTGTACAACAATTGTTCCTGTCTAATTCTAGAATATTTCCATTGCCTCCCAAAAGTAAACCCCATACCCACTAAGCTGTCACTCCCCAGTACCCCCTTTCCCCAATCCTTGACAACCACTCATTTACTTTCACTACGGATTTGCCTGTTTTGAATATTTCATGTAAATGGAATTATGTGTAGCTTTTTGTGTTTGACATCTTTCACTTAAGTGTTTTCAAGGTTTATCCACAGTTTATCATGTAACACTACTTCTCTTTCTGTGGCTGAATAATATTCCATTGTATGTATATACAACATTTTGTTTACATATTCATCACTTGATGAACATTTGGGTTGTTTCCACTTTGGGGCTATTATGAACAATGCTTCTGATAATTTGTAATATTGTAAATAAGGGTAGGTTTACCACTATTTTCATTCACTTATTCAACATTGAGTGATATATAAAATAGCAAGTAATTGTTGAGCTCTTGCATTGTGCTAGACAGTGGTCTGAGTGCTTCTTGTGTTTATTTTGTTTAATCTTCAGTCCATCCCTATGTGGTAGGTATTAATATTCCATTTTCCTGATGAAGAAATGGAAATTTAGGGAGGGTAACTTGCCCAAGGTACTACAGTTGGTGGGTGCCACTGTGCTAAGTAGAGTGGATGATACAACGTTGTGTATGACCTAGTAACTGCTCTAATTCGTACAATCCAATATAACAAATATATGAGGTTAGTTGTGGTAGTCACTGTGGGAAATTATTTGAATGGAAGAGAATCCGGTTGAAACTGAAGATATTTTAGGGTGCCTGGCTGGTTCATTTGGTGGAATGTGTGACTCTTGATCTCAGGGTCATGAGTTCGCGTCCCACGTTGGGCATAGAGATTACTTAAAAAATGCATATATTTAAAAAAAAGAAAGAAATTGAAGATATTTTGATCGGTGTTTGTCTGTTAACCAGTTTCACCAGTCTTTCAGCAAGTGTTTTTTTGTTTTGTTTTGTTTTTAAGATTTTATTTTTAACTAATCTCTACAGTCAACATGGGGCTCAAACCGACAACCCTGAGATCAAGAGTAGCATGCTCTACCAACTAAGTCAGCCAGGCGCCCCCAGCAAGTGTTTCATTGGGACCAGCCTTTACTAAAATTGGGTAGTAATTTGCACAGTATTTGAAGACTTAAAAAAAGAAAAGCAAAGCCTTCCCTGTTGTGCTTGAGTTTTTCAACTCTAAATCATACCTTATTCCCTAATTGTTAAAAAGAAGATATCATATGGATCAGATATCATCTGAAAAGGACTTTTGTTCATTAGGGATGTCCATCTTTAGTCCTGAATCAAGATTGAAGGAAGTGAGACTCTATCATCTTAAAACAATTCATTAATATTATTAAATTGTTAAATATTAAATGATATTTTTAAATATTTTATTTTTTTTAAGTAGGCTCCACACCCAACGTGGAGATTGAACTCATGACCCTGAGATCAAGAGTCACATGCTCCAGCATTTGAGCCAGCCAGCACCCCCTGCACCCGCCCCCAAAATAATATTATTTTTAAAAGGTGAATTCATTCTCCTGTATAGGCTATGTTAAATATATCAAGTCCTTTTGGGGTCTGTGGGATGAAATATGAGTTTGTTAGTTTACATTTGTACCCTACCCTGTTATATTAGTTTTCTGTTGCTGCATTGTAAGTTACCTCAATCTTGGTAGCTTAAAACAATACCCATTTATCATCTCACAGTACTTAGTAGCTCTGTAGATCAGAAGACTTGCTGGGCTCAGTTGGGTTCCCTGCTTAGGGTCTCACAGACTGAGATCAAGGTGTTGGCCAAAATGGTATTTTATCTGGAGACCCTGGGGAAGAGTCTGCTTTAAGTTCATTCAGATTATTGGAAGAATTCAGTTCCTTGTGGCTGTAGGCCTGAAGTCCCCATTTCCTTGACATGTACCCCCTCTAGCTTCTATTAAATTCCTTTTGTACTTCAAATCTCTGACTTCTGCCATCAGCCAGAGAAAACTCTGCTTTTTTAAAGAGCTCATGTGTATAGATCAGGCTCATTTGGGATAATCTCCCTATCTTAAGGGCAAATGTGCCATGTAACGTGGTATGGTTATAGCAGTGATGTCTCATTATGAGGGTCATTGAAGGTTATTTTTAGAATTCTGACTACCACAGATATTTAAAGATTTTATTTGTTTATTTTAGAGAGAGAGCATGGAGGGTGGGGGCAGCTAGAGAGGGGAGAGAGAACCCCAAGCAGACTTCATGTTGAGCTGGAGCTCAACACAGGGCTTGATCCCACAACCTGAGATCACAACCTGAGCCAGAACCAAGAGTTGGATGCTTAACTGACTTTGTCACCAAGGTGCCCCTTAATTTTCATTTTTTTAAAAAGATTTCTTTATTAGAGAGCAAGTGTATGTGTGCATGTCTAGGGGGGAGGGGCAGAGGGAGAGGGAGAGGGAGAATCTCAAGCAAACTCCCTGCTGAAGGTAGATCTCAACCCAGAGCTCCATCTCACAACCCCCGAGATTATGACCTGAGCCCATATCAGGAGTCAGACGCTTAGGGGCACATGGGTGGCTCAGTCGGTTAAGCGTCTAACTTTGGCTTAGGTCATGATCCCAGGGCCTTGGGATCAAGCCCTGCATTGGGCTCCCTGCTCAGTGGGGAGTCTGATTCTCTCTCTCCCTCTGCCCCTCCCCTAGCTCATGCTCTCTCTCTTTCATGGGCGTTCTCTCTCTCTCAAATAAGTAAATAAAATCTTAAAAAAAAAAGTTGGACACTTAACTGAGCCATCAAGGTGCCCCCCCCCTTAATTTCATTTTTATTTTTATTGATTTTTTTAAAGATTTTATTTATTTGAGAGAGAGAGCATGAGTGGGGCGAGGGGCAGAGGGAGAAGTAGACTCCCTGCTGAGCACGGAGTCTGATGACCTGGGGCTTGATCCCAGGACTCTGGGATCATGACCTCACCCAAAGGCAGACGCTTAACTGACTAAGCCACCCAGGCGCTCCTAATTTTCATTTTTAAACGTTGTTGTGAAGGTCACATTTTTGATACAGCAGATGACCTTTCTACTCCCAGGTGACGTCCTGTCTTTCCCTCACCCTTCCTTGAACTTTTCTTTTATTCCTTTAAAATAGGTGGCCTCTTTTCTCTCTTTATTTGGTTGTCCTTGACCTCACCCTTGACTCTCCAAGGAGACTGAATTTACCTTTTAGAAGAGCGTTTTCTAAAGTCACCTTCCTTTGTGCTGATCAGTTTATAAGAAACGTTATTTCACTCCAGACATTATCACTATCATCCCTGTGCTTTGGCTCTCTAAGCCTGAGTATTTAATGTAGGATTTAGCTGCTCACAGACATCGGCAAGGTATTTTTCATCTGTGCGATCTGCAGATAAACTGCGCCTGACTTTTTCACTCTTCCCTCTCTTACATTAAGATTCACAGATGTCTCACTGCTTGTGAGTTCAAGAAGTATATTAAAACCGTGTATATCTCTCAGTCGTTCTGTAGCTGGTAATGTTGTTATAATTCCGTTTTATCTCACAGCAGGGTCCGGTAGAACGCACATCAGTAATGAAAACCAGTAATTCTAAAACCGTGTGTGGTGGAGCATTCTGAGTGTTTAGAGTAACAGGGGATTTTCCAGGCTGCCTGGAGAACCTGAATAGGTTATAGCTCCAGAAACTATATAATTCTGCTCACATTGTAGTGTGAAGGCTGACCCTGGGCAGAAATGACTAATGGATCTGGGTTTTCCCCCGCAGTTGGGATTATTTTTCCATTTAGTAATACTCACTAAAGAAGAAAATTTATATGTAAAACCTTTGCTGGATGATTTAGGATTCTTCATATATAAGAGGAGTTGTGGGATTTGTAATTATCTCTTGAACTAATTTAGGATGGAGATGGAAGTGTTGTCTTTGGTTGTAAGAAAAGTTGTAAATTCCTGAGTCCTGCTGTTGGTTAGAAAAGTAAGAAATGTTTACAAGATTCATATATTGCACCGTTTGGATGGAGGCCATTGTTATGAACAAATGTTTATGTTTAATTCATTCATTCACTATTTATTCAATGTTTGCCATTTGCCAGGCTATGTATTATGTACTAACAATGGACTCTACTCTTATGGATGTCATACTCTAGGGGGGAAGTAATGTTCTTACAGATGCAGTTACAGCACTGTGATAGGTGCCATTAGAGGGGACTGCAGTGGGTACCCACAGAAGAGGTTCTGGAAAAGGCTTCAGTAAGGGAGGTGACACTTGAGCAGAGTCTTAATGGAAGAACAAAAGCTTGTGCCAGGTTGGCAAGTGGGGGATGAACATTCTACATGGGGGAAATGGCACTTGCAAGGTATGGCAGTGTTCTAGTCTATTGTGTTCAGGGTAGAGTGAGGAGGTGAAGATTGGAGTCTAGAAAGTGGGTAGCGTAGGGAAGAGAGTGGCAAGGTGAATGGTATCCAGGTGGTAAAAGGTCTTGTATGGGTTAAGGATTTTGGGTGTATCTTATAGTCAAGAACTAGTAAAGAATTTAAGCAGGGACTTGTGTGGTTAACTTAGCATTGTGGAAAAATAATTCTGAAGACAGCATGGAGAATGGATTGAGGGTTAAGGAGTGGGGTACCAGAGGCAGATACCAGTTAGAGACTATTGATAGAGTCTATTGAAAATAAAGACTAGATCTGTGGTGTATTCAGGAGGGGATGTACTCCAGAAATATTTCAGAGGTCTTCTCTAAGGTGGGGATAATCATAGTACTCATCTTTACTGTTGATATGAAGAGTAAGTGAGTTAATAAATTAAGGTGTTTAAGTTACAGGCAGAGCATGGCACATAGTACTGTATACGTGTTCGCTGTTTCTGTAGTAACACCATAGATTACAGTACGGGAGATGAGGGAAAGCATGGCATCCAGAAGAAGCTAAGAGTCTGGCTTGAGGACACAGTGTACTGTTAACCCATTACTAAAGTTTGAGTGATCACTGTCTATCTTTGGGAATACATGTAGGTTGGTAGATGGATTAGTGCTTACAACGAACTTACAGAGGAATACTTAAGCTTTTAGAAAAGTAGGTTTAACTCTCCCTCATCAAAGATAAGAGGGATGCATCCTTTAGTGAGGGGAGAAGCTCTTTGCTCCTTTTTCTTGGGTAAGGATGTTTAGACAGTGCATTCTTTTTTTTCTGGTCAGTGTAAAATCTGATGTTGGAATATTTGTCTTTTGTTTTTAAGAACTTCCACTTCACTGTAATTATGTCTGTATAGAATTTGTAAGCCAGAAGAATCCAAACTCTGTTTTCTGAAACTTTTTCAACTTAAGATATTTTATTAATAACATAGAGAGACTCGAAGTTAGCTTTTGTGAACATTCTTAAGGAATAATAGAAATGACTCAGCAGAGCCTAATTTAGCTCTTGATGGAGCTTTATAAAGGCGAGCAAACATGGTATTTGCTCAGAGTGTACATGGTCAGGTAAGAAGCAGGAAGCAGGGGAAGCCTGTATTTATTCCACACTGCTGTGTACCAGAGGCGTCACATGTGTCTCTTTTAATCCTCAGAACAACTCCGAGAGGGAAATGTTGTCCTTTTTATAGATAATGAAATGGATGTTTCTGAACAATTGAGTAACTCACTTCGGGTCACCCTGCTGATAGGTGGCAGAATTAGGATTTGAACGTAGGCCTGTCTGGTTGCAAAGCCAAATGCTCTTTTCACCAGTCTGCCTTGTTTGAATAGCTTTCCTGTGTGAATGAAATTTATGTCACTTGTCCAGAAGTGATTTCATGGGATTTGGCCATAAAAAAGGAAAAAATATAATAAGCATAGGGAAGGCTCCCAAGTTTATTTCCTCTCTTTCTTTGCATGGAAGATCAGGAAGTGAATTGGTGGATCCCTCACAAATGCCTACTTCATTATAGGTTTTGTGGGAGCATGTAAAAAATTCATAGGACTTTTGACTTAGAGGTAAACTAGGCCATCTCCCTTATCTCATAGAGGAGGAAACTAAGGTCCAGAGAAGCAAAATGGCTTGCTTAATTACAGCTGGTTTGTAACAGAGTTGGAATTAGAACCCTAGACTCTGTATTCCAGGTTTAAAGGCCCTTTATAGCTAAATCACAAACCTTTGTTATGCCTGGAGCTCCTAGAAGATGATAATTGTGAATCTAATTGGTGGAAGTTTGGGTTTGGTTTGATTTTGTCTCTGGCTCTCAGCATGTCCTGTTGAGTCAGAGTGCTCCTGGGTGGTACAGGGCTGGGTTAGAGTCACAGGTGTTCTTAACTCTCATGTAATGGCACAGGGCTTCCCTTCTGCTTGCCAACAGCTCTGGCAGGTGCACCTGCTGTATATCCCATCTGTGTGGGGAGATGATGGAGTTCTGCCTGGGGCTTTAAGGAAGCAGAGAGAATGAATGAATGCTCCATGGTGGGCTAATCCATACTTCCCTCTCCTGGCCTTTTCCCCAAGCTTGACATTTTTAGATTTCGCTGTTCCTTGTTAATTGTTCACGCTGATAGATAGCATCACCAGCAGTTCTGCCCCAGTGGAGCCCAAGTGGTGGATTAAAAGTGCAATCAATGGAGGGCCTGGGAGGCTGTGGTGATTGCTAGTGGTAGATCATGGAGCTGCCATTTGAACGACAGGGCTAAGGTTTTGCACCTGGGACTGCTGAGTTAGGATGCGACTTGGAACTCTGAACTGTGGCTTAGGCCTGCACACAAGCTTTCTGTGGAGGTGGCTTGTGCATCATTTTCTCCTTGAATGAGACCTTACTTAACAAAGAGACACCTTAGAGATGACTTAGCTGTAAAGAAACACTTTCTTTTTTTTCATCTAGACAGAACTGTCCTAGGGAATTCTGTTATTTCACCCTTTGCTGCTTCTTGCTGGGTGGAAAGTCACCACCATTAGAATTTTCAGGCGCCAGCCTGGTTGTCCAACCTAATGGAGTAAAATAGTTCTAGCTCCGAGTAATGGTGAACTTGGAGCAGGGCCCAGTGTAATTAAAACCCGTGGAGTAAAGAATTTGCTGTTGGTCTTTATTTATTTCAGTCAAGAGGCTTGTGGGTAGGAATATGATATATTTCGAGCAAAGAAAAATAGTGGCTCTAGAGATTTATGCCATTGCCTTGAAGATTGTTTGGTTCCACAGTAAATTTAGATAATTTAGTAAGAGAAAAGGCTTTCTTTATAGATGGCATTGCTAAAATTCAGGGTGTTTCTCCATTTATTAAAAGACTGTCTAGTAGGATTACATATAAATTATATGACTTCCAATACAGTTAAAAGACTGAAGGCTTATGACTCAAGGTTCTCCAAAAGAATTCAGATGGTGTGGCCTTTAGGTATCCCATCTGTTCTTTTTTCTGCTCTTTTGTGTTCTCTACGTTTTGTTTCCCAGTATTCAGTGTTTTCTTGGCAAGTGGACTCAGGTTGACTGAAGTGATAGGCTCTCAAAGAATAAGGTAAGGAAGGAAAAGTTCTAGAGCTTCCTTTTACTAGGTAGTAAGATAATAAATTTCTGTTGTTTTAAACCACTAAATTTGTGGTAATTTGTTACAGCACCAATAGGATACTAATAATTTTAAACTCACAGAAAAGTTGTAAGACTGAGGATAGTACCCTTTCCTCATACTCACCTATTGTTAGTAGTTTACTCTAATTTAACATTTTCCCTCCCTTTTTTCTTTCTTTCTGAACCACTTTAGCGTGTGTTGTGTATGTCATGGCCTTTTACCCCAGTGAGCAGTTCAGTTTCCCCATGTCCTTATTGTCTCTCTTTTTGATTATAGTCATTCTGATGGGGCATAAAGCAATGTCTCATTTTGGTTTTGATGTGCATTTCCTTGATGACTAATGATATTGAGCATCTTTTCACATGTTTTTTAGTCATTAGTATATCTTCTTTGGTGAAATGTCTATTCAGGTTCTTTGCTCATTTTTAAGTGGCATTATCTTTTTATTATTGAATTTTAAGAATTTTTATATATCTATATTTATTAGATAGATGATTTGTAAATATTTTTCTCCCAGGTATTTTTTCTCTGTGGTTTGTCTTTTCATTTTCTTAATGGAGTTTTTTGAAGTACAAGTTTTTAGTTTTGATCAAGTTCAGTTCATCCTTTTTTCTTTCTTTCTTTCTTTTTTTAATAGATCATGCTTTTATGGTGTCACATCAAGGAAAGGCAAATATCACTTTTCAGAGAATTAGGAGATTTGCTTTATTCTCCATCTGGTGATCAGATCCATTTATTGCGTGAGCTTTGTTGAAATGTGTAAGGACTTGCCTCTGGGTGATCACATTTATTCCATCCTCCTCTAGGTGGCTGTTACTAGTGAGGCAATATAATATTGATCAAAAGTGTAGGCTTTGTGGTCTGACTGCTTGGGTTTGAATTTTGGCTTCATCCCTTACTTCATCCCACTTTTTGGGAAAGTGACTTTATTTCTCTGTGCCTCAGTTCTCTCATCTGTAAAATGGGGATAATACATCTTTACTCATAGGTTGTTTGTCTATGTAAAGTGCATGGGAAATGCCTGGAACAGAATAAAGGCTAAAAAATATTATCTGTTATTACTAGGGGAACAGTTCTCAACTGTAGTTTGGTTTGGAGTTGTGCATATTGGAGTCATTTGAGGGACTTTTTAACACTTTGCACGCCTTTCTAAAGTGACAGGTTCTGCCACGGGTTAGAGCAGCTGGGGTGATAAACATTGCACTTAGCCTTCCTTGACACATTTAAAGCTGATTGTTCCTTAAAATCACTTTCATTAAATGAGGCAATTTGGGTTGATGTGTAGAATCACAAAACTCTTCATCAGATATAAAAATAGCTCAAGCTCCATTAACACTTAGAAAATGAATAATCTATTAACTCCCGTTGCCGAGGCAAAAATTAGGCAGTCTTAGGCAAGCCAAGAACAGAATGTAAGCTATCTGTGTGTGATAGATACACTTGTCTGCCTTTGGGGTGGTTTATTAGTCCAAGAATCAGATAAAGGGACCAGAGCTTGCAATTCAGAGATAGAATTCCTGCTTTGCTCTTGTTGGAGGAGAAGATTCTCAATTCTTTTGGAGGAGAAGATTCTCAATTCTTTTTCTTCTCTTCATTTGCGGGATGAAACTTGAGACCTACTTACCTTCGAAAGGGATTCATGATCTGACATGGGACTAGTATCAGGATATTTAAAGAATTCGTATAACTCAACAATAAAAAGATAGAAAATGGGCAAATAATTTGCATAGACATTTCTCCAGAGGATGTGTCCAACAAGGACTTGAGAAGATATTCAACATCAAAAGTCAACAGGGACATGCAAATCAAAGTACAATGAAATACCATTTCATACTAGGATGGCTGTAATAAAATTTTAAAGGGAAAGTAGTAAGTGTTGACAAAGGTGGAGAGAAATAAGAACCCTTGTACAGTGCTGCTAAGAATGTAAAATAATTCATTTTCCAATGAAGACATACAAATGGCTAACAGACACATGAAAAAATGTTCAAAATCATTAGCCATCAGGGAAATTCAAATCAAAACCACACTGAGATACCACCTTACGCCAGTTAGAATGGCAAAAATAGACAAGGCAAGAAACAACAATTGTTGGAGAGGATGTGGAGAAAGGGGATCCCTCGTACATTGTTGGTGGGAATGCAAGTTGGTACAGCCACTCTGGAAAACAGTGTGGAGGTCCCTTAAAAAGTTACAAATTGAGCTACCCTATGACCTAGCCATTGCACTACTGGGTATTTACCCCAAAGATACAGACGTAGTGAAGAGAAGGGCCATATGCACCCCAATGTTCATAGCAGCAATGTCCACAATAGCTAAATCGTGGAAGGAGCCGAGATGCCCTGCAACAGATGACTGGATTAAGAAGTTGTGGTCCATATACACAATGGAATATTACTCAGCTATCAGAAAGAACGAGTTCTCAACATTTGCTACAACATGGACGGCACTGGAGGAGATAATGCTAAGTGAAATAAGTCAAGCAGAGAAAGACAACTATCATATGATTTCTCTCATCTATGGAACATAAGAACTAGGATGATCGGTAGGGGAAGAAAGGGATAAAGAAAGGCGGGTAATCAGAAGGGGGAATGAAACATGAGAGACTATGGACTATGAGAAACAAACTGAGGACTTCAGAGGGGAGGGAGGTGGGGGAATGGGATAGACCGGTGATGGGTAGTAAGGAGGGCACGTATTGCATGGTGCACTGGGTGTTATACACAACTAATGAATCATCGAGCCTTACATCGGAAACCGGGTATGTACTGTATGGTGACTAACATAATATAATAAAAAATCATTAAAAAAAAAAAAAAGAAAAAAAAAAGAATGTAAAATAATTCAGCTGTTGTGGAAAACAGTTTGGTGGTTCCTCAAAAAATTAAGCATTAGAATTACTATATAATTCAGCAGTTCCACTCTTAGGTATATACCCAAAAGAACTGAAAACATGATAACACAGAGACTTGTACATGAATGTTTATAGCAGCATTATTCATAATAGCCATAAGATGGAATCAACCCAAATGGCCATTAAGGGGTGAATGATTAAAGAAGTTACGTTACATACGTATAATGGAATATTCAGCAATAAAAAGGAATGAAGTACCAATACATGGTACAATTTGGATGAACTTTGAGTACATGCTAAGTGAAAAAAGCCAGACACAACAGTCATATATTGTATGATTCCTTATATATGCTATATCCAGAATAGGCAAATCCAAAGAGACAAAAAGCAAATTAGAGGTTACCAGGGGGTGAGTGATAGGGAATGGGGAGTGACTATTTAATGGTTATGGAGTGTTTTTATGGGATGAAAAAGTTTTGGAACTAAGGAGGGCTGATGGTTGTACAATATTGTGAATACAATAAATATCACTAAATTGTACACTTTAAAATGATTAATTGTATCTTAAGTGAATTTCACTTCAGTTTTTTTTAAAAGGGAGATTTATGAGTATATTTACTACTTTTGCTACCCAGAGGCAAATGTTTTATTTTTTTATTTTTTTTTTAAAGATTTTATTTATTTATTTGACAGAGACAGCCAGTGAGAGAGGGAACACAAGCAGGGGGAGTGGGAGAGGAAGAAGCAGGCTCCTAGCGGAGGAGCCTGATGTGGGGCTCGATCCCAGAACGACTGAGCCACCCAGGCGCCCCCTGAGGCAAATGTTTTAAAGTGTGAGGAATGATGAATGACAAAAAAAAGGATGACTATATTGATGTGGTAACTCCAGTGTCTGCATATCTCTCCAAATTCATTTTTCACTCATCTCTCTGCTTGGGAGAATTTATTCTTAACACGTAATATTTTACCTGAAAATAATACAATGTCTGCTAAGATAGAAACAGTATTTCTTATAGAGACTGTATTGTTCTTTAGGGAATCCTGTAAGAGGTCCAGTTGCTCTGGGCCTGACGAAGTTGGTAAAGGAGCAAAAGATATTCGTAGAGCCTACATTTAGATGGCATTCTTTTTCTCTTGGGCATGCCATTCTATCAGGCTACCAGTTCTTTAAAAAAAAAATTGTTTTTTTTATTGAGGTGAATTTCACGTAACACAAAAGCGTTTTAAAGGGAGAGATTCAGTGGAATTTTGTGCATTTACAGAGTTGTGCAACTACCAGCTCTGTATTATTCTGAAACATTTTCATCATCCCAAAAGCATATCCTTGCCAGCATTTGTTATTTTCTGCTTTTTTGGTTATAGCCAGCCTAGTGGATATGAAATGTTACCGTATTGTGGTTTTGATTTGCATTCCCCTAATGACTCATGAAGTTGAACATCTTCATGTGCTTGTTGGCCATTTGTATTTATTCTTTGGAAAAATGTCTACTCAAGTTCATTTTCTTTCTTTTTTTTTTAGGGTCGGGGAGGGGCAGAGGGAGAGAATCTCAAGCAGATTCCCCACTGAGCACAGAGCCCCATGGGGATGCTCAGTCTCGTGACCCTGAGATCATGACCTGAGCCGAAATCAAGAGTCGGATACTTAACCAACTGAGCCACCCAGGCACCCCTCAAGTTCATTTTCTATTTTAAAAATTGGTTTTTTTTCTTTCTCGCTGTGGAGTTGTGTTCTTTATATATTAGGGATATATACCCTTATCAGATATATGATTTGCAAACATTTCTGTCATTCTCTAGGTTGTGTTTTCACTGTCTTTTTTTTTTTTTAAAGATTTTATTTATTTATTCGACAGAGATAGAGACAGCCAGCGAGAGAGGGAACACAAGCAGGGGGAGTGGGAGAGGAAGAAGCAGGCTCATAGTAGAGGAGCCTGATGTGGGGCTCGATCCCATAACGCCGGGATCACCCCCTGAGCCAAAGGCAGACGCTTAACCGCTGTGCCACCCAGGCGCCCCAGCTGTGCCACCCAGGCGCCCCTTCACTGTCTTAATAGTGTCATTTGATACACAAAAGTTTTTAATTTAGGTGAAGTCTTATTTATCTATTTTTGTCTTCTGTTGCCCATACTATTGAATTCATACCTAAGAATCTATTGCCAAGTCCAAGGTCATACAGATTTTCCCCTAAGAAAACTCTTTCTTCTAAGAGTTTTATGGTTTTAGCTCTTATATTTAGGTCATTGATCCATTTTGATGTAATTTTTGTATATGCTATAAGGTATGGGTCCAACTTAATTCTTTTGCAAGTGGTTATTCAGTTGTCCCAGTACCATTTGTTGAGGAGACTTCTTTCTCCGTTAAATTGTCTTGGTACCTGGTTGAAAATCAACTGGTCATGGATGTGTCGGCTTATCTCTGGACTCTAAATTCTATTCCTGCCATTTACTTTAATGTGGGCTGAGTTTCTTGTTTTTCTCCCTTGACAACAGGATCATGGGGTTGATAGCACCATTTTCCAGAATCCCAAAAAGCTTCACCTAACCATTGGGATGTTGGTGCTTTTGAGTGAGCAAGAGATCCAGCAGACATGTGAGATGCTACAGCAGTGTAAAGAGGAATTCATTGAGTGAGTAATCCACAGGAATGGGGAAGGGTGGTCACCTCGTACTGGCTTCTCTTTGGTATCACAGACTTTTTGCACTTAGGCAAACTTATTTTTGTCACGTGGCGACAACGTTTGTTGACTCACCCAGTTGTAACACTTAATATTGGACCATTGTCTGAAAGGCTTAAAATGGATTTAAAGCATATATTTACAAATTTTTATGGAAAGATTCTACCTTAAATTATATTATTCAGTAGGCAAATTTTGTTCTTAACAGGACATCCCATTATTTTCTCCAAAAGGAAATTCTTTTCATTACCTTTTGAACAGTATAGGATACGGTACTAGTTTTTGTGCTGCTGAACACATTACTGCAAGCTTGGTGGCTTAGAACAGTGAAAATTTATAATCTTATAATTCCGTGGGGTAGTCTGATATGGGTTTCACTGGGCTAAAATCAAAGTGTCATCAGGGTTGTGTTCCTTTCTGGGGGCTCAAAGGAAGAGTTCATTTCCTTGCTTTTAAAGCACGTCTTCTAGAGGCCACACCCAGGGGCGCCTGGGTGGCTCAGTCATAGGGCGTCTGCCTTCGGCTCAGGGCGTGATCCGGGCATTCTGGGATTGAGCCCTGCATCAGGCTTCTCTGCTGGGAGCCTGCTTCTTCCTCTCCTGCTCCCCCTGCCCGTGGTCCCTCTCTCGCTGGCTGTCTCTTTCTCTGTCAAATAAATAAATAAAATCTTTAAAAAAAAAAAAAATAGAGGCCACACCCACATTCTTTGGCTAGTCACCCCCTTCCTCCACCTTCAGCAATAGCAGCTTTCTTTCTCTCTGACCCTTCTGTTATTGCATCTCTCTCTCTGGCCATAATAGGGGCAGGTTCACTGCTTTTAAGGACTTGTGATTTGATTTAGCCCATCCCGATAATCCAGGATAATTGTTCCATCTCAAACTCCTTAACCTTAATCACATCTGCAAAAGTCTGTCTGCCATGTAAGGTAGCATATTTACAAATTGCAGAGAATAAGATGTGAGTGTCTCTGGAGGGCCATTATTCTGTTACTACAGTAACTCAAATATTATATAATATGGTTCCTTACAAAAGTCTTCATTGTATTTCAAGAAATGGACTTTAATTTTCTTTTTAAAATATGGGTAGTTTTGGGGCGCCTGGGTGGCACAGCAGTTAAGCGTCTGCCTTCGGCTCAGGGCATGATCCCGGCGTTCTGGGATCGAGCCCCACATCAGGCTCCTCCACTATGAGCCTGCTTCTTCCTCTCCCACTCCCCCTGCTTGTGTTCCCTCTCTCGCTGGCTGTCTCTATCTCTGTCGAATAAATAAAAAATAAAATCTTTAAAATAAAATAAAATAAAATACGGGTAGTTTTTATACCTTTATTTATACCAAAAACTGTCTAAGCAGTCTGTTTTGGCTCAGGGAAAACATTGCTATTCTGTGGGCAGAGTTGTTATTCTTTTTACTATAAAATTTTAATATACATGTACATCTGACCTAACAGCTTTCTTTTAAAGAATCATCTTTTCCCTCCCATTTGCTCCTTTTTCTTAAGATTGATGAAGAATAAGAAATTTGGAAAATGACTCATTTGAAGAGGCTTTTTTAATTCAGTTAAAATATTCAGGTCCCATACTATTTTAATACGGTCTTGTAGAAGTGGGTTCCCTAGTTCATTGGATAAGACAAGGTAAAAGGATTAAAATTTTTTTCATGTGTATGTTGTGTATGAAACTGTCTAATATAATGACTTATGTGTGGGCCAGTTCTCCTTTTCCATTGTTTTGAGGACAAGATATTTTTCTTGAGCAAAATCTAAGCTGATTGGGTTTGCAGTCTGCAAAGAATACTTCTTTGTCTTGATCTTTGCTCACTGATGGACATAACTTTCTCTCCATCTTAACCTCAAATTCAAAATTCTTGGGTAATTATTTACAATTTCCTTGCCTAAGATAAAACTTTATGCTTCACCTTACAAAGCAGAGCAATGTTACGTGGTTTAAGAGTTAGTCCTGATACCTTAACTTATTTCCAGATCATTTTTTGCTAAGTGAAACTGACAGCAGCCACATTTTCTTGGCTGCCATTGGGATAATCTTACTAAGAAGAAATTTAAAGGTAGATAAAATATTTGTTTCAGGAAGTATTTGTTTTTTTACCTACGAAAATCAGGTCACAGGTTTTTAATCACTGAAGCTTCATCCTGAGCTATGTGAGGATTTAGCTGAGTTCCTCCCTTTTATGTCTCTTGGTGCCTTTTGTGACTAAATGCCAAATCTGAGCCCTTTAAGCATGTCAGGGTTGGTGTGCATAGGAAATGAAGAGCAGCCTTAATAGTTCCTAAGAATTTTTGACATGACAGGATGAAAACAGTAATTGTAGTTTTTCAAATTCAGCAAAGCTTTTGAAATAGGACAAAGTTGCACTGCCAAAAATGTGCAGTGCAGGCAGAAATTTTTTTGAAGATGCTTTTTTCAAAAAAGCTGGAAAGATTTGAAACCAGCAAGTAAAGTGAGCCTCCCCAGCCCACTTCTCCCACCTTCTCCTCTGCCACATACTCTTGTTTAAAAAGTACGTAGTGCAAAATTAATTTATTTCTGAGGAGAATGAGAATCAGAATTGGCTGTTTAGATTGGTTAGAAGTGCCTTGTTTCCCTAAAAGGAAAAAAAATGTTTCCTAAAAAAAAAGTTCATGTATACACATACACACACACACACACACACACACACACACACACATACACGCATGAATGCACACATGCACACACACTTATATTGTAGCCCTGGTGAGTAAAATGTATCATTTAGCTTTTTTCCCTTCCTTACTCTTACTCTTAGAGCTCAGCCTTTGTACTTGGTATACTTAGAGAAACTGTCAGTAAATAATGGCATTTCTAATCTGAACCTTTTATAATGTAAAGATTCCAAATTAAAATATGAGAAAGGAAAACACTGAAATTGAACAGACTAATATATAACATGCTGTGGTACTTACTTAGATGGCTTTTTAAATTGAGATATTAAATAAATGGGGCTAGGCTCGGATTGAATTAAAAACTGTGCTGCTATCTAGATATTTTAAAGAAATGGGTAGTTGAATATTTGTTTTAAATTTTAGGGTGTTTTTTAAGTTCAAGGGATGTTACCTGACCAGAAACAGAACTTTGATGTCAGTTCTCAGGCTAACGGCTCATGTAGCTCTATCGATTTCGAATGAATTATTCAGTGTTCAGTAAACGCTGAAGCTTTAAATGTCTCCCTTGTGACTTTTCTTTGTGAGATGTAGAGCACAAGCCGTGCCGTGGCTCTGAGTGTGTAGTCTGACAGATACGCAGCACTTTTAAATTCCAGTATCACTCCTCTTGTAGCTAAGTGTTCCCCATAGGCCTGAGGTAACACCAAATAATAAGAGAAAAAGGGACAAGAGTGAGGAGAGAAAAGGAAGAATACCCACGGACAAATGTTGCTTCCCAATCATTGCCTCAGATGTCACTCAGTTGAAAAGTGTGCTCGCTGGTGTCCTGGGTGGAAAAGTTTTGTCACCAAGACAAAGAGCATTTATCAGGCAAACCACCGAATTTCTCTCCGTCTTGGTACATCCTGGGGAAGGTCGGAAGAGTTTCTGATCCTACTTCTAAGGCAGGCTTTAGATCCTGTTTCATTGTTTCATTTTTTGTTGTTCTTGGTACCCCATCTGATTCTAAAGATTTGAGGTGGTTCGAAGTGAGGACATACATACAGAAGAAATGTTAAAGTCAGGGAGCTCAGAAACCATAAAGATGGAATGGGGAGAAAATGTTTACCTGAAAACCAAGGAAAGGTCATAATTGTACTTGAGCAATGAATAGAATTTGGTAGTTTTCAAGCACTGGTATACTTGAACTACATTCCAGAAGGAAACACATCGATTATACTTCTTATCTGATAAAAAGGAGGATAACAATTTTTTAAGGAGAGAATCCTTTGCTCATTCTCAATCCGAGAAAAACTTGTCGTGTAAATATTAAACCAAAATGATGATGAGCAGTGTCTTCAACAGGAATTTTGCAGAAGATACAAAAACATTGTTCACATGGTTCTCTCTTGTATTGATCCCTAGAATTTGAGGGTATAACATTAGACATAATCCAGTAAAAACATTTTAGTGGGAAACTAAACCAATGGTGTGGTGCTTTTGGGTGATCTAACTATGCAGGGTTAGAGCTGAAACCAGTAGAGGAATTTATAGTCTGTGTTAAACTGTTTTTCTCACGTAAGTTTGGTTGGCTGCACTTTGATAGGATTGAATGGCAGTCTTTCATATTGAAGTCTTTGGCTATTACTTGGAATGGAGATACACTGTGTTGTTGGTTGAAGCTACAGGCCTCAGGTAATAACAGTTCAGAGCTTGGCTTGTGTTTTAGAATATCCCACTTACTAGAGGTGGTAATAGGGATACTTATGATGAAGGCAATAATTTTTCTCGAATATCTGTCCAAAATAGTTATTGAGTTTCTTACTGAAAGAAATCCTGGTCTTGTGCAATAATATGGTCTTGAAGTTTTAAGGGAAACTTTTTTTTTTTAAGATTTTATTTATTTGAGAGGGAGAGAAAACATGAGCAGGGTGGTGGGGAGGGAGAGGGAGAAGCGGACTCCCCACTGAGCAGGGAGTCTGGTGCGGAGTTCGATCCCAGGACCATGGGATCATGACCTGAGTCAAAGGCAGATGCTTAACTGACTGAGCCACCCAGGTGCCCCTAAGAGAATCTTTACTATGAAGATTCCTAGGCTACAAAAGGTCTCCCTGGGACCTTGGTTCAATATCAAGAGAACTTTTTTGTTTTGCTTTTTTGAGAATTGCCTTTTGATGGGTCCTAACATCCTTTTGTCTTTGAGGAGTACCACATGGTTTTGACAAAATAAGCATGAGTCCGTCCACAGTCTTCTCAAAATTCTCGAAATCCAGAAAATCTTCTCTCTTTAGAACATCTGATCAGTGTTTACCAGAGATTTATGGAGTACCTATTTCACAGAAGGCACTGTGCCAGGTGCTGGGGATATAGGAGTAGACAAGAGGGATAGACTTCCTGGTCTCGTAGGGTTTTAAACACATTTATTAAAAATTTTAAAGATTCAAAGGATATGCAGTGAAGAGTTTCCTTTCCACTGCTATTCCCACCAAGCATCCTGCTCTCCTCTCTAAAGGCAACAGATTTTAGTAGTTTCTTCGTATCCTTCCAGAGATTTTATGTATGTACAAGGAAATGTATACGTGTGTGTGTATGTATAAATTTTCTTACCCCTATCTTTTGCACACATAGTAATATATAGCATGCACATTGTCATGCACCTTTTCTTAAAACCCTATTGAGTATTTAATCTGTTGCCAATCTTTGGCTGCTCCAGACAATGCCTCAGTCAAACCCTATGCATAAATTATTTTCCATGAGGATGAGTATAACCTGTTACATCATATCAGGAAGCATGTATTGTCTGGTTGTTCTTTTTTGTGTGTGTGATAAGCCTGATCATGGGTTCGGGTGTGGGCAGCCGCCTATAGGGATCTCTCTATACTTTCCCCAGCCTTTTGCCGTTAAGTTTTAGCAGCCATTGCTAATCATTGTCTTCATCCATTATTTCTCAGGGATTGCAAAATGGTGATATTCTAATTTCATCATTATTTCTGCGTTTATCAGTTGGAATTCTTCTGTAAAGAGCTTTCCTTTATCAGCTATGGTTGGATATGTAGCTGAATTCATAATTATTTCCTTAGGTTTGGCTCCTAGAAATTGAATTACTTGGACAAAAAAGGGTTTCTATTCTTGAAGCCTTTTTATAAATACTGCCAAATTGCTGTTAGAGATGTGATACTACTTTATGCCTCCACCATTGTTAGATGAGTAAAATGGTGTTTGCGGCTTGTAGAAATAATGAAATAAAGCCCGAGAGATGAGCAACACAGTGAATGTCTTTGTCAGTCAGAACTGTCATTCCTCGGCTTTTTCCTCTGAGTCTTAATAAACTGGTATTGAGATAACTATAGTGTGACTTTGGAAATACTTGTGTTTCTAGTTGGTGTGCATAGAACGTGTTAATTTTGAAATTAGAAGGATGATTAGATAATATTGTTAGTAAAAAAAAAAAACCAATGATTTCATATGTAATATTTGACTATGTATAATAACCATGTTTAAAATATAATAGTCCTTTCAGTTTAAACAATTATAAAAATCTAATGTTTTTTCCTTTGCAGTGACATTTCTGGGGGCAAACCCTTAGAAGTAGAGATGGCAGGGATAGAATACATGAACGATGATCCTGGCATGGTGGATGTTCTTTATGCCAAAGTCCATATGAAAGATGGCTCCAACAGGTATGTTTCTGGAATGCTTCTTTGCTTTCATCAAGAAGTTCCTAAAAGCATTCCTAGAAGTTCAACAAGTTTTATTCCTTTTCTTTGAGATCTTATTATTGTAGAATGTGTCAGTTTTCTTTTTTTAACATAGGAAGGTACTATCTTAAAAGAGGAATTTGTTGTAGGAAAAAGGATCAGATTTTAATCTGATAATTATTGAGTTACTTGGGTGGTAGATATTGATTATAGCAATCTAGTTCTTATGAGCTCAGTGCTTTCTTCATGTTTCTCAGGGCTATAGGAGGCAGGAAAAATGGGAATTTAGGATGGCAGTTGTAAAAGTGACATAATGCAGATCTAGTGAATACCAGGACAAAATGGGGATAACTATACAAACTCTGTAAGATCATTAGGATTAAGTTAATTTACACGAATGCTTAGAACACTGCTTAGCGCATGCAAACATCATCAAAACACACATCAACAAATGTTTACTGTTTTTTACTGGTGTTATTATCAAACTGAGATCACTTGTAGGGATTCTTGGTCTGCAAACCAGGCTATTTCTGAGGCTAGCCTAGGCATTCAGAGCCATTTCCAATGTTAACACCATTTATTAGTCTAGTCAAGGTCTTCAGTGAGTAGAGGAGCCAAACTTGAATTGGAAGTTTGTTTTCGTGGTGTTTTTATTAAGGCAGGATAGAACAGAGCTCACGCTGAACCAGAAACCCTCTAGACAGAATCATAGTCTCTAGGCAGGCCCCCAGATTGATTTGCTTTTGTAGAAGATCCCTTGTAAGATGTCTCTTATCTCAATTCAAATTGGTATTCTCAATTATCTCCTATCTCAATTCAATTGTAAGTGAATGGAGGAAGGTAGGAAAGGACGATATAGAATCTGGTCTTGTGTGCGTTTTGGACCAGATTTGTCTTTTCTTAGATACTGGCATATGGCTAAATAGCGTTCTAATACCTTACCTTAAAAAGTAGGGGGGGGCACATTGTTCCTTTAGGACATCCTAAAACATTTCTACTGGGTTGGAATTTGATATCTGGTATGGATCACTTACTTTGTGTTATAAGCTATAACTATCCAAATGTCTTCACCGTGTTGTAGGGCTGCTACATGGGGTAGATTACTTTTCAGTTTTGTGAACAAAAACAGTGAATGATAAGGTAGCAGTTCTCAAACTTTTTGGTCACATAATCACTTTAATTTCTTAAAAATTATTGAGGACACCAAAGAGCCTCTCTTTATATGGGTTATAGTTATCAATATTTACCTTATTAGAAGTTAAAACTGCAAAATTTAACATTTGATAGTTTATTAAAAATAGTAACAAGATATTTTTTGTTTATATAAATAACACATTTTCATGAGAAATCTATTTCCCAAACCAAAAATATTTAGTGAGAAGATAGGCATTGTTTTACATTTTTGTAAGTTTCCTTAATAGAAGACAGGTGGGTTCTTATATCGTCTTCTCTGTTCAGTCTGTTGCAGTATGTTGTTTTGATTTAAGTATATAAGAAAATCTGGACTCACACAGAAATGTATTTGGGAAAATGAAGAGTACTTTAATGGTATTTTCAGATGATTCTGGATATTTGGTACTACGCTAAAACTTGATAAGTTACAGTTTCGAAAAGGTCATTTGCAATGTGAAATCAGAAACCAGATTGGCGAACATTTCATACTCTTACGTTAAAATCCATTGGTCTCTTTTGCATTTTGACTGGATCTTTGACCCATGCACAATTTTGTATTGGTCATTTAGACCTTACTGGTTCACTGAGTTATGCAGATCTTCCAAATGTTGACACGTTTCATTGTGCAATATTAAAAATGTATTAATCACGCTGCTAATTTCATCACAGTCTTTAAGCATTAGGAAGCTGCTGTCAAGCTCATGGTAGCAGATACACATTTTCTAAAATTCTCATTTTCACTTGAAAGCTTGAATTTTATTATTGGCCAAAAATACTGTTTTCCTTAAAGTTCTTTTTTGAGAAAATGTCTGTCAGATAACCAAGTCTGAATCACCATAATTTGTCTGTCAGTCGTTCTTTCAAATACAAATGGTGTTCATGGACAAAGAGGCTAGTTCAACTCCAGCTCTGAAAACCTCGCAAGTGCTTTTCCTGCAGAGAGCCTTCTACTTTGGTATACAGCCCAACTGCTTCATACATACTGCCAGCTTATCACACAGGAATCTTAAAAAGGCATGTACTCAGGGTGCATGCTTGGCTCAGTCAGTTCAGCTTCTGCCTTTGGCTCAGGTCATGATCCCAGGGTCCTGGGGTCGAGCCCCGTGTCAGGTTCTCTGCTCAGCCCGGAGTCTGCTTCTCCCTCTGCCTCTGCCCTGCTCATGCTCTCTCTCTCTCTTTCTCTCAAATACATAAATAAAATCTTTGTTTTAAAAAAACGCATATACTAAAGGCCTGAGATTTAATAAAATTAATCATTTTTACTGTTTCATCAAGTATAAATGAAACTAGATTTAAAAAAAAAAAACTGTGGATGTCTAGTGAAGAATATACTACTGCTAGTACAGTTTGATACTATGTCTTAATTCATGCTAAGGTGCCAACAGTTTTACCCAGCATTGCTTTTGCTCTGTCCATGTGGATGTCATAACAGTGAAAAAGGCAAATAATGTCCTACAATTAATATAAATATAGTTTTGACTTCATGGACTCCCCTCAAAGGGTCTCAGGGAACTCCAAAGGTCCACAAATGATCCTGCAACAGTCTTTGATCTAGGTAAGGTTTTATTTCTAACATTGAAGATTGTAGAGTTTCCGGGGAAATTATAACTAACTTGTTTTGCAGTTACTCTTACCTGGCACTGTGCTTAGACAGTATTATCTCCATTTTATCTTTGCAACATCTGTATAAGATAGATGCTGTTAGTATGCCCGTTTTGTAGATAGGGAGGTTCGGAGAGTTTAAGTAGTTGGGCTAAGGAATGCATACACAGCAAAACCGTGCTCGGAATTCGTAGGTCAGAGTAAAGGTTCTCGGTGTGTGTTTGCTAGGTTAAGTAGGATACACTATGTTCCAATTCTTATTTCTAGAATAAAATGGAAAGCTGTGACCCACTTTTTTTTTAAGTGATAAAATTCACATAACATAAAAATCACCATTTCAACCATTTTAAAGTATATAGTTCAGTGGCATTAAGGACATCAACAACATTGTGCAACCGTCACCAGTGTTTAGTTCCAGAACATTTTCATTACCCCAAAAGGAAATCCTGTACCTTTGAAGCAGTCATTCCCACTCTTCCATACCCCTCTATTCTCCTCTCCCCAGCTCCTGGCAACCACTAATCCACTGACTGCCTTTATGGGTTTGCCTCTTCTGGATATTTCCTATAAGTGGAACCACACAATATGTGGCCTTTTGTGTCTGGCTTCTTTCACTCAGCATAACGTTTTCCAAGGTGTATCCATGTTGTAGCATGGATCAGTACTTCACTCCTTTTTATGGCTGAGTGACATTCCATTGTATGGAGAGACTACATTTTTGTTTATCCATTCATCAGTTGATGGACATTTGGGTTGTTTCCACCTTTTGGCTGTTGTGAATAGAGCCGTCTTCAATTCTTTGGGGCTGATTCACTTTTAAAATGTACTAAAGTTTTTATTTCCTTGATTAACCTTGTAGTTTTATAGCATCATAGCCACTTAGCCTGACCTCTGTTAATTTCTTTCCTTATTAACTGTTATGGGGTTTATTTAATTTTTATTCATACTAGTTTAAACCTTACCGTTGTAGGACTGAAATCTGTGATAGCCTATAGACATACAGTTAACATGAAGCTATATGGAGATTTTAGATGGGATTACAGCATTTCATTAAATAACATAGTGAATTTTTCCTAACCTACGCCTCCACAGTTTTTATTTATTCTCGGTGGCCCCCAGAGGGAAAAAGAGAGTCACTGGGAAGAGATAATAAAATCATTACTTTGAGTTTTCCCATTGGATATCTTTACCTTTTGCTTTAATAGTTAGACCCTTTGTTCTCTTGGAGGTCTTCAAGTGTAAAGAATAATAGGTTTTTGAGATTGGAAGAAAATAAGAGCTATAGAAGCTAGATGGCTTTTGAAGACAGTGCTCAGACATAATTGGTACCCACATGAATGAAACAGTGGGTACTTCAAAGGTGAATACACCCATTATTTTCCCATAGATCCAGCCCTTACAAATTTTGCACACTTAACTGTTGTCAAGGCTTTGTAAATTGAAAGGTCTGATGAGATATCCACTGAATCCACTAGTGTGATCAACAAAGAACATTTTTGAGTAATTCCCATCTCTTTTACTGCTCTATTTTTTTTTTCTATTGCCCATTCCTCTTTCACAAGGAGAGACATGTTTATGTTATTTCAGAAAGATTTGTAAATTTCCCTCCTCAAATTTGTGGGAATTACTAAGAGACTTAAACACCTCTTATTTATTTCAATTTTAAAACTACTTGAATGCCTCCTTTGTGCAAGGTGATTTGGAAGACTGTGCAAATTGATACAGAAAGGAACATTACATCTTTTTGTTTGTTTATATGAAGAGATACCGCTCAGTGCAGGAGGCATGGGAGAGAGGCCATGTTGTATTAAAAATACATTCAACTTTCTTTGTATGATTTCGTGTAGTTTAAATCAGAGGTTCCTTCCCTTAAAATGTTTGAATGTGAAGTGACTGACCTTTAAAAGGATGGAGCCACTTAGATCAGATTTTACCTCTGGAAACTGCGCTGGGACAGTGTAGGTTCACTTATTGATGCATCCTTGGGTTTGGGAAAGCATGACTGGGTAAGGAATTTGTGGTAGTCTTGTACTCATTACATGGTAGTCAGCTGTTGCTAAGACTTAAGCATTGAACAAAGTGGCTGTTCTGTTCTGTCTGGTACCATCACACGAGCTTCCATCCTTGTCCCTTTAAGAGGAATGGCTGCCTCACATTTTGCTGAGAACATAAAGTCAACTCAGCAACTTCCTTCCTTTTCCCCTCAGTCTGTTTTCATCACCCTACCCCACTTGATTTCATTCTCTTTCTGAAGAGTGGCATATGTTATCTCTGGTGAGGCTAATCTCTTCATCTCCTGATCTCATTCCTTCTTATTTCCTCAAAGACCTGGCACCATCAGCTGTTCCACCCTGCAGTGCATTGCCAGTCGTCTTTTCCCTCAGGCATTTCTCAAACGCCCAGCCTGTGAGGTGCAGCGGACTCTAGGGCTTCCATCTTGAGGAGGAGGCAGATGTCAGTAAGTAGAGTACACTGGGGTGAGGGCTATGATTGAGATTCTGGGGGTGCATAGACAGGCAGCAAAACTCTGCTCATGTGTGGGCAAGTTTTGTAAAGGAAGGCTCCATTTCTCTGCTGAAAAAGGAGTTTGCAGGCGGAGAGAGTAGCATTTTAGGAAAGGGAATAAGTAGCAAGTGCAGCTCTAGGAGCGGTGTTATATGCCATGTAAAGGAAGTTGGATTCTCATTTGGTCACTTGTTTATTCAACATGAATTTATTGAGTGCCTGTTGTTTGCCAGGCACTGTGCTAGGCTATGAGTATAGGATGGTGAATGAAGCCAGGTGCAGTCATTATCCCTACGTCGTATACAGGCTAGTGGAGGAAACAGATGCTAACAACATGTAAATGTATAGTCGACCCTTGAACAACATGGATTTGAACTGCACGAGTCCACTTACATGCACATTTTTTTCAATAAATATAGTATAATACTGTAAATCTATTTTCCTTAGGATTTTCTTAATAACGTTTTCTTTTCTCTACCTTACTTTATTGTAAGAATACAGTATATAATATGTGTAACGTGTTAATGTATAATATGTGTTCATCGACTCTTCATGTTCTCAGTACGGCTTCCCATCAACTGTAGGCTGTCAATAGTTAAGTTTTAGAGGACTCAAAAGTTAGCCATGGATTTTCAACTGCACGGCGTTTGGTGCCCTTAACTCCTGCATTGTTCAAGGGTCAACTGTAATCGCAAAGGGGAGGGAAAATGGTATGCTGTTAGAGGAACTAGCATAGCAATGCAGCCTGGAGGGAGGGCGGGGTCAAGGAAAGACTCTCAGGAATCAATATTGAATTGAGATCTAAAGAAGTGAGAGTTTGCGGGCAAAGGAGAGGTGGGAAGGCTCTCCCACCTTTTGTTCTCAGCAAAAGAAAATACAGAACAAAAGCCCCGAGGCAAGAAAAAGTCTAGCGAATTCCAGATATGGATGAGGTTTAGTGAGGAAGAGGTAGGGTAAGGATGAGATGGCCATGTGAAGAAATTAGAGGGGCTTGGATTGACATTGGCACTAGATAAACGAATGAGCAGAATAAATAAAACAAGATCCATATCAAGAGAAACCTTCACGGAACTGCAGAGCACCAAAGACAGATCCTGAAAGAAGTCACCCACAAAGGAGTGACAGTTACAAGGAACTCTGAGGAGCAATAGTGGAACTCAAAAGACAGCAGAATATTTTCTAGAGAAAATAATGATGAACCTGGAATTGTGTACTCAGAAAAAAAATCTTTAAGAACAAAGGTGAAATGGGGGCAGCTGGGTGGCACAGTCAGTTAAGTATCCAACTCTTGGTTACGGCTCAGGTCATAATCTCAGGGTCCTGAGATCAAGCCCTGCATCAGACTCCGCGCACAGCGTGGGGATCTGCTGGAGATTCTCTCTCACTCTCCCTCATCCTCTCCCTCTCATGCTTGCTCGCTCTCTCTCTCTCTCAAATGAATAAATCTTTAAAAAAATGAACAAAGGTGAAATGAAGACTGTTACAGATGAACAGAAACTCAGAGAATTTATCATTGTGAGATGTCTGCAGTAAAGGAATGTATAAAGGGTATATTTCAAGAAAAGGAAAATGAATCCAGAATGTCTGAGGTGTAGGAAGGTTAGTGTGAGATTCAGAAAAGAATGCTAAATACATAAAATGGCAGACATTGTCTATATAAAATAATTATTTTTTACTGGGGAAAGTTTTTTTTAAAAAAGAGCTAAAAATAAATAAAAATGTAAAAAAGAGAACATTGTTCAGTTAACATATATGTCAGCTAAGAGCACTGTAAGTCAAGACTGAAGAGAATTCTGGAGTTGAAGTATTCTAGTTTTTTTAAATTATTATTTGGGGACAGGGTGTTAAGATATTTTTTAACTTTGTTAAGCTAAATGCATACATTAAAAATTTAAAAGTAAATCTAAAATAGAGTGTATAAATAACAAGTAGAGAGAAAAAGGACAGAGGAACAAATTTATAAAAAGGAGCAAGAAGCGTGGAAAAAAGTGGAATGAATATTTAAACGTGAGATGGTAAGTCCGGATATCTATCTATCTATCTATCTAGATTTATATATTCATGATACCTGTTAATAAACTCACTGGTTAAGAAAGATAAGATTAAACAAAATTCAGTTATATGCTCTTACCCAGAGTTGCAGTAGTAGAAAGGAAAAAGATATACTAGGCAAATACCAGAAGGAAGTTGGCATAACAGAATTAATATCAAACATGTTAGGCTTAGCAGTAGAGAGGACTGTTACATAATGATAAACAATTTACCAAGATGATATAATTTTGAACTTGTGTGAACCCACTGGAACCTGGATTGTTCTAGTTGATTAAACCAAATTTGCATAATTAATTTTTTATTGGGGAAAAATTGAGAAATCTATGATCATAGGAGATTGCAACATATCTTCCCATTATTGATAGGTCAAGCGATGTAAAATCAGTAAAGATACAGAAGATTTTGACAATTGACAAATTTAATATAGTAGTCATTTCTGGAATTACATACCCAGCAATTAGAGAATTCGTATTCTTTTCAGACATATGGAACAGTTGAAAAAAAATGGGGGTACACAGTAGATCATAAAGTAAGACTTAATATATTTCAGTAAGTTAGTATATTACAAATGACATTTTCTGACCAGAAATAAAGCAAGTTTATCTACAATTACCAAGTTATTAAAAATAATAAGAGAGTTTAGTAAAGTGATTGGCTATAAAGTTAGTATAATGAAGTCAATTGCTTTTCTGTGTACCAGCAACAAACAGAAAACATCATTTAAAAAAGACACCAGCCCTGTGACCTGCTTTGACTAATACAATGGGACAGGAATGATTTGGACGACTGTCAATGCTAGGCCTTTAGAGATCTTGCAGCTTTTGTGTTCAGAGTTAATCTCTCAGGACACAGTTGCTCTTTAGGGAAGTCCAAACTTTCCAGCTGGAAAAAGAGACCATGAGGCAAAGAACTAAGGTGTCCCAGTCGACAGCCAGAACCAGGGCTCCAGTCATGTGAGTGGGGCCGTCTTGGATCCTCCAGACCCACTCTAGCTGTCCAAAGAGGAAGCAGACCAAAAAAAGTGAATAAAATCATTATGAACTATAGTAGATTCTACAAAAGAAACAAGAGGATAAAAGGAATAACATAGGGGACCTACTTCAGATGCAGTGGCCAGGGGATGTATCTCTAAGGAGGTGACATTTGAGTTCAGACTTAAAAGACACAAAAGAACGGTGGTAAGAGTGTACTAGGCAGAGGGAAGAGCAAGTGCAAAGACCTGGGGAGAGCTTAGTGTGTTTCAGCACTTAAAGAAGACCAGGGGAGATAAACAAGGGAGATGAGGCCAGAGAGGCAGACAGAGACTTGATTACACAAGGTCTAGACAGTTGCTAAAGAATTTGTCTTGTTTTCCTAGGTGCACTGAAGGGTTGAAGCAATATAGTGACATGATCTTTCATTTTAAAAAGGTAATGTGTGGTAGAATGGATTAGAGGGGGAAAGAATGCAAGTGGAGAAATCAGGTCATATTGCAATCCAGGCTAGAGTTGAAAGTGAGTAGCCAGGTTAGAGTGATAACATTGAAGAAAAGACATAAAAAGATACCACCCATTTACGGTAGCACCAAAACCCATAAGGTACTTAGGAAATAACTATGACAGAGTATGTGTAAGACCTTTTTGCAGAAAATTATAAATTATAAATAGATTGTTCATATTCATTGATAGGCTTAGTTTCATAAAGATATCAGTTCTCAAGTGGTTCTATATAAATTTAATGCAATTATAGGACTACATATATAATTGAAAAGAAGAGCCAGGAACAAGAGGGGGAAGTATTTAAAAGTCATTATAAGAATCCAGGTGAGAAACAAGGCCTGAACTAGAACAGTAGTGACAAGAATTGGTACGTAGGTGCAAGAAGAGTAAAATCTACTTGATTGGGCAGTTTTCTGGAGGTGGAGTGTAGGAGTCAGATGAATACGATCCATTATGACTAAGCTGGTTAATCTCAGGAACACAAAGATGAATTAAGACCAGGGAATCTAATAACATCCAACTCAATAGAACAAATTTAAAAATGATATCTCAATACAGGCCTAAAAGGCTTTTGATGAAATTCAGCCTATTTTTTTTTCATTAAAAACTTTCAGAAAATAGAAAGATATTGCCTAATATGGTAAATATCTATTTTAAAGCAGACACCAACAATCCTAGTGAATGGTAATTTATTGGGCTTATTATTGCCATTATAATCAGAAAGAAAGCATGATTGCCTATAATAACCATTACTCTTAAACACATTGTTTGGAAATTTCACACTAAATCCTAAACTATAAAACAGAGGACAGTTGAATACAAAAATTGCTGTTGAGGATAACATTATAGTCTACTAAAAAACCCTCTAAAGTTGATAAGAGATCAGTAAAAGTGCTAATAAGTGGTTGCACTAAATACCCAACAAAGTAGACACCATAAGAGATACACAGATGGGTAGAATGACCCTTACCTGAAGGACCTTAAATCTGCCTAAGCACTAAACTATGAAAAGAAAACATACAAATTTTGAAAATAGAAGAAAACTAAGTAGATGTTTGATGAGCGACATGAGAAGGTCCCTGCTGGTAAAGCTATAAATTAGGACAAACTTTCTGGAAAGCAAACTGGCACTTTTATTTTATACGTCTTGGACTTGCTAATTCTCCCGATAAGAATTTTTCTAGTGGAATTAATCAGATATGTGGACAGACCTCTATATGTGAGAGATCTCTATTACAGTATTGCATATAGCAGTGTATACTGGGAACAATCCAAAACTTCATAGTCAGATGAGTGGGAAATAAACTATAGAACATCTGTAGAATAGAGAATACTAGGGATCAACTAAAAATTATGTCTTGGAAAAATGGAAAATATTCCCTATGGAGTATTATCTGATGAAAACAGATTACAAAACAATTTGTAGATATACATTTACTTTTCCCTCAAAAGTGGGAAAAGAGAGCAAGAGAGAAATAAATCAGTTAATCTGAATATATAAAAATCTTATCAGTGGTTCTTTCCAGATAGTAAGTGATTTTTTTTTTTTTTTTTTTAGATTATCTGATTTTTTTTTCCCCTAATAATGTTGGTATAACAGGCTAGTGTTATATTTGGTCAGGTTTACTTGGTCAGGTCAGGGGCAGTAGTCATTAGCGTGTGTTCTAAGTGGTAGAATTACAGTTTGACTTTGCTCTGTCTGACCGAAGCCTGTGCTCATGCTGGGGCAGAAGAGGGGATTGAGAATAATTGGAGACCGACTACTCTTTTGAGAAGTTTGCTGAAAAGAAGATGAGAGAAGTGTATGTGTGTGTGGGCAGTTAGAGTTAAACCCCGCAGCAGTGCAGCCTGGCGTATCTCTGCACCATCTTTCAATTTGCCATCTTCCTTTCACACCCAAGCTGCTGCTGCTTTCCTTCTTCCCCCTTTTTTTTTTTTAAGATTTTATTTTTAAATAATCTCAGCAGCCAACATAGGGCTCAAACTCACAGCCCTGAGATCAGGAGTTGTACGCTCTACCGACTGAGCCAGCCAGGCGCCCCAAAGCTGCTTCTTTTTGCATTGTTTTCTTTTACGAAAGTGTAGGCTTACAGATTGGTAAAGTGAAAATTAACTGGCTCCCTTTCCCCCTGCCCTGCCCCTCTTCATGTTCCTACCCAGTAGACTGGAAGCAGAACAAACACTGCTGAGAGTCACTGTCTTCTATGCAAATCATTTTACATAAACAGGACCACATTACACGCATGGGTTAACAGTTCATTCTTCTCATGACACGTAACCTAGAAGTTACTTTTGTTTTATGTCAATGTGTATAGATCTTATGAAATACAACTACATTTGTCCTTCTAAGCCATAGCCTGTATGCTATAGGACTTATTTGCTTAAAAATCTCCCCACAGAAATGCAAATCCAAACTACAATGAGATATCACTTCACACTGGTCAGAATGGCTAAAAACAACAATACAAGAAACAGTAGGTGTTGGCAAGCATGTGGAGAAAGGGTAGCCCTCTTGCACTGTTGATGGGAATGCAGACTGTGCAGCCACTCTGGAGAATGGTATGGAGGTTCCTCAAAAAGTTAAAAATATAACTACCCTGTGATCTAGCATTTGCACTATTTTCCCAAAGAATACAAATGTATTTTTCCCAAAGAATACAAAAATACTAATTCAAAGGGATACACGCACCGTGATGTTTATAGCAGCATTTTCAACAATAGCCAGATTGTGGAAACAGCCCAGGTATCCACTGATTGATGAATGGATAAAGATGTGGTATGTGTGGGTAAAGTAGGTGATGGGGAGTAATGCGTGTGCTTGTGATGAGCACCAGGTGCTGTATAGAAGTGTTGAATCACTATATTTACACTAGTATTGCACTGTATGTTAAATAACCGGAATTTAAATAAAAACTTAAAGAAGAGAGGAAAAAAATCTCCCATCCTTTCATATCATCTTTTGAAGTAATTCATATTCCTCAGTCTAGCATTCAAGACCTTCCGAAGAGGTATAAGACAATCTTCCGGTAAGACCAACTTAATATTTCAACTTGATCTTCCACTACCCTTGCATTTGGCCCAAGCCCAGGCCGGCCTCACCACTTACTGATGATTCTTTGTGTCTTGGTTAATATCGTTTCTTATGATTAAAACTTCTCTCCTGTTATTTCTCATCTTTTTGTGTTCACATGCTGTCTTTCCTGATTGCTATCCTTTCTTTTTCCTTTTCTTTTTATTTTTTTTTTCCTTTTTCCTTTTCTTAAGTAGACTGTAAGATTCTTCATGGCAGGGCATACTCTTATTCAGCCTTGTATATCCAGCACCTTTTATAATTCAGGTTCATAGATGTTCAGTAAATGTTTGTTATGTACTAAATTCACTTATTCAGCAGATACACAAAATGATTTGGGTACAGTTAGCTTTCTGTCCTAAGCCCATCCTCCTAAGAGTCTGTTCTGGTCCCAACCCAGCTATACTCTCTTCCACATTTAAATTACCTGAACCATCTTGTATTCCTTGTGTCATTACCAAAGTCTTCCTTTATAGTTACCTTAATAGACTGCAGGCTCCTTAATAACAAGGACTATGCTTGCTTAGTTTTTTATTTTTGTAGTGACTGGCATAATGTCTGTATACAGTAAGCACTCAGGAAATATTACTAGTATGGAACTGAATTAAAATGGAAAAAAAAATCCCAAACGCCAGGAATTTGTACTTTCTAGGGAGTCAGTGGTCTTTCTGCAGTACAAATCCACATCTGTAAAGATGGCTCTGAGGGGCGCCTGGGGGGCTCATGGGGCGCCTGGGTGGCTCAGCCATTAAGCATCTGCCTTCAGCTCAGGTCATGATCCTGGGGTCCTGGGATCGAGCCCTGCATTGGGCTCCTTGCTCGGCAGGAAGCCTCCTTCTCCCTCTCCCACTCCCCCTGCTTGTGTTCCCTCTCTTGCTGTCTCTCTGTTAAATAAATAAATAAAATCTTTAAAAAAAAAAAAAAAAGGCGGCTCTGGGATGCTTGAGCTTTGGAGCACTTACAGACCTTTAAGAGCTTAGATTTAAAGCGTGAATAACTGGCTTCTGTTTCCAAACTCTAAGCACTATCTAAATAATAAAGCTGCTTAAGAATAATTCATAATTTCTCTCATAGCAACCCTACATGATTTTTAATTCACTTATGAGGCAGCGGAGGCATAGAGATAGAGAAGCTCTGTGACTCATAAATAGTCAAACAGGAAGGGATCAATGAAGTAAGAATTGAAAGATTGTGCTGTTAGAAATATATGGACATATTGTGAAATGTATCTGTGACATCAACCTGAAATTTAGTGCCTGTACCTAAGTATCCTTAAGTTCTTTTAATAGAACCCCAAAATATTTGTCATCTGTGAGTCATGCGTGCATGCAACAACTATTTATTGAGAACTGATTATGTGTCAGTTAGGCATTAATTTAGATGCCAAGATAAAGCAGTGTATAAGATAAAGAGCCAACCTTTGTGGAATGCACAGTGAATTGATAACAGTACAAAACTGACTTGGATTCTGTCTCTTTTTCCTGATTTTGAGCAACTCATCCTGTCTATGCTTCATTTCCTCTTACGTAAAATGAGAGGTTAGACTAGAACTTTTTAAAGGACTTTAGTTTCTTCAAAGTCTTAAGTCTGCGCGTTGGACAGAAATCTTAATTTTCCTGAAAGACAGAGCTGAAAATTGGTTTCTTTCATTTTGTTTGTTTAATTTCCTTCCTCTAATATTTCTTGTTCCCTATTTCTATCTAGTTGAACTCCCTAATCACTTCTTTTTCTTTAATAGAATAGAAAGAAAAAAGAGGCATCATTCTGCTGTGATTTATGGGTTTTTTAAAAGATTTTATTTATTTATTTATTTATTCCCCCCCAGAGGAACACATACTTTTATTTTTTTAATAATAATATTTTTATTATATTATGTTAGTCACCATACAGTACATCCCTAGTTTTTGATGTACAGTTCGATGATTCATTACTTGCGTATAACACCCAGTGCACCATGCAATACATGCCCTCCTTACTACCCATCACCAGCCTATCCCATTCCCCCACCCCCCGAAGCCCTCAGTTTGTTTCCCAGAGTCCATAGTCTCTCATGGTTCATTCCCCCTTCTGTTTACCCCCCCTTTCTTCTTCCCTTTCTTCTACCAATCTTTCTACTTCTTATGTTCCATAAATGAGTGAAACCATATGATAATTGTCTTTCTCTGCTTGACTTATTTCGCTTAGCATTATCTCCTCCAGTCCCGTCCATGTTACAGCAAATGTTGAGAAATCGTTCTTTCTGATAGCTGAGTAATATTCCATTGTATATATGGACCACACCTTCTTAATCCAGTCATCTGTTGAAGGGCATCTCGGCTCCTTCCACGATTTAGCTGTTGTGGACAATGCTGCTATGAACATTGGGGTGCATATGGCCCTTCTCTTCACTAAGATTTTATTTATTTATTTGAGAGAGAAACAGAGCACACGTCGGGGGTGGGGAGCAGAGGGAGAGGGACAAGTAGACTCTGCACTGAGCCTGACGTGGGGCTTGACCCCACCGTGCCAAGATCACTACCTAAGCCAAAATCAAGAGTCGAATGCTCAACCGACTGAGCACCCAGGCTCCCCTCTGCTGCGATTTATAATTGAGGTGGATTTTGCAGTGCTTAATGATGTCAGACTTAAGTTAAGTTGTAATGCTTAGAAGTGTTTCAAAACTTTGTGGTTCTGTCATGGTGTTAATCAGAAACTTTAGAACCAATATAATGTAGGTCTTTGCTTGGAGGTCCACATGCACAATTAATTAAATCAGTTAACTCTAAAAGCAGAGTTATGTGCAGCATGAATATATTTCATTTTCCCCTTAGGAAAGTAGGGACAAAGTTGTTTCCATGAGTCAGCCCTCTTTTTCCATCCTTACCAGTATTTTATTGGTTAGCCTTTCTCATCGCTCCTCTAAAAGGTATCTAAAACGATATTTAAAAAAATACTCCATGACATAGAAAAATATTCGGGGTACATGAAGTGAAATAAGCAAGTTTAGAAAAATGTTTTGTCCTTTTAAAATTGATGTATTTCTGTAGAAAAAGACTTAAAAATTATGTAACAAAAGCTTAAGTGTTTCTATGTGGATGGACAGGTTATGATCTTCTTTTTATGGCTCTCTTCATTTTCCAATTTTTCTATAATGAACCTGTATTATTTTGTAATCAGAGAAAATATTGAGACCACTACGTCAGGAAGCACATCTCTCTTAACTGGCTTTCCATGCCTTTGGTTTTGCCTGTGTATCTTGCTTCTTACTGGCCCTCCTTGGTTTCCTGCTGCCCACACAGTAAGACTCCAACCCGCCCTGGCCCCAGGAACCTCCACAGCCGGGCTTTGCTCAGCCTGCCTTTTCATTTCATCAGTGCCCTTCCCTTTCTGCAGATGTCTCACAAATCCTCCAATGTGTTGTTCTCTTTTATATTTGGTGTTTCAGATGTTGAGCACAAAAATTCTTCTAAGACCACCTTCCACTCTTGACGCCGGTATATCAGAAAAGCTTCCACTTCTCACCACCTCCGCCCCTGTCACCCCAGCCATCTGGTTGTTGTGAAGGTGTCCTAACTGCCTTCTTGCTTCATCCTCACCTCCACCACTGTCCTCTGCACGGCAGCCGCAAGTTTCTTTCTAAAATGCCAGTCAGATCATGTCATCCTTCTGCTGAGAACACTCCAAAAGCTCCCACCTCACCCTGAGTGAAAAACAAAGTCTTCACAGGAGCCTCTGAGCCCTATGAAAGCCCCATGTGATGTGATCCTCCCCACAGCTCCACTCCATACACTGGCTTTTAACTATTCCTCAGTTGTACCACACGCATGCTGCCTCATAGGTCTGTCGTTGCTGTTCCTTTTCTGTGCAATGCTGATCCCTCGAGTCTCTGCTCACATGTCACTGTCTCAGGGAGGCCTTCCCCGATCATCCTGTATAAAATGGCACATATGCAGTCCTTCAAGACCATGTTTATTTTATTTTTTACGTTCACTTCCCGCTTAAAAAAAAAAAAGATGTGTTTATTTATTTGAGAGAGAGAGAGGGAGAGAGAAAGTGTATGCAAGTGCAGGGAATGGCAGAGGGAGAGAAACTCAAGCAGACTCCCTGCCAAGTGCATAGCATGATGTGGGGCTCGATCTCACAACCCGTGAGATCATGACCTGAACCAGAACCACGAGTCGGACGCCCAACTGACTGAGCCACCCAGGTGCTCTTCACTTCTCACTTTTTTACCAGTCACATCCATAAGTTAACCAATCACAGCCAGTAGTTACTGAAAGCCAAGTATAATGATGTTCTGGAAGATACAAGAAAATATAACATGCTCTTAAGGGGCATGCATCCTGGTAGGGGAACAGGACAGAGAGACTTGCAACAGCAAGGGACGGTCCCTGAGAATGCTAAGTAGAGCACACATGAGTAGAGTGGCATTTCACAGAAGGGCAGAATCACTGCTCACAGATACAGGGGAGTGGGCTCTTAGGGTGGTTAGAAAGGCTTCGTGGAAGAGTGGGATTTGAGTTGGGCCTGGAAGGGTGGTAAGGTCTGCATAAGTGGAGGGAGGGGTTGCATCCTGTGGCTCGGGGAACAGAAGGCACAGAGGTGGCACTTATCAAGCTGCTGAGCGGAGGAAGCCCGATAAGAAAACGTGCGTGTTGAGGAGTGCCGAGGTCACGAGGCCACGCAGAATCACAGGGGTCTCCAGAGCCCGGAGCATCTTGAGGGACTGGTGTGTTCTAATGTTCTACCCCGTGCCAAGCCACACTGAAGCCTGACGCAAAGGGAGAACTCAGCAACACTGATCTCCTCTTCATTCAAAATTTTGATACTCTGTTCATCATGGAATTTTTTTTGGCATTAATTTTGATTTTTTAAAATATTGCATTAAACATGATTTATTTTGGTTACTGCATTTTTTGGCACCCCCTTAAATTTTGTGCCCAAGGTCATTTCTTCACTTGCTTCGGCCCTAGTCCCAGCCCTGTGTTCTGAAGATGGGTAGAGGAGACATGGGTATTTACTTTATTGTTATTATTATTATTAATTATGGCTTACTCATGTTATACATGTTCTTTGATTAGTAGACAGTATTTCATAAAAAGCAATTAAGGTAAATTAGAATTTTGAGAAGATTTAACTTGGAACTTTGGAGCCTGAAAACCATGAAAGGGAAAATAATCGTTTGTGCTTCTGAGCCAATTTCTGGGGGACAGTGACTTCTTCTTGCTGCAGTGCACGCAGGGCAAGCAAAAAGAGTTGTTTTGCTCACATCTAAGTGGGGGAAAGATGACTGGAGGGTCGGGGTACTATAGGCTACAGTCCTTGGAGATGGACATCCGGCCACTGAGTGGCTGCAGCCAGAGTGTTCTACCTGAGGCAAGCTCCCACAATGGGCCGCGCAGGCCAGGCTTGGCCCACACCTCACCTGAAGCAAAACTGTCTAGCCCTGCTCAAGAAGCAGCTGCTCACAGGCCGCAGGGCTTACACTGTGGGCCATTCCATGTGGGCCATGGCCCAAGAAACAATGGAAGGTTCATGAACTCTAAATTTCTCAGGGCTACTTGTATCCAGGAAAGAGGTGATGTTTGACACAGAGTGTTACTCGTACATCTAAAAATGTGAAATCTAAAAAATGTGAAATCTCTTGTTCATTAGTACACTCGTGACTCATGGAACATGATTTGGTGCCAGGGAAGTCAATGAGCATCAGCACAGATCTCAGAGAAGGCTGAGGGAAGGTTGAGAGGGGCAGGCTGCTCCCTGCGAGTCCACCAGGCGCATCGCCCTGCCATTCGTTGGGGACCATCCGCATATCCAGGGCGAGCTGCTTCAGTCTCAGAGGAGACGTTTGGCACGACATGTAGAAGCCACAGGCTGCGTTTTACCATCACAGGAGTGGGTGATCACACAAGAGGGCCGCCTCCTGAGGCCTCGGACCGTGATCTGCTCACCACACACCTGCTGGGTTGCTGACCCCTCTTGTCGGCACAACCAGCGAAGTTGTTCTTCAGAACTGAAGGAGAGATAAAAGAGTTTCCTAGACAAACAAAAGCTGAAGGAGTTCATCACCACTACAACGGCCTTATAAGAAATGTTAAAGTGAGTTCTTCAGGCTATTGAGCAAAACACCCGAACAGGATGAAAACCTGTGCAGTTGCTTCTGGGAGAGGTGGTAGAATGAATGGCCATTGTCAAGCTAGAGCTCAGCCACTGCAGAGCCTTACTGCTTAGAGCTACCTGGCGTCCACACGGGGAGGAGTCATGCAGCCTGTGCATTTTCCTATAGCTGTCTTTACTGGTACTCCACTTCGGCCTCAGTGAAACACTGGGATAGTGTCCAAGGCTACTGGGATCTTCACAGTGCAGGCTCCTTCCCGGTAAGCAAGTGTCTTAGAATCGTCCCAGACTGCCTTTGAGCCTGGCAGAAACATAATGACCACATGATAGCTTTAGGTTCTCTGATTGGATGAAGCAATAAAGCACTTCTTTTTAGGCAACTGTCTGTTGAGCCTGGCTTCTTGAGCCCTATCCTGAGATGCCAAGCTTCCATGTTCCATCAAGATCATGTTTAAACCTCCTGTGAAAACCTTGCCCTCTCCATGTATACAGTTGATCCCTCCCTTAACACTCCTCATGATGTATTTCAGTGACTGGTTTCCGTGTCCACCTGCTCCACAAGTCTGTGAGCACCATGGTGGTGGGGACTATAGCCTTTTCTCTCCCTCCCCTCGCGCAAGGTCTTGTACAGTGACTGGCCCAGAACAGATACGCCATAAACATTGAATCAGTAATTGGGTTCAGAGTTTACTAAGATTTTTATACTTCTTCCTTCAATTTCTTCAGGCTGCAAGAATTAGTCGATCGAGTGCTGGAACGTTTTCAGGCGTCTGGACTCATCGTGAAAGAGTGGAATAGTGTGAAACTCCATGCGACGGTGATGAACACTCTATTCAGGAAGGACCCCAATGGTAAGTCCCACATAGAACTGTAGCATAGTTTATGATCAGCAAGGCCTTGTGATATCCCTGGGGTTCGAGCAAGACGGGCTATCAGAGAATCTCTGGTAATCTTCTTTCTTTGAATCTTTAACTTGTTTGGATGAGCGCAGTGGAAGTGGGCAGGGACCTATCTAGCGTGGGACTGTGACATTCCAGGTCTTTGATTTCTGTTGCACATAGGGTTGCCAGATTTAGCAAAAAGAAATATAAGATGCCTAGGGAAATTTTAGGTAAACAGTGAATAATTATTTTTGTCTGAGTGTGTCCCATGTAATACTTGGTGGCTTTTTGAAAAGAAGAAAGTAGGAAGGAAGATTAGCTAGTAAAAGTAAAGGTTAGGCCAGTGGTTCTCAACTACAGGCAACTTTGCCCCCCTACCCCGTCCCCCAGCCTCAGGACATTTGTCACACTTAGGGGGTTGAGGCTGCATTGCTACTGCTGGCACCTAGTGGGAAGAGGTCAGCGATGCTGCTTATTAACTCTACAATGGACAGAACAGCGCACCTCAACAAAGAAGTATCTAGAAATGTCAATAACACCCAGGTTGAGAGTAATAATTTTGTGTTAGAGTAATAATTTTTCCTCACATGGAATCTGAGCCTTTATATAAAGATGCCTCAAGTGTCCTTGATTTGGGATAATTAATCTACATTTCAAAAAGGATTCTTCTTTTCTTTCCATTGCCTTCCCCACCCTACCCCCACGTGAGACCTTTTCTAGCACATTCAGGATCTGTCTGATGAGGAGCACAAATTCAAGTTATATGCAGCTTCTCCTTCTAAAACTTGTTTGAAAGATACCAGCACCAAAATCCCATATTCAGGTTTTTCTTGCTTTGTTTAGGTCCTGACCTTGGTGTTAGAAAGTTTAGGTTGGAAGAGGACTCCATCAGGCCTTGAACCCATAAACTATTTGTAGATTTATTCTTTAGGACAGTTTGTGTGTCCTTTTTGTCAAAGTACAGTTGACCCTTGAGCAATACAGTTTGCACTGTCCTGGTCCACTTATACACAGAATTCTTTCAATAACTATAGCATAGTACATTTTCTGTTCCTTACAGTTTTCTTAATATTTTGTTTTTTCTTGGGGTGCCTGGGTGGCTCAGTTGGTTAAGTGTCTGCCTTCAGCTCAGGTCATAGTCCTGGAATCCCAGGATTGAGCCCCGCATGGGGCTCCCCACTCAGCGGGGAGTCTGACCCTCCCGCCTCTTGTGCTGTTTCTCTCTCTCTCTCGCTCTCATTCTCTCAAATAAACAAATAAAATCTTGAAAAAATATTGTCTTTTTTCTTGTTTACTTTATTGTAAGAATGCAGTATATAATACATATAACATACAAAATATGCATTAATTGACTGGTTATATTATCAGTAAGACTTTTGGCCAACAGTAGTAGTTTAGTTTTAGCAGAGTCAAAAGTTATACACGAATTTTCAACTAATCCCCATTGTTCAAGGGTCAGCTGTACATCTTTTTATTTCTCTCAGATATATACCAAAGATCCCAACTGCAAGTCATTTAATAGTAACCCTATTTTCTTAGAGCCATTGTAGGACTAAGAGATATGTAGCTGTCCACATTTTGGTTCTGTTGTTAATGTTTTGTGATATTAGATTGTATTTTATCTAAGATTTTTCTAAATAAATCACTATTTTACCTTTGGGAATACTGAGATCAAAAGTGGTTCAAATGACTCAGTCAAAGCCTATAGACTCTTGTTTGGATATTTAGTAGAATCCAAAACTCTATACTTGTTCTGATGGAATACTTTTTTTTTTTTTTCATTTGAGAAGTAGTATTGCAGAAGAATATTTGGAATTTTGGAAAAAAAATTTCTGGAATATTTCATATTTATATATGTATGTACCTTGTCCAGTGGGAACATTTAAAGGAGTTTGTGGTATTTATTAAATTGTTCTGGATGGTCAGTTTTAAGTTTAGAAACATAGTTAGATCCTCTGAGGTGATGTACATTTTAACATTACTATGTAACAATAGTTCTAGAACTCTAGAGTATACTCTAAATTCTTTGGTTCAGAAGATATTTTGTATCCAGCACCAGCCAATAGAACTCCCTGTGATGATGAAAATATTCTGTACCCGTGATGTCCAATATGGTAGCCACGATCCACGTGTAGTTATTGAGCACGTGGAGGTGGCTAGTGGGCCTGAGAAAGTGAACTTTTCATTTTAATTAATGTAAATTAATTAAATTTAACCACATGTGGCTAGAGGCTACCAATTTGGACAGTGCAGGTATAGACAGTTTTTTATTAGACATTTAATGCTATCAGCAGTACATTCTGAAAATGTCCTCGTCCTTCAATCTTACTTCAGAACTCTTACCATACTCCATTATTAACTAACCTTTTGACATAAAAAGAGTTGAATTACGCAGGAATCTGTATCTTCTAAATTGTGTGGATCCAGATTTATATTCAGTTAGCACTTGGGCTCCATGTAAGAAAATGTTCTGTGTTCACAGTCAAGTTATCTTTTCCTACTTAGAGATAGTTTGGATATAACACCTTTACGGAGATACAATTCACATACTATGAATTTAAATGATTCACTCATTTAAAATATATAAGTCAGGGGCGCCTGGGTGGCTCAGTCGGTTGAAGATCCGACTCCTGATTTCAGCTCAGATCATGATCTCAGGGTCGTGAGACTGAGCTCCACCTCACGCTACACACTTGGCAGGGGAGTCTTCTTAAGGTTCTCTCTCTCCTCCTCCCCCGCCCCTCCCACTGCTCACATTTGCCCATGTGCATGCTCTCTCTCTCCCTCAAATAAATAAATCTTTAAAAAGATAATAAAATAAAAATACATAATTCAGTGATTTTTTGTATAGTCAGCGTTATGCAGCCATTACCATGATCAGTTTTAGAACATCTTCATCACTCTAAAAAGAAACCCCATTGGCAGTGTGACTCATTTTCTCCTAATGTTTTAGTCCTAGGTGCCATCAGTCTACTTTCTGTCCTACAAATTTGCCTTTTCTGGATGTTTAGTGTAAATAGGATCACGCACTATGTGACGTTCTATGACTGCTTTCTTTCACCTAGCATAGTGTCCCCAGGGTTCATCCATGTGATAGCATGTACCGTACCTCACTTCCTTTTTAGTGCCAAATAATCTTCATTGTGTGGATGTACCACATCTTATTTATCCATTCCTCAGTTGATGGACGTTTGTATTGTTTCTTCTTTTTGATTATTACAATTCATGCTGCCGTGAACATTTACATACAAGTTTTTGTGTGGGAATATCTTTTCACTTCTCTTGGGTATATACTTAAGAGTGAAATTTCTGGGTCCTCTGGTAACCAGTGTTTGACTTTTTGAGGAACTGCCAGACTGTTTTCCGAAGTGCCTGCACCGCTTTACATTCCCACCAGCAGTGCACGAGGGTTCCATTTTCTCCACATCTTTGCCAACTCTTGTTATTACCTGTTTTTTTGATTATTGCCATCATTTTAAATGTGAGGTGGTATCTCATTTTGGTTTTGATTTGCTTTTCCCTGATGGCTAATGCTATTTACAGGTTTTGAACCTGTCATTAAGCTTTTCAGTCTTCAGGGGCGCCTGGGTGGCTCAGTCAGTTAAGCGTCCAACACTTGATTTTGGCTCAGGTCATGATCTCAGGGTTGTGAGATTGAGCCCTGCATGGGGCTTTGCACTGGGTGTGGAGCCTGCTTAAGATTCTGTCTCTCCCTCCACTCCCCTCCCCCCCAAAAAACCCATTTCAATCTTCAGATATCATTACTGGTTTTTGTTTTTGTTTTTGTTTTCAAGTAGGCTCCATGTCCAGCATGGAGCCCAACATGGGGCTTGAATTCAGGACCCTGAGATCAAGACCTGAGCTGAGATCAAGGGTTGGATGCTTAACCAACCAAGCCACCCAGGCGCTCCTCATTACTGCTTTTTAATTGATATTTGTGTAGTATGAATTTACTTTAAAGTTTCACATCGCCTCTTGGGGCACCTGGGTGGGGCAGTTGGTTGAGTGTCCGACTCTTGGTTTCGGCTCAGGTCGTGATCTCAGGGTCGTGAGATTCAGCCCCACTTCAGGCTCTGTGCTCAGTATGGAGTCTGCTTGGGATTCTCTCTCCCTCCCCCCCGCACCAGGTGCACATGCACTGCATGCTCCCTTTCTCTCTCTCTAAAATAAATAAATCTTTAAAGTTTCACATCTCCTTTTAACAAGGGACTTGTTTTTAATTTGTGAAATAAACATGGTATTGGGATCTTTGATTAAGAGAATACTTTCTTATTAGAAATTACCAAAATGTAATTCCAGTGGGCTAGCTAATATATATTATGCTCATGGCGTTAGCGGCCTGGACATATTTTACCAATTCTGACTTGGTATCTCCATATCTATATATAATAAAAGAACATTTTCCAGAAGTGGAAATACAGATATTTTTGAGTGTCCGTTGGTGGGCAGGAGAGGGCTGATATTTTAGAAAATATTCTGAGGGTTAAATAATTATTAAGGATGCTTTGAATTTTCTATACCTTGGATTCTTCTCTGGTTGAATTTTTACTTGAAAAGGACATAGAATAAGGTGTTTCACTCTTTCTTACCTGTCATCCTTTCCTTTGAAATCCTTTTTCCTGCTATACTTCAAGGATGTCTTTTGGGATAAGCAAGCTAAATTAACACAAGGTCATAGATTTGCTGCATTTCTGTATAGAATGTCTGTAAAGATACCTTTGATTGCAACTGAAAAGGGCTCTTTCATTTGGGGGGGGGGGTCCTTAAATCAGCCCACTTGATGTTGGTTGCAACCCAAATCAATGTTGCTAGCATTTTTGACTACTTAATGTGTGAATTTTTATATATTTTTACATATTTAAAAATGCGCATAGCTTATACAAAATCTTGGGTTTTTAGACTGCTGGGAACCTTTGGAGATCACCTAGTCTTAACCTGTAACTGTGTGAATGAACTGAGGTCTATAGAGGAGATATAATTTGCCTAATAGTATGGCTCATTTTACATACAAACACCCTCCACCCCACATCTTCTTTATCCACTCATCTATAGATGGACACATGGGTTGCTTCCATATCTTGGCTATTGTAAAAAATGTAGCAATAAACATAGGGGTACATATATCTTTTTGAATTAGTGTTTTCATTTTCTTTGAAAATGGAAGTGAAATTACTAGATTGTATGGTATTTCTATTTTACTTTTTTTTGAGGAACCTCCATACTGTTGTTCCAGTTTGCATTCTTACCAACAGTGCATGAGGGTTCCTTTTTCTCTAGGTCTTTGCCAACACGTGTCATTTCTTGTCTTTTTGATGAATGGGTAAAGGAGATGTTTGTGTGTGTGGGGGGGTGTGTGTACATGTATACACATACACAATGGAATACAACTCAGCCATAAAAAAGAATGAACTTTGCCATTTGTGACAACATGGATGGACCGAGAGTGTAATTATGCAAAGTGAAATAAATCAAAGACAAATACCAGATGATTTTACTTATATGTAGAATCTGTACATTTTAAAAAAAGATTATTTGTTAATTTATTATTAGAGAGAGAGTGCACAGAGGGAGAGGTGAGGGAGAAGCAGACTCCCCGCTGAGCAGAGAGCCTGACTTGGGACTCGATCCCAGGACCCCAAGATCGTGACTTGAGCCAAAGGCAGACGCTTAACCGACTGAGCCACCCAGGTGCCCCTTTACTTATATGTAGAATCTAAAAAACAAACAAAAAACAGAAGTAGATTCATAAATACAGAGAGCAAACTGGTGATTGCCAGAGGGGAGGTTGGGGTAGGGTTGGCAAAATAGGTAAAGGGGATTAAGAGGTACAGACTTCCAGTTATAAAATAAATAAGTTACAGAGGTGAAAAGTACAGCATAGGGAATACAGCCAATAATGTTGTAATAACATTGTATGACAGATGGTGTGTGGCAGATGGTGACTACACTTACCATGGTGAGCACTGAGTAATGTATAGAATTGTCAAATCACTGTGTTGTACACCTGAAAGTAATATAACATTGTATGTCAACTGTACTTTAAAAACATATGGTTAATTACATAGGTAACGTACCTTGAGTACTCGGACAGTGTTGAATGAATAAATGTGTACTGAATTGATGACAGAGCTGAGACTGGACGCTGGGCCCCCTGACTCAGACTGATGCTTTTGCCTCCTATTATGCCACGTTCCAGGTAGTACATGAAGATATTGCTAGTTGTACCTATAGGAACCCAAAAGAAAACAAATGTAAATAACCCGTTTCTCTTCTAACATTATCTTTGAAATATTTACAGCTGAAGGCAGGTACAATCTCTACACAGCGGATGGCAAATACATCTTCAAGGAAAGAGAATCATTTGATGGGCGAAACATTTTAAAGGTCAGTATGTAGCAGGGTGGATTGGAAATCCTTTGGCATGTGTCCTAAAATAAGAGAGGAAAACAAGTCGTTCTCCTTTTAACAACAAAGTATATTTTTCTCATGCTTCTCATGAGGATCATTGATTGAAAGGTCTGGCTGAAAAAAAAAATTTTTTTTTAAAGATTTTATTTATTTATTTGATAGATTTAGAGACAGCCAGCAAGAGAGGGAGCACAAGCAGGGGGAGTGGGAGAGGAAGAAGCAGGCTCATAGCGGAGGAGCCTGATGTGGGGCTCGATCCCATAACGCCGGGATCACGCCCTGCCGAAGGCAGACGCTTAATGACTGCGCCACCCAGTCGCCCCTGAAAAAAAAAAATTTTTTTTTAATGTCCTAAAGGAAGAGAAATCTTTTTGAATCCGTTGAGGCTGTGATATCTCTTAGAGTACTTGAAATTGGTGATTTCAGAAACAAGTATCCTGACTACTTGGACTCATAGGAATACGTTGGTTTTAACCTGGTGTTTAGTCTCTATTTTACCTCTGGAGCTCTGAGTTTGCTTTTTTTTTTTAAGTGAAAAAGAATTGTTTGTTTTGTTTTAGTAGACTTTTCTCTTCACCCATAGTCCCTCTCTAAAGTTGCTTTGTAGGGACGCCTGGGTGGCTCAGTTGATTACGTGTCTGCCTTCGGCTCAGGTCATGATCCCAAGGTCCTGGGATCGAGGTCTGTGTCGGGCTCCTTGCTCAGCGGAGAGTCTGCTTCTCCCTCTGCCTGCTGCTCCCCCTGCTTGTGCTCGCTCTCTCTGTCATTCTGATAAATAAATAAAATCTAATAAATAAATAAATAAATAAATAAATAAATAAATAAATAAATAAATAAAGTTGCTTTGTAATCTGTTTTTACTCAGAAATAGCACATGTCCTGAAAAGTAGGTGGTCTCTTTCTGACTGTTGAGCTTTGCTTCCTGAGTGTTAAATTAATCTCTGAAATTTCCATAAAAAGGGTTCTTCAGGATTGCATTTATCTTTCTCCTACAGACCACATTCTGTAATATCCATGATTTATGCCGTCTGTTAGGTTAGCATGTCATTGTGCCTCTGGGCAAACGGATACAGAAGCTGATACAATGGAGAGGTTTTGGAGTCTTCATTTCATTTGTTCTGTAATGGTTTAGGTCATACATTTTCAAGGCCTTACATTTTTTTTGGAGCTGGGAGGAGAGTGTGTGTATATAACTTCAGAATAAGCTTTAGCTTTAAAAATGCTTTTTTTTTTTTTTTAAAGATTTTATTTATTTATTTATTTGACAGAGATAGAGACAGCCAGCTAGAGAGGGAACACAAGCAGGGGGAGTGGGAGAGGAAGAAGCAGGCTCATAGCGGAGGAGCCTGATGTGGGGCTCGATCCCAGAACGCCGGGATAACGCCCTGAGCCGAAGGCAGATGCTTAACCGCTGTGCCACCCAGGCGCCCCTAAAAATGCTTTTTCTTTTTCCTTCCCCACCTCATCCTCCATTGCCTTATCTTGGCACTTTTCTGGCCCCGTTACCTGTATTAATGACATCACTTTAGCAGCTGCAAACTTCTTGCTGCAGAGCCCCACATGGCAGTGACCAGATTCCCTGTTAGGCAGGCATTTAGGCTCCTACGCTGCAGAGCTGGGTCGGTTTCTTCTTTTCCCTGATATCTCTCCTCTTTTTTGAGTACTTCTCTCATTGTCAAAGTAGCTAGGGTGGCTTTGGTTTGAGTGGCAAGCTGCTAATGAATTCAGCTTTACTTTACTGATTTTCCCAGGCCCCAGCTTCAGTGCGATAGGAATCTTTGTCCTCCTCCATCTCATTTCCTGGGGCTTTTCCAATAATAGCGTTAATCACTTTGCTTTGTTGTTGTTAGTTTGATTAAGAAAGAAAGTAGACCGAATGGGGAAAGAAAGCTGTAGGAATGACTGAAGCCAACTTGATTCTTTTGGAATCAGAATTAAAGCTCAAAAGGTGTGCCGATGAAAGTCAAGTGTGAGGTGCTGTGCCACCTGTAAGAGGGGGTGATGTCAGAGAGCGTGTGCAGTAACCGCATGAACAGGGTGGGTCTCTCGCCTGATATTTCATTTCTCATTCTGGAAAGCCAGTCTTGCAGTGTGAAGATGTTTTGCCTCGAAGTCTTCCTCACAACCCCAGTAAGGACATGGGTGCAGCTCCCTCTAGTGTTAACAAGGGCTTGCTATGTCAATGGTACCCTTACTGGTTCCTGCCTCAGTTTTAGAGCTGGGCTCAGCCAGCGACTTAGAGACCATTTAATCCACTTTCCCACTTCAGTCTCTAAGGGCACAAGAGCCAGTGTGGTTAAAGCGACTTGCCAAAGGTTATACCGCTAGTTAGTAGCGGGGTCTGAATTAACAAAAAGATTCAAGTCACAGGGTTACCATTGTTTTGCTGCCTCCCATAAAGATGCTCGGCGTTTAGGTAGAGATCATTAGGTATTTGAAGTTGGGCATATCTGTTCGAACTGTGATAAAGTCTGATTAGAAGTCATTTCATAAATGTTGGGCAATGGTGTGTGCCAGTTAGTCTAAAACCGTGGCTAATTAAGAATTAGACTTTGAATTGAATGCAATACTAGCATACCAACCGAAATACTTACTGAGTGTATACCATCTGCCAGGCCATTTGCCCTGCAGATAAAACAGTCATTATGATACAGTTCCTACCTTCCAGGAGCTTCCTGTCTTTGAGGAGTACAGACGGTTAATAGGCAATTACAGTACAAAATGATGGGGGTGAGTTATGAATATGGAAGAGAAGTCCCTTTGAACAAAGTGTTAGTTAGAACAAAGTGTCCTTTGATACGGTGTCCAGTATTTTACTTTTTAATCATTAGCTGCAGAAAATGGAATGTTTCACCTATATTCAGTCAAAGGAATTCACTTTTCTTTGAGAATAAAGGTAAAACGTGGCCTCCAACAATTACCTGTGCCCAAACGCAGAAGAGGTAATAATTATGTTTGTAAAGTAGCTATGGTAGCCCACCTTTTGGAATTACCATGAATGAACGTGCCTTTCTCAGCTAGAACATGAGAACCCACAGGCCCAGAAACCCTTGGGGAGGAAAAGATTCATAAAAACCAATGAATTATATATGTAGTTTTATACCAGATAAAATTATTATGTTTAGAAAGAAAAAAACATCAGTTTCACTAACAAGATAGGAACTGACTTGGAGAAAACCGAAAGGTTAACTGCATTGGTTGTAGGAGCCCAAGCATATGTGTGCAGCATATTAACAGCTGCATAGGTCAAGGATCAGGAATGCTGGTGATGAGAAGCAGCCTTGGAAAAAAATCAACTTCATCTACTATTCGAAGAGAAACAAAACAAGAAAGCAAGTCATTGCTCATTGCTGTAAGAATTTAATAAGTAACAGCCAATTGCTATTCTACTCCATGAAGAGAATCGGTCCTCTTGGCTTGGTGCAATATCATGTGTTCCGGGTGCCTTAATAAGAAAGAGAAAAAGTCTTTAATGACTTTGGGAGGTAGAAGCCACATTTTTCTTTTGTACGGCTCTTTTGAGAGTTGTTGCAGCAGTAATAGACCGGTATTGGGTTATTCCTAGCTTAAATGAGAATTTTCTCTTAAGAAGGACTTTGGAAGAACTGACAACTAAAGAACCACTGTCCTGTGTTTTTTGAACCAGAAAAAGAACATATTTAGTTGTGCTGGGTTGTTAGAGAAGACTGACAGCTCTGAAAGAGAAGGTATGAGTGAAGAAGACCTAGGCCAAGTTCAGAGGGTAGTGTCCCCTCAGAGAGTTTCTATTTCTGATCTAAGACATAGCAAAGATGTTGTTTGTTTATCCATAAGGCAGTGATGAACTTATAATTGGAGAAATCCTGCCCACCCAAAGACACAGTGCCAGAAATAACTGCCCCTTGCAAGTAGGACAGTCAGTCACTGCCAGCTTTGGAGAGAGAAACAGTCTTAATGGCAGTCTGTTCGGGGGGCCTCTGAAATGGCCTTAAGCAGTGGAATCAGTGTTCCAAAACTGTGCTCTCAGCACATTGAACAGGGGCACGGTATTAACTGTTGGAAAGCATAGCTTCTGACTGCAGAGTGAAGAGGAGATATCAGAGCCCTAGCTTGTACTCACCAGAGGAGGGGATGTCGTGCAAATAAAGACACAGTTGATGTATTTGGGAAGGAATAGAAAGAAAGTGCTACAGGTCCAGAATCAAAGGACACCATGAAAGTGCCATTTCTTGAGACACTTAAAACTCCTGGAAAATATAAACCAAGTAAAAAGGAGATGAATTTGTGCCTTTTCCATTTTATATATAGGAATCTTTAAATTTAGAGAAAGAGGAAATTGGTGCTATTAAACCGTATTAAGTTTTTTTAAGATTTATTTATTCATTTTAGAGAGGGGGGAGGGGCAGAGGGAGAGGGAAAGCAGACTCCCCGCTGAGTACAGAACCCCAACATAGGCTCATCCCAGGACCCTGAGATCATGCCCTGAGCTGAAACCCAGAGTCTGATGCTTAACCGACTGAGCTACCCAGGGGCCCCTAAACCGTATTAATTTTTAATACTTTACTTGAAAATATGTTTTAATCTATCTAGCCACATTGAGACTTTCCTTGAAAGCTGTAAATAACAGTAGCTCAAATATTTCATTCATTTTTGCTTTTGTTCTATCTCTTCCCCTTAATATCTTTAAAAAATGACAGGTAGAATAAATAAGTTTAAATGAGATCTTTATTTAATTTGCTTAAGGAAGCTGTTTAAAAATATGTACTGTTTTATCTTTTTTTGTGAAACATATACATAGAAAAGTGCATGATATATACATATACTGTTTAACAAATGATCATGAAGTGAACAGTGTAACTACTCCCAAGGTCAAAAAGTAGAACATATCTCTCGTGTCCCTCCCTGGCCAACTCCAGTTTGTTTGTCCTAAGGTAACAAAGTCACAATTAAATTCTTAAACACGTTCAGTGAAGATGCTTGTTTTGAATGATTACTTTGTTTCAAAGTATTAGAAGAGTATTGAAAAACTGAATTCATTTTTTTCCCTAGAGAAGTGAGATTGAGAACTATATAGTAATTAAAAAAAAAAAAAGATATTAGGGACACCTGGCTGGTTCAGTCAGTAGAGCATGGGACTCTTGATTTTGGGGTCATGAGTTTGAGCTCCCCCGTTGGGTGTGAAGCCTACTTAAAAAAAGAAACACAGACATTAATGACTACAAAGAGAGACTAGACTAGTGTTTAGAAACTATATTATTTCTTCTCTTTTTTTTTTAGATTTATTTATTTATCTCAGGAAAATGCTCGAGCATGCACACACACGAGTGGGGGAGGGGCAGAGGGAGAGGGAAAGAGAGAGAATCTCCAGCAGACTCCCCTGCTGAGTACGGAGCCTGATGCCGGGCTGGATCTCACCACCGTGAGATCATGACCTGAGCCGAAATCAAGAGTCGGATGCTTAACCGACTGAGCCACCCAGGCACCCCAGAAACTACATTATTTTTAAGGACGAAAAGAAAACATTGTGTCTTTCATTATCCATATCCACTTCAATTTTTAGCCATATTATATATTGTTATTGAAGATTACTTCTTAGTCACATGGCTCTTTAGAATTCTTTTTTTCCCCCCAAAACTCAACTCTTTCAGAAAGGCTTTCTTTGGAAGTCTATCACTAACTGTTCCATCGCACTATTATATCAGGATAAACAATAGCAAATCGAATGTAGAATGCAATTATTGTCTCTCATTACCACAGTAGCTATGGTGTCATTTTTACTACCTGATATTTCTGCGACTTGTAATTGTTTTTGGAACGTGAAATTTTAATGTTTACATAAAATCAGATGTCACTTCCTCTCTAAGCTATTTATTCATATACACTATTTACACTTATTAAATTCCGTTCCCTTGGACATACTAGTATTCCCGTAATAGTTTTTGTCGATAGCATTGAAAGCAGTCACATTATTCTTGATAATCATGTGAAATAGGAAATGTGTTAGAGGAGCAAACATACAACTTTCTGAAGAATTTCACTCATCAAGTTAAGATGTTGTGGAAAAGGTCAGAGAATAAGAGAATCCATTGAAATGACATACACACACACACACACACACATACACACATATATATATGTATATATATACATACTCAAACATACATATCTTCAATTAAGGATTGGAAGATAAGGTTAAAATCTCTGGCAAAGGTGAAGACTTGGAAAATATGAGGGGAAAATGTGACAAAGAGGATCCTTAAGCAGTGTAAAAATTAACTATTAGGATTCTAAATGGAAAAGAAAAAGATTCTAAAAGGAGAATTACAGGTGAAAAAACAAAAAGATTTTCAAAGGAGAAAGTAGAGCATGAGTTCTTGAACTTGGATGCAGGAGGCTTTAGACTGGGAGTGTCCCCAGGCACCTGGCAGTTGCAAAGAAGAATCCTCTCCAGAAGACAGTTTCATCACCCTCCACCAAATGATATTCCTCCAAGGAACTTTTCCCCCCAAATGGCCAGTACACAAAGATAACTGGGCCTGTGAGGAGACCGCTCCCCATGAGCAAACAGACATCTCAAAATTCAAAGACACGAGATACTGGAGTTATGAGACTTAGGCTGAAAACAGCTATGTTTACTGTGTTCAGAGAAATTAAAAGCCAAGCTTAAAATTTTTTATCAGATAATTGGGAACTGTTACAAAAACAAAGTGACGTAGCAGTTTTAAAAACCAAATAGAAATGCTAGAATGGTAGAATGCAGTCTCTGAAATTAGGAGCTCAGTGGCTGGGTTTAGCAGCAAAGTAGACATAGCTAAAGAGATGGAGTGGGCTGGAAGTTGAGTCAGAAGAAATCATCCAGAACCTTGCATGGATAGAGAGAAAGGTAAAAATTGTAGCTGAGAGGATAAGAGACATGTAGGACAGAGTGAGAAGATCTAACTAACCTGTGTTTGGTCAGAGCCCCAGAGGGAGAGGAGAGAGAGAACAGAGCAGAGCTGATGAAAGACCTCAACTCACTGATAAAGGAGCACAGGAGTCCCAAACAGAAGTTCTGTGAAGCGAGCTTATATTGTACTTTTCTTTCCTACAACTTGTGACTACATCACAGACAACTTAATGAACTACTTGGCCCCCAGCAGTTTTTAAACTGAATTGGGGCACCTGGATGGCTCAGTCGGTTAGCATCTGCCTTCAGCTCAGGTCATGATCTCAGGGTCCTGGGATCGAGTTCCGCATGGGGCTCCTTGCTCAGTGGGGAGTCTGCTTCTCCCTCTGTGATCTTTTTAGCTCTCACTCTCTTTCAAATAAATAAATTAAAATCTTAAAAGATTTTATTTGAGAGAGTGAGTGTGCGCGCATGAGACTGAGAGAGAAGGAGAACAGGAGCAGGGGCAGTGGGAGAGGGAGAAGCAGACTCCCCACTGAGCAGGGTCCTGGGGCTCCATCCCAGGACCCTGGGATCATGACTTGAGCCAAAGGCAGACGCTTAACCAACTGAGCTCCCAGGCGCCCCTAAATAATTAAAAATCTTAAAAAAAAATAAACTGAATGGCTGGAATTTGTTGGCAGTACTTACATTACAGAGAACAAAAAACAAAACAGGAAATTCAGCTAAAGAATGTGTTTCTTAAAGTCAATGATAAAAACAAGAAAGAAGGATAAAAGGTATCCAGGAATTCTTTTTACTATTCTTATAACTTTGCTGTAAATCTGAAACTGTCAAAATAAAAATTTCTAAAAGAAGGAAAGACAGACATGCACTTAGGAGGGGGTTAGGACGCTAGCCATTTGTTGCGTATATATGTTTTTTAAATAACTGGCTTCCAGAAGAGTTTATTGAAGTCTTGGCTATGTTTTGTTTCAGTGTTTAAGATAGTTACAGCTTTTATTAATTGTTGATCTTACTGCAAAAATTGGGCCATTTGATTTCAAAGGGTGTAAAAGTTTAAGGAACGACTTTCTGTTTAGAATGTTTCATATTAGAGTAAGCTAGGAAATAGCATCTTTCATTAGAGTGTTTTTTGTTTGAAGAAATGAGAGTTCATTTCTCTAAAAAGCCATTCTTCCTGCTGTCATCCTTTTCAAACTATCCCCTATTTAATTCCTTGAAACCTAGCTCTCACCTCTATTGTTGAACTGAAACAACACTGTAAAAGGTCACCAGTGGCCCCTGTTTGTTTAGTGCCTTGACTCACTTTTATTCTTTCCCAGTAACCACACTGAGAGTATTAAGCCTTTTTCTCCTTCAGATGTTCTCTTCTCTTGGCTTCAGTGGCCATTGGCTCTCCTGGGTTTTTTTCCCTGCCCCTGAATCTACTTTTTTTTTTTTTTTTTTTTTTTTAATTCACTGCCTTGTAGGGCTGCTTTTAAGGTTTTGTCCTTATCTCTCTGTTTCTCTTTTACTGCAGTCTTGTTATGTGCAAATTCTACTCATTCTTCAAATACAGATAGTGCCTCTATCTGTATGGGGAAGACCATCCCAGTCGCTGACACTCTTCCCTCCTCTCCTCACCTTGATCGTGCAGAGACCCGTCGTGTGCTCCCCAGTATTTAGCAGTGTTCTTGCACCTAGTGAGCACTCCGCCAGCTTTTCCCGATTGATGGACTAAGACTGTTTTTCACAGTAATCAGATTTTGGAGGAGAAGAAAAAGATTCTCTGTTTGCCAAAGGGGATAGTTGTTAAGCCCATCCTTGAGATTGTAAACTCTTAGAGCAGGGGCCAGCAAACCATAGTCTGAGGGCCTAATACATCCTGCCCCCTGTTTTGCATATGGCCCTCAGACTGTGAATGTTTTTTTATGTTTCTTAATGGTTGGAAAAAAATCAAAAGAAGAGTAATATTTCAGGACGTGTAAAAATCATGTAAAATTCAAATGCCAGCATCCATAAATAAAGTTTTATTGGCACACAGCCACCCTGACTTGGTTGTGCACTGACTGCTTCAGTGCTGCAGGGCCAGCGTTGAGAAGTTGTGACAGACGCCATATGGACACCTCGCCCTTTATGGGAAAAGTTTGCTGACACCTAAGTGGTTAGAGTTTAGTTTAATTTTCTTTTATTTCACCCAAAACAACTTCTTTATGATTAGATATGATGCTCAGATTTAATAGACCCTCAAGATATACTAATTATGTCATAAATAGTTAATAGTCAATCCTATTGAATTTCTGTTTACTTGAGTCTTTTCTAGCAAATGTTTATTTTTAAAGATTTTATTTATTTGAGAGAGTGAGAGCACAAGTGAGAGAGAGAGAACATGAGGAGGGGAGGGGCAGAGGGAGAGGGAGAAGCCGACTCCCCCCTGCAGGGCTCGATCCCAGGACCCATGACCTAAGCCAAAGGAAGACGCTTAATCGACTGAGCCACCCAGGAACCCCTGTTTATTTATTTTTTAATGAGTTTACTAAATTCAAGAAAAAGAGAGCCCCAAATTAAATATACCTATAACTCATAACTCAGAATCCTCTGTTAATAAGTGAAGTTCCTTTTTCAGTTAAATTTGATTGCAACTTTTAATACTCCACATAGCAAGATTCAGTTGATATGGATCATAATGAACTTGAATTTACACTTAACCTCCTTTTATTTCAGAATCTATCCAAGAGTAATTTTATGTTTCTCTGTGGTACACAGTCATTAACTTGAAAGATGAACAATGATTTCTTTTGACATTTCATTTATGCCTTATTACAGAATATATTAATAAAAATTATTGAATGAAAAATAAAGAACACTGCTCTTGTAAATAAATTGTGCAAATTTTATAATTAGCATGAATAGCAGAAAGATACAGAGTTTAAGAGCAAACCTGGGACAACACATCTTGCCAAAATACGGCCACTATTATTTTGCTGTTAGTGATAAAATATGGCTCCGCCTCCATTCTTGATGGTTGAAAAACAAAACTCAATGAAAATGGGAGATTTCAGGAAATCATTAGGGGCTTTTTCACATTTTGCTAGTAATAGAAATAACATACTGTATATGAGGAGACATAAACTACGTCTGCCAGGTGGTTGGGCAGTTTTTTCAAGCATCGGAGATAAAAGTGCAGTTTGAAATGCTTCATTCTGGTTTTATAGGGTCCTATTTTAGGCTGTTGGGTCGGGCTGGGAGCCAGGGGAAAGATTCATATCTAAGCAGTATTTTACCAAACTTTTCCTCTGCTTTTATGTGTCACTTTGCCTGGAAAGCAAAGTCTTAAAACACTAATGAGGGCAACCAAAGACATGACTGTCAGTGAGGTGAAACCATCGTTAAAATGAAACTAGAAAACGAGCACTTGGCTGATTTTTGATAGAGCCAACATCCATTCTAGAATGATGCTCTTTCTCTGGCCTGTTGCTGTCTGTTCGTACATGACGGGGTTTTTTTTTTTCCCGTTCACTCTCTTTTGAATTTATGTTTATTGGTTATTCATCTTTGCGGTGGTACTGGAATACTTGTATGTGTTGTCTTGGCTGAGGCAGGGGATGATGGGTTTGGAAGGGTCTAACCTGCACAGTGACAAGGTAGAGGCCATGGTTTGGCAAAGATGGTGACAATAGAAAATAAGTATTTCCTTGAATATCTGCTGTGTATAAAACACTAAGCTAGACTCTTGGTGTATTTGGGGTGGGGAGAGAATAAATGCTCTGATGTCTTTGGTCACAGGATTACATTCCTGTGAACTCTGAACAGAGTGCCTGTTACTGTTGTGGGAAATAGTCATCTCTCCTGTGTAGTCATTTCTAGGGATCCAGTCATATCATTTGGGATACGGTTCACGAATGAAGTGAGTTGAGTTATGGCTCATTTGGGGTCCATTGTGTTTTTTTTAAATTGCGGTAAAATATACATAAGATTTCCCATTTTAACCAATTTTAAGTGTATAATTCAGTGTCTTTAAGTGCAGTTCACATTGTTGTGCAACCATCGCCAGCGTCCATCTCCAGAACTTTCTTATCATCCCAAATTGAAAATCGACACCCATTAAACAGTGACTGCTCATTCTCTCCTCCCCTCAGCCCCTGGCACCCTTCAGTCTGCTTTCTGGCTTTATGAATCTGACTGCTGTAGGTATCTCATATAAGTGGAATCATACAGTATTTTGTCCTTTTGTTTCTGGCTTATTTCAGCTACGTGTTTTCAAGGTTCATCAATGTTGTAGCATGCATCAGGATTTTGTTTCTTTTTAAGACTGAATAATAGCCCATTGTGTATATATACTCCATTGTGTGTTTTTAGCTACAGTGTAGACAAACCAGTAGCCGAATATAAATCTGTATCCAGAGATGCTAACGGGGCACTGTCTTCTTTAAAGCAGCCTGTTGTTGAGAGACCAGACCAAATGGAACCAAGTTCGATTGGGTGGCGTGGTGCCAACGATGTCTAAGTGTTATTAGAGGACATTGCTGTGAAGAGATCAAAGAAACAAGAGTGAAATCCACTATGCCAGGAAACTTATTAAGTTGATGACTAATTAAGAAACAATGTCCTCTTTCCTCTATCCCAGTGATGAAACAATTTTACAATTCATGCTGAAATGCAAGCATTATTATGACAAATTAAAAGTGAAAACACAGGGTATAAGTCAACCAGAACACCAATTCAAAGTTTACTCCCTCAGTTGTAGGTTAAAACATCGATACCACTTTCTTAAACTGTAGGGGTCTTGTTCTTGTAATTCCTCAGGTGTGGTGGGGGGATGAAATCGTATCCCACTTCCAAGCCGTTTTGCCTATTTGACGTACAGCCCTTTGCAGAGGGGAGGGAGGCCATCTGAACTGGATTATAGACAACCAGGTGCGTGTCTTGAGTAATGCTGCAGTGGTGCTACTGGGGCAGGTTCCCTGGGGTTCTGACAGAGGACGCAGTATCTCCTGTCTCCCTCTCTAATAAGATGACTTCGTTGAAAATCCAAGGTCCCATGCGTTCCCCTCTCTCCCCTCTTCCAGGGAGCCGTCACCACCCCAGCTATTATTTGGACAATTGTTACTTCTATGTACGGGTACTCCTGCCATTGTCAGATGTTGTTGAGGGGCATCTGGTTTGCTCTTTAACTTCTGGATGCTGTTCTCATGGTAGAAAAGTGGGAATGGAGCTGGGCCGAGCCTGATGGCCTTGTTTTCTCTCCTCTCACTTTGTTCTCTTTCTGAATTTGCTGCTTGGCACAGTAGTCAGCCCCTTTATGCCCAGCCTCCCTCAGGCCACGTGCCTGGAGACTGCCAGGCCAGGAAGAAGCCGTCTCTGCTCCTGTCCCCAGTGCTCCCTTTCAGCGGTTTCTTTCTGCTGACTTGCACTTCCTGTCTGATACATAATACAAGATCAAACATCTTCTGTTGCATGTGTGTGAGGGACAGTTATGAATAATACTGGAAGGAAGATGACCAGACTGAAAATAAAAGAGTGGTGACCTATTTGAATGAGCATGAAGAGGCCTTCCGAGGGAAAGGACTTATCTACAGAAACATTACCTAGATTCATCCTGAAAGGACATTTACCC
>NW_024426885.1:53326788-53328205 GCF_017311325.1 Ursus maritimus
GGGGGGGGGGCATGGAAGGGTCTCTGCTAGCCCGGAACCACTAGGGGCAGTTTTGCCCTGCTGACGCAGTACTATCCATGCCCCGAGGCAAGGCGAGGGGAGGCGAGGCTTTCACTGGAACCCACCCCTGACTCGAATTCTACCTGCTGCTTCGGAATGGGGCACGGCAAGCTGTTGTGTGCCGAGGTTAGGTCTAGGCTCAGCGGCCATGTCAGCTTGGCTTCTTCCCCCTTCCTTCCTCCTACCTCCCCCTCCCACATTTTTTCTTGCTGCTTTTTGTAATTAAACGGCTCTGCAGGGAGGGGAAGTCCCTTGGCGTTTTGAGTATTGAGGTGCTCAGCAGAACTGCCTGGCATCCTGTTTGTGTATAGCTGTTTTAATTCACTCTCTAATAGGTCATTTGGCCTTACCAGCAGAGTCTTAAACTAAACTTGATAATCCTTATGTCAGCAGTGAGGCTCAGGCCGCACATCTGAAAGTGCAACGCTGAGTGGTTATTTGAGGGAGGTGTTGAAGCCTTTATTCCCTGGCTCTGTTCATCTGGCTTCTGCCTGGTGCCTCCTTAGGTCGTGCCGTGAGCATTCTTTCTGCTCACGGCAGCTAAGACAGGCGGGTGGTTTGGGAGAGCAGAGTGAATGAAGGACTTCCATGTTCACGTCCCCATTCCGTGTAAGGAGCCTCATACTGTTCATGTGCCGTTTCAGTCACTGGAGACGGGACCTGTGCCCCGGGGACAGGCCAGCCTTTGGTACTCCTTTAATGGAGACGCTGAGGAGTTGAAGAGTGGCAGCTGGTCCACTGGTTTCCTGCCTTCTTGCTACTTTCCTGATGCAGGCAACTGATGACGTCAGGAGCCACTCCTCCCACAGTCTGGCCTTCACCTTGCTCCTTGGATGTACAGTGCTCCAGGCCTTTCTGGAAGTACATTGTGTCCTCTTTTTATTGGCTATTATTAGCTATTATTATTGGCTCTCTTGCCACTTGATCACTGCAACTTGAGGTTTCAGATTAAAAGTGGCATCTTGGGCAGAGTTAGGGCTGTATTTGGAGATAATTCTAGGAGAGTAAGTACCTGCCAGCCACATTGTCTTTTATTCTGAAATAGGTATTCCTATTCCAGTCTTTCTTTATTCTGAAGGCAATGTTCCTATGCCAGTCTTTAAAAATACTATAGCCCTGTGAGACCAGATGATGACTGCAGAGACTCAAAGCTGTCAGAGTTCCTGTTAAACCTTTTCCTTTTTTTCTTTAAAGGAAACTTGCTTTTTGGTTCCTCTAATGATGCATTATGGTTATAGGCCATAAGTGATGATTATAATCAGAGCTCAAAATTCCATCTTATAATTTATCTTGCTGCAGCACAGCACGTCCTTGTAAAGCATCGGCTCTGTTTAAAGATGGAGAGATTGGGGGAAAG
>NW_024426885.1:53328214-53353844 GCF_017311325.1 Ursus maritimus
CTCTGTGGTCATCAACAGGAAAGCATTAAAGTCTCATTTGCCCTAAGAACCATCTTGACCTCTCTTTCAATAGAAAAGAAGTTTCTGTCTCTGGTTTTCAGGGGAAGTTGTGTGTGTTTTGTGTATGTGTAGAGGAACATGGCTTAGTATGAATAGGCTCAATTGTGTTCTTTTGTGATCTTTAGAAAGAATACATATGAGTACAGTCTTTATGAATATCTTAAAAGGAGATGGGAGACTTTTTTGACCCCTGGATGTGTTGGATCTCCATTTTCCTTCTTGTCTTCATATCTCCTACATTTACTGTCTTCAGAAGTGATGTCCCACGTAGCCAGAAGAAGCGTGCAAGGTACAGAAAGACTTGAGAATTTGAATTGCACGGTATCTTTGCAGAAATTCCGAATCATTTTTTTTAGGTTAGGGGGATTTTAACAAAACTTTGAAACAGGGACGCCTGGATGGCACAGCGGTTAAGCGTCTGCCTTCGGCTCAGGGCGTGATCCCGGCATTATGGGATCGAGCCCCACATCAGGCTCTTCTGCTATGAGCCTGCTTCTTCCTCTCCCACTCCCCCTGCTTGTGTTCCCTCTCTCGCTGGCTGTCTCTATCTCTGTCAAATAAATAAATAAATAAAATCTTAAAAAAAAAAAAAAAACTTTGAAACAAAACTTATTTGTGGAAAAAACCCTTATTTGTGATCCTAATTCTAAATGAGATTAGTACTGTGACACATGTAGAGCTGTGATACTGTTCAGGTCTTTTATCATTTTAGTCTGTTGTCCATTACTTTCTGTCTATGACCGAAAGTCTTCATCTTGCGCGTGGAGGCCAATTTCATGAAGAACACTTCTGAAATATACTGTTATTTGTTTTGTTGCTTTTCAGTTAGGATCTTCCAAGGGCTGTGATGATAGCTTTTCACATTATTAGTTTCTCATTCCAGGCCACAGAACCCAGTCTTTGTGGACTGATTGCATACACGTGGCCTGCCGCTCTTGGCGTTCTTTGGCACAGATTTGTTATTCAAATTGTGATGCACATAACACACCACCTTGTGGATGTGGCCTTCTACCGGCCTGTGTTCTGGGCCTGGGCCTGGCATCTCTTAAATTTGCATCCCAATATTAGTGGTCCTAGCCTGCCTGGTTCTTTTCTTTTAAATAATAAAGCTCAGCTCTGGTGTGCATCACAGCAATTTTTTGAAGGGTTAATGAGCTTTCTGAGATACTTTTAGATCCTTAGAGGACAGGTGTTATTTAACCACAGCAAGGCTTCATGCTGGGAATGCTTTTCTACAGAGCTCTGCGTGCTTGTCAGACTCTGTTCCATTCATCCTCATCCCTGGTAGGGAGGTAGGGGGGTAAGCATTGTTATTAAGTACAAAATAGTGTTATTTACTGTTACTTTTATCTGTAACCTGGGGAGTAATTGTAAGAAACAGAACTTGGTAAAACAGCTTATGGAAGAAAAACACTGGGAAAACCTCAAAGTGTCATGCACTTGATATTCCTGTTTCTTCTACTTTGGGTCTCAAAAGTCTGCGTGCCGCACATGAAAACAATAGGGAGCATCCCTTCCTCTGGAGAAATGGGACCCAGTATGTCCTTCTAAATACTTGCATTAATTGAACACCAGTATTTATTTCCAGTTGTACTACTTTATGTTCTGAGGGTTAGTTTAACTCAAATATACCGGGAATGATTATACATTTCACAGGACTTAGATACTTGGGGTCTTTATTTTGGAGTTTGAAACGAATTTCCTCTCGGTGAAATCAGAGGAAACTGCCGTGTTGGATGGCAAAGAGCTCACTGAGCCCTCCCATTCCAAAAATTAGATTTCTATAAAGGAGAGATCTTTTGAGAGAGGGCCACCCCGTTGTCTAAGAAGAAAGAGAGCAAGCCTCATTTGGGAAGCCGCATGGGCAGAGACCCCCAGCAGGTTTGTCACTATACTGTTGAGGACTGACCATTCATTCCGTTTCCTGGCTTGAGGTCACAGGTACAAGAAGGCTCCTCTTCACCCTCTTTCCCACCTATGCCTGAGATTGTTAGTCTCATCTTTGCAGCCTAGTTACACGTGGAGTTATTTCTGGTCGTTGGTGGTTGTGTCACAGGGCCTGGGAGGAAGAAGTAGAAGGTCTGAAATGAATGCAAGGAAAAATGACCACAGTTAGCCCTGAAATCTCACTGTTTGTTTTCTTTCAGTGTATACCATGACATCGCTAGAAATCAATAATTCCCTCTGTGTTCTCTGTAGGAAACAAACACGAACAAACTAAGAAATGATAGGCTTCACAGATCATGTGAACAGGGGACAGCAGGATGGTTGGATTTTATCTGGTACATCTCTGTCAGGGAAGCCTTGGTTTTGACCCGTAAAAAAGACAAATTTCAACTGAGTAAATTTAAAGATTTGCTTGACTTAGATGATTCCTGAATCTGGCAGCATTCTGTCTTAGCAGATAGAAAGGAGCTCAAAGGAGCTGTGCCAAATGAAAGGCTTTTATAGGAAGAATGGGGGTAGAAAAAGGAAGTTTCCAGCAAGAAGTGGTTTGTTTCAGGTAAGGTCACCTTCCTTTAGGGGAGGGCAGGTGTCTCTCAGGCAGATGAGCTCACCATTGCTGACCAGGGAATTCCAGACCGGTTGAAAGGTCACATTCCTGGGAGAGGCTGAAAATCCAATTAGGTTAGATATTAAGTCTTGGTTTGCTGATGTGGGGCTTAGCACAGGTGACTCCATTTGGGGCCTGTTTTTATTTTTATTTTTAACAGACCCAAACCTTTCATTTTGATGGTTCACATTTCTCCCTTTACTTGGTGAAAGGGAAAGTTTATTCTGTTTTCTAAAGATACTGTGAGTATTCAATAAAGGACAGCAGCTCTGTGCACAACAGTTTTCAAACGTCATATTTATACTTTTTTTTATAAAAGATTTTATTTATTTGAAAGAGAGATAGCAAGAGAGAGCACGAGCAGGGAGGGGAAGGAGAAGCAGTTTCCCTGCAAGCAGGGAGCCCGACTTGTGTCTCGATCCGAGGATCCTGAGATCATGACCTGAGCCAAAGGCAGACAGTTAACCGACTGAGCCACCCAGGTGCCCCTCAAACATCATATTTGTACTTACTTAGATTTTAAATTTTTTCTTTTTCTTTTTTTTTTTTTTTAAGATTTTATTTATTTGACAGAGAGAGACAGCGAGAGAAGGAACACAAGCAGGGGGGATGTGAGAGGGAGAAGCAGACTTCCCACCAAGCAGGGAGCCCAAGGCGGGGCTCATCCCAGGACCCTGGGATCGTGACCTGAGCCGAAGGCAGGCTTTTAACGGCTGGGCCACCCAGGCGCCCCTAGATTTTAAATTTTCTTTTAAAATTTTCCAAATTGGTACTTACTCCTTGCAGGTAGTATCCCAAATATTTGACGTTTTCAATCCTAATTTTATTTCCTTATCAAATATTTGCAGTTTTGTGTAGCTGTTCATTGTTATGTTCCTTCACAGCAGGCTTTTTAAAAAATGCTGGCTTCCAGCAGAACAGGGCTGTGTGTGTGTGTGTGTGTGTGTGTGTGTGTGTGTGTGTGTGTGAGAGAGAGAGAGAGAGAGAGAGAGAGAGAGAGAGAGAGAGAGAGAAATGCTTTCAGAAAGAAAATGGTTTAGGTTTCAAAATACCCAAAGGATTTGTTGTAAAACAACAGTGAGGAGAAAAAACTCAGCATGATTTAAATACCTTGACAGGATTCTTTTTTAATTTAAATTTTTCCCAAACAATAGACCTCTTTGCTCTTCATGAACTACTTTACTCTAGAGAGAGCAACCAAGTTTCTTTTTTCTTTTTATACTTGAAGCTTTTCCCTCTTTCCCCTTTCAGGTACCTAATTTAAATGGAGCCCCTCATGCTCATTTTCATCCAGGATTCAAGTAAAATTCTTCCAGCTGAACTAGAGCCATCCGATTCTTATACCAGGTTCCAGATAAGAGGTGGCAGGCAAAGTAGGAGTTGTTGCTGCCTTCTAAACTTCAGGTTCAGCTGTAAAATGGGAATTAAGAATTAGTATCTGCTGCTTAGGGTTTTGAAGATGCAGTCAGATAGTCACGTGGAGCCCACAGCGTAATGCCTGGCACACATGCCCAATAAGTTGGCAACAATCTTTATTTTATTAGCGTTGCTGTCAGTACTTAGGTATGCATTGCTCACTCTGCTCTTTTAATATACATTTAATACTACTGGCATTAGTAGCTGTGTTAAAAATCTCCTGTTACAATACATTTGAGTTTGCAAAAATTTAAGTCGACCTGGTAAAAACCATGCTAAGCAAAGTCAAATGACAAACGGGGCGGGCGCTGAATTGGAATTCATAACGTAGACAAAGGGTTCATTTCCTAATATATAAAGTACTACTACTCAATAAAAAAACGAACAGTCGTAAGGCTTTTTATAGTGATATTTTCCCATTTAACTGTGCTACAGATTTCATGTCGTGAGTACATATACTCAGAACAAAACAGGAAAATCCTAGGTTGGAGGGGGGTTGGGACACATCTAGCCAAAGAAGTGTCCATGAGAGTGTGAACAGACCTGACATTTTTGTTTGTTTTTCCCCATAAAGTAGCTCCCTCTCAGAAATGTTCTGTCACTGTCAGCGGTACCCTCATATTTACCCTGTCACCCATGATTTTCTCATCTTCTTTTCCTGGTTCCCCCACACCCAGAAAGTCACAGAGTCTTTTCTGAATTTCATTCAGAGTAGTTCACATCTGCTCCAGTCTTTCCAGGCCTGCAACTACTATTTTAGTCAAAAAGACACTCAATATCTGACTGAACTACTGCCCTGGTTTCCCTTACTTTCCCTCGGTCCCTCCTCCTGATGCCACAGTATACCACATCCCGTTCAGGTTCCCTAGAACAGGGTTTTCATGTTGGGCCACCACCCTGCTCAGAAGCCTGCATTCATTCCCTACCATCTAGAATGGAGTCCGACTTCTGAACCCGGTCCTCGGGAGGTTTGTGTGATTCACTGTCCTTATGTCTCTAGCCTTACTTGGTCTTTCTCACTATGACTCTTTAGGGACCCTCTAAACACCTAACCTGGTCTGCTTGGCTGGCCCACCATGCCCAGTTCTGCCTTCACGTGGCCTCGCTCAGCTCCCGTCTTCTCCATCCCGATGGCTGTCCTAGGTGCCCAGCCTTCGGCACCCATTGTTTTCTTGCCTCGATGCATGTACTGGTTGTCTGGACGTCCCCTCTCACGTTTCACCTTTGCCACCTATGTTGTTTTAGGTAAACTTTTTCACTGAAGTAGAACATAATCCAGAGGTGCACAGATCACAGAGTAAATCAGTAACTTTTCACAAGGTGAACACACCCATGTCCTCGAAGTTCCTCACTTCTGATTCGTACCGTATCTCCCTAACTAGATGGTAAGCACTTGAGAGACAGAACCACATCGTATGCCGTTGCATGAAAACGCATCACATCAGGTGCTCAGTGACATTCCAGATCAGGAATTTGAGCTAAGAAAGGGGTCTAGGCTTTGACAAATAAGAAACACAAAGAAATTTAAAGAAGTATATGAAATTTCCATTGCTAACTACAAATTCTTTCTTAACAACTAGTTACAGTTGAGATATGATTAGAGGTAATGTAATTTTGATGAGTCCTGTTCAAGGGTTTCAAGGTGATGACTTGTAGGTAAGACCTTTAAATCCAGTCTGAACAAGGCAATGTCATAGCTTTCTCTTTTCAGATAAGGTACACAGACTTGTACAACATTAGTTTTTGTTGACATTCTCTCCAGCAAATATTTATTGATCATACACAGTCTATTAGGTACGGTTCCAGCATACAGTGGTATTCAGCTATGAATAACATAAAAGATCCTTCCTCTATAGAGCTTATATTTTAATGAGTCACTAGAAATAATTGATAGAACTAAAGGAAAGGCTTAAGACTAAAGATACATAACAAGGCCTAAAGAATACAAAAACGGTGAAGAATTGTTACGAAATCTTCGTTGACATACAGAGAGAATAAGAGCACGGAGATAGGAAGGGCTAAAGGAAGATCAGCTCTGCACTCGGGACTTCTGGGTAAGAAAGCCATTTGTGACATTATCAAAGGTATGAAAGAAGATGGCAACTCAGAAAGGTAAACTAAGTCTAGGGTTAAGGAGAGCAGAGAGATGTCAAAAGCATCATAGGAAATACTTCATTTTCAGCAGCGCTTTACAGTTTACAAGGAAGGGACTTGGGCTTGTTCATCCTACCGGATCTTGGCCACTCTGGTCGTGTACAGTGGGCAGTATCCCGCACGCGCTGTCACGCCGCTCCCGTGTGCGGGCGTGAGTGTAGACTGACTTCAGTCTACTGACTGTATTTACTATTTACTTTACACCTGAAGCATGAGGAGCTCCCTGGCAGGTCGTGCCATCCGGAGGTTATCAACAGAAGGCTAAGTGAAGTCAGAGGCCGATCACCTGCCAGCTCCGAGCCATGGCTCCAGCGCTGGGAAACCTAGGCACAGGGAGTGGAAGGTAGAGGACCCCTCGGCTGCTAATCCTGAAAAAGTAACTTGTTGAAAGTACTATGAGTTCTCTTTTAGTTTTGTTTTGTCTTGTCCTTTATTGCCCCTTTGGTTATATCTTTTTTGTACCTAGAAGGCTTCAGTTTGCAAAGCTATAAGTCTGCCAGTCATGTTGACATGGCTTTCACTTCAAATTAAGGTTCAGCAAAGGGATTAGCAGATAACCGTGTCGGGCTGTATTTCTTTACACAAAAGGGTGGATATGGTTTGAATAGGCTGCCGAAGCCAGGAAGAGAAGTTAATTGTGTAAATCAATGAGGCAAGAGCTGATCACCTTTCTGAAAGACAAGACCATGCAGCATACAACCTCTAAATAGATCTTTGGGGTCAAGTTGATGTCAGGTGGAAGAATCAATATTTACTGAGCTTTATAAAGTTAGCCTTAATGAACCCCAGGCATTTTGCTAGGCTGCTAATTGCAGGAAGAGGAAAGGCGACAGTGACTGAAGTCCATGGCTATGGAGCTTGTATAAAAATAAGTGCAGAGACAGTCACTTGCTCATGTGCAAAGGGCCCACCCTAGGTTCTACCCAGGCATTTGTTGGGTATGTGTGTGGAAGGGCTGGCTTTCTTGGGATTTTACTGACATTTTAAGAAATGGCAACTCTTGCATCCTAACAGAAGAAGGTGAGCCCTTTACACTTGGACACCGTTATCTAAGCAGTTAATTTTCTGAGATGAGTTCTTTATTTTTTTTTTTTAAAGATTTTATTTATTTATTTGTCAGAGAGAGAACACAAACAGGGGGAGTGGCTGGCAGAGGGAGAAGCAGGCTCCCCAGTGAGCAAGGAGCCCGATGCCGGAGTCGATCCCAGGACTCGGGGATCATGACCTGAGCTGAAGGCAGATGCTTAACCCGCTGAGCCACCCAGACGCCCATCTGAGATGAGTTCTGATGTCATTTTTGGATTCTGCCTTATAAACGTGCTAATCACGAGGGCAGGTCCCTCTCAGAATATAGCTCATCCCTTCCTCTGACACACTTGAGAGCTTTTAAAGTAAAGAATTGTAGTAAAGTGCGTTTACTTTAGGATGCTGGCTTCCATCCAAATTGAGTAAAAGGTTTTTGATAAATATTATCATTTGCACGTGTGATATCATCCAGTGGAGGGCTGTTTGGTAGGCCTCACGGGGTTGGCAGAATCACTGGTGGCTTAGGAGCCTTATCTTCTATTTATTTTAGTGGGTGCTTCTACCGAATGTTGTTCACTAGGTAGAGGAGTGTCCTGTGTCACATTTTATGATGGTCCTGTGGAGTCAGGAACTGGACGTCATCAAGCAGCTTCGTTAGGTGCTGTGAGTCAGAGTGTGGCCCCGGGATGTTTGTTACAAGTTCTCGGTCATGTGCGGTTAGTAGATAAATTTTGGAACTGACTTTTCAGCCCTCTTTCCTTAGTGTCGTCTATCAGAGGAGGCTTTAAAATTCACCAGAGAGAAGAGCTTCTGTTCTCTTCTCACTCCCACTCCCATCCCTTCTCTCCAGGATTGTTTTTCAGAATAAATACTGAAAGGAAAAAGCATGAGAAAGGTTTGTTGGGATTGTCGTAGTGTTTTTGCAAGAGAATCTGATGCTTGCTATTTTCATCTGTAATTTTCTTTGAATATTCATCCTGGGTTTGCGTTCTTTCTTTTCAGCTGTTTGAGAACTTCTGCTTCGGTACCCTGAAGCTCAATTCAATTCACATCTCTCAGAGGTTCACCGTAGACAGCTTTGGGAACTACGCCTCCTGTGGGCAAGTTGACTTCTCCTGAGGTGGATCTTGGGAAGCGCTAGAGGTTGGAGTCCTCCCAAGGTGCCAAGGGAAAGCATCTTCGTTTGAGTTACTGAAGAGGGATGTCGAAATTCGGATGGTGACTTTCTTGGGTGGTTCCCCACACAAACCAGGGTCTCTAATGGTTGTCCACAGTCCTCAAACTGTCAGCCAAGGTGGTTGGGGGCACAGGGTGGTTCTGTAACCCTTGGCTTGTTCATCTTTCGCAGTGTCTACCTCTTTCTTTCTGAAGTTCTTGTCTGGAAATGTACGTCTCAAGCCCCACCGGAGCTGAGATTCACGTTGTTTCTTACACACCTACTGATTATGCTCCAGCCATTAAACTCTTTCATGTTAATACTTTAAAAGAGAATTAAAGACTTGGTTTTGTTACTCTCTCCACCTAAATCAAATGTCTACAGTTTTAGAAGGTTTGATTTTTACTTCCCTTTATACCTTAACTTTTTTGGGGAAGATTTTATTTATTTATTGTAAAGAGAGAGAGAGAGCGGGGGAAGGGGCAGAGGGAGAGGGAGAGAGAGAATCCCAAGCAGACTCTGCGCTGAGCACGGAGCCCAATCTCACGACCCTGAGATCATGACCTGAGCTGAAATCAGAAGTCGGACGCTTAACCCACTGAGTTACCCAGGCACCCCTGTACTTTAACTTTTTTTTTTTTTTTAAGAGTTTATTTGTTTGAGAGCAAGAGAGAGCTAGAGCGCACAGGCAAGAGAGCACACGAGTGGGGGAGGGGAGGAGGGGAGAAGCAGACTCCCCACTGAGCAGGGAGCCGGATGCTGGGCTCCATCCCAGGACCCTGGATCACGACTGAGCTGAAGGCAGATGCTCAACCAGTTGGGCTACCCAGGCGCCCGTGTACCTTAACGTTTCATCACTACCCAGAATTTCTTTTTTAGTGTGGTACAAACCACACAACATAAGGTTTACCATTTTAACCGTTTGTTAGCGTACAGTTCAACATTGTTAAGTATACTCACATTGTTCTGAAACAGCTCCAGCACTTGCTTGTCTTGCAAATCTGAAACTATACCCGTTAAACAACTCCCCATTTCCCTCTCCCCCAGCTCCCTGGCAGCCACCCTTCTACTTTCTTTCTGTGAATCTGACTACCGTAGATACCTCATGTAAGTGGGATCCTACAGCATTTGCGTTTTTGTGACTGGCTTATTGCACTTAGCGTAACTTCCTCAAGGTTCATCCATGTTGTAGCACGGATGCTACATTCTTGTCAGAATTCCCTTCCTTTAAAGAAGGCCAAGTAATACTCCATGGTACGTGTACAGCACGCTTTGTTTATCCATTCAGCCGGCCCTGGGCCCTTGGGAATATAGTTCTCTATGAACATGGCGTGGAGGGATCTCTTCGTGATCCTGCTTTCCGTTCGTTTACTACTCAGGATTTTATCCTTATCACAATAAAAGTTTGTATCTTTTACTCTGGTCCTCTTTCTTCTGAAGTTGGCACCCTTTTATGTTTAATAGGTTCCCGTTCCTTACCTTACCCTACCGTGCAGCCTTCCCAGGCCACTGACGGAGTTACAGTATCATAGGTCTTTTATAGTTACTTCTTAGGGCCGCAGCAGAAGAAACAGTGACAGTATGGGTAGGAGGATGCAGAGTTCCCTGGGGCAGGGTCAGCTGCAGAAGCTCCTCCTTCCTTTCTGCAGACCAGGCCAAGGGGGCTCCCAGCACAGCTCCCCACCCCCAACCCATCAGTCCGGCCACATGCTCTGCTGGGGAGCTCCAGCCTCGTGCCCACCTTCATCTCCTTCTGTTCACATCCCTCTCCCTCCATGTCCCTTCTTTCTTCCCTTATTTCTTCATTTCTTATTCTCATTTTGATTCTTTCTTTTTTTTTTTGGTATGGAAAAAAAATTTTCTTTTTTTTTTTTTTAATGATTTTTTATTATATTATGTTAGTCATCATACATCATACATCCCCGGTTTCCGATGTAAAGTCATCATACATCATACATCCCCGGTTTCCGATGTAAAGTTCGATGATTCATTAGTTGCGTATAACACCCAGTGCACCATGCAATACGTGCCCTCCTTACTACCCATCACCGGTCTATCCCATTCCCCCACCCCTCTCCCCTCTGAGGCCCTCAGTTTGTTTCTCATAGTCCATAGTCTCTCATGTTTCATTCCCCCTTCTGATTACCCCCCCTTTCTTTATCCCTTTCTTCCCCTACCGATCATCCTAGTTCTTATGTTCCATAGATGAGAGAAATCATATGATAGTTGTCTTTCTCTGCTTGACTTATTTCACTTAGCATTATCTCCTCCAGTGCCGTCCATGTTGCAGCAAATGTTGAGAACTCGTTCTTTCTGATAGCTGAGTAATATTCCATTGTGTATATGGACCACAACTTCTTAATTCTTTCTATTTGAAAGGGTTCATTCTGAACCCTATGCGTTAACACCAATACATAGTAAGGGCTATGTGTGCTGCTCAGATTGGTTCATCGGTGTGACAGCACAGATCATTTGTGAATAAATGAATTTCTGGAGTCACTGTGTTTTTCTTTAGCATTATCGTACAGTTTTAGCTTTACTGCCTTCATCGGGGTGTGTTGGGATACTGTGTTGCCCTCACTGACTCCCTAGCATAGCTGTATCATTCATCCAGAACGTATACATGAGTGCCTCCAGGCTTGGGTTTTCTCCAGACACTTTCTACTAGGAACATTGTTTGTTTGTTTGAATTTAAGTTGAGATTTTACTTCATTTACCGGCAGTGGTTAGATGGCACGTGGGAATGAGTGTTCCAAGGGATCATACTGGATAGCAGAGCTAACAGCGGAGCTTGGTGTCCTCATTTCATCCTGGTGCTTCTCTCTTACTGGTTCTTTCCCACACCTGCCACCTGGCAGCCTTGGCCAGGAAGTAAAGATGTCTTATTTTTGATGTCAGAGATTTATGACCTATGTTTCCAGTAAATCCTTTTTTTTTTTAAGTTTTATCTTTGGAAAATGTAACTTTGTATATCAAATCCTAAATTCTTTTTTTTTTTTTTTTTTGGTATAAAGATTTTGGTTTTTTAGGTAATATCTACATTCAATGTGGGGCTTGAACTCACAACCCCGAGATGAAGAGCTGCATGCTCTACCAACTGAGCCAGCTAGGTGCCCCCAAATCCTAAATTCTTAGTAGAATTGGAGATTCTGTTATTTAAAATTCAAAGATAACTGTGCATTTAGGACCTATTGTATTATTAAGTAATTTTTCACAAGTAATTTACCTTTTTCACTCTCCTTCTCTCGTGATTCTACAATGGATTTTTCTAGAGGCTACATGACATAGTGACATCTTCACTCCGATGGTTAACGGAGCATGTACTTGTGTGCTTTTGTGTTTCCTAGACTCTTGTAAGTTGTAGAAATTTGTAAGAATTTTCCAAGATTCATGGGGTGCCTGGGTGGCACAGTCATTAAGTGTCTGCCTTCGGCTCAGGGCGTGATCCCGGCATTCTGGGATCAAGTCCCACATCGGGCTCCTCTGCTGGGAGCCTGCTTCTTCCTCTCCCACTCCCCCTGCTTGTGTTCTCTCTCTCGCTGGCTGTCTCTGTCAAATAAAAAAATAATAAAATCTTTAAAAAAGAAAAAGAATTTTCCAAGATTCAGGGTCCCCTCACCAAATTGTAATGGGGTGTATGCTGGAAGATTTGCTACTTGTGTTTATAATCAAATCTCACTTAGCAATTCACTCTGCATGGAATAGAGTTAAATCGCACCTCCCATCACTCCAGCCCGTTTTTGAGGTACTGACTTCACTGTCAGCTCCTTAAAGAGGAAGAGGGAAAATGGTCTCTCACTGCAATCATCACACAAGATCTGTGTTGTTATATAAGAAACTTTGTCACAGGAGAATAATCTTGATTTTTTGGGAGGGGGCACAAGCAGTTAGCCCTGGACAAACTCCATTCCTGTGGTAGAAACATGATTAAAGTCACTTCTTCTGGTGGTTAAGTAAGCTCCAGAACTTACTCCATTGGACACTGATGAGAATCCAGCTTCGCGAAGACCCAAAGCGTGTTTGGGTTCACGTCTGCACCATGCTTTCTTCCTGGAGCTGAAGGGAACCCGACGGCACCAGGGGTGTGTACTGAGTTGAGGAACGCACCTCTCAGATTCTCCCTTGATGCCTCCAGGGAACATGGATATGCCAGGATGCTGCAGGCGAGAGAAAGGGCTGCCGTTGGGGCTGGTTTTTATTAATAGCTTCCTTGCTGTTGTTAATAAAATGCTCTTTTAAACAAAAGATCACATATATTCGCCTGTGGCAAGCCATCCAGCTGTACCCTTTATGCTTTATGATCTTTTCAATGCGTATTTTATACTTCAGTTTAAATGTTGGTTTAAAAACAAACTTCGTCATCCAGAAGTTACTACTCCCTATGCATTTAAGCACATATCATATCAAATTGTTAAATAACATTTCACAGATAACAGCTAATATTTGTGGAATGCTCACATTTGTCATTTTTGTATTAACTCTTTTTTTTTTTTAAAGATTTCATTTATTTGAAAGAGAGGGGCGCCTGGGTGGCACAGCGGTTAAGTGTCTGCCTTCGGCTCAGGGCGTGATCCCGGCGTTATGGGATCGAGCCCCACATCAGGCTCTTCCGCTATGAGCCTGCTTCTTCCTCTCCCACTCCCCCTGCTTGTGTTCCCTCTCTCGCTGGCTGTCTCTATCTCTGTCAAATAAATAAATAAAATCTCTAAAAAAAAAAAAAGAGAGAGAGAGAGCACGCCAGCAGAGGTGGGGGCAGAGGGAGAGAGAGAATCTCAAGCAGACCCCCCCCTTGCTGAGCAGGGAGTCCGACATGGGGCTCAATCTCAGGACTCTGAGATCATAACCTGAGCTGAAGTCAGCCGCTTAACCAATTGAGCCACCCAGGCTGCCTGAGTATTAACTCTTTAATCTTTACGGTAGTCTACCTAAGTTGGTATTATCATTACCCTCATTTTACAGACTGAGGCTTAATGAAGTTAAGAGATTTGCCTGAGGTCATAACAGTTTATACCACCAGTTCTTAAAATGTGGTCTCTGGACCCCTGGGAATCCCTGGGAACTTTTAGGGCTATGTGTGAGATCCACACTATTTTCTTAAAACTACTAAGGTATTATTTGTTTTCTTCATTCTAGTGAGTGTACAGTGGAGTTTTCCAGAGGCTGTATGACATGGTGACATCATCACTCTGATGGTTAATGGACTATGTGCTCGTATATTTTTGTGTTTTCTAGAATATTGTAAGTTGGCAGGTTAACATTATAAGTAATATGTTTTTAGATATTAACTCAGTTTGCTCTGAGTATTTCTCCTGTGCTTACTATTTTCAGTTTTATCTGCTGTAATGGGCTGAATTATATCCCTAGGAATTCATACGTTGAAGCCCTAACCCCCAGCAGCTCAGAATGCGACTGTGTTAGGAATTCCTATGTTGAAGCCCTAACCCCCAGTAGCTCAGAATGTGACTGTGTTTGGAGATAGAGTCTTTCAAGGGGTGAGCAAGTAGAAACGAGGCCGAGGCTTCTAGGGTAGGCCCTAATCCAGTCTGACCGATGTCTTTATAAGAAGAGGAAATATGGATACATCAGACCCCTGGCCTCTGAGATTGGCCCCCCTGGGTCTTTCTTCAAAAAAGGTTGGTGATGATATTACCAAGGCAACTGGTGATTGGAAGGGTCTGAGGATCATGGTGAAACTGACCGTCCAGGACAGACAGGCCGAGATTGAGGTAGTTTCTGCCTCTGCCCTGATCTGTGGGCTGCAGGGTGGGTGGCTGCTACCTTCATGGCATCAGCAGTGGTGTGGTGACATGTCCAGTTAAGAACTAGAAAGGAAAATACTTCAATAAAGGGTTGTTTTACAACCAAGGGAAAAGGAACCATCGGGCATGTGCGTGCATAGAGGAATGACCATGTATGACCCAGCAAGAAGTCAGCCATCTGCAAGCCAGGAAGAAAGGCCTCAGGAGAAACCAAACCTAGCAACACCTTAATCTTGGACTTCTAATCTCCAGGACTTGGAGAAAATAAATTTCTGTTGTTGAAGCCCCCCAGTTTGTGCTATTTTGTCATAACAGTCCTAACAAGCTAATATACTTGCTATAGTGCAGGAGCTGATATACCTGTCTTCCTCTGAGCCAGATGTTAAAGGTAAATCAGTGCCCCTCTTCTTGCTAACTTTTTTGGGGGGGAAACATAGTTGTGTTTCATAAAATACATTATTTTGTTAATATGTAATGGGTTCCTTATTGTTATTTTTAAACATTTTTTCACTTCTGAGGCGTTTCTTTAAAGATTAAAGGGCAGTTTTAGGTTCACAGCAAAATTTAGAGGCAGGCTTAGTTTTATTTTCAAGTACAATAGATGATATCTATGTCTATATATCTCATATAAACAAAAGTTCGTGGGAGTCCTCAATAATTTTTTAGTGTAAAGGACCCCCGAGACCAGAAAGTTTGAGAACTGCTGTACCAGACTATACCCCTTCCAAATGGGATTATATTTATTACACACGGTCTTCTATAACAAGCTTTCCTCATCTGCAGTATGTAGTGGGTCCCTTAGTTGTCACCAGATACAGGTCTACATGATTTTTAATATCTCGCAATAGTTCATTGTGTGTATGTATTATACTTTAACTAGTTGGTCCCTGACTGACAATGAGTTGGTTTCCAGGTTTGGCTATTATAAACAATTCTGGATTGAATATCTTTGTGCATTTTTTTAATGCTTTTGAGGTCATCTAGACATGAGATTACATGCTTTCAAAGATGTTAAATTTAAGTTTCTTATTTAGAAACTAAGGTTCCTCCATTTTGTATTGCTAGGTACTAAATACAAACAGAAAAATGCATAAAACATATGTACCATTTAACAAACGCACCCAGCAGCTTTTGGGCCCGTTCATTTGAAAAGGCCTACCTCGTAATTCTCTCAAAGGTTAGGAAAACTTTTCCTTCCTTATAAATTATAATTGTCTATTTTCTACAACGCTTTTACCTGTCATCTGGAAAATTGAATTCTCTTCCCTAAATTAGCTTTGCTATTGGCTTAACTAACAGTCCTAGACTTTCGTTGATTTGCTTTCAGCGCGAATCAGCTGACCCAGCTTGAAGGTGTTGCCGGAGACCAGTGCCACTGGAGGAGCTGCCCAGCAGTGTGGGAAACATTTTGACCTTCAAAAGTCTGGAAACATCTCTTGTCTTATTGATGGGCATCTTGTCAGTGCCTGCCCAAGCTCTTTATTAGGCAACTTTGGTAATTCTAGAAGATCAGGGACTTCATAAGACAGCACTGGAACAGGAGAGCTATGTCTAGAATCTAACTTGCTCAGTGCCTTGGAAATACACAATGAGCTTTGCTAAGACTAGGACTGAGACGGTGGGAAAAGATGGAAAATTTTAGGATGTCTTCAGAACTATAGGGCATCAGAGCCTTCTCTTCTAGACCTGAGAAAAGAACTCACATTTTTTTAAACACCCACTGTCCTGCTTAGTATGTAGTTTTACATGAGTTTTCTAGAATTCTTTTGAGATAGATGGTATTAGCATTAGAGAGAAAATAGATTAGAGAACCTGCCCAATAACACAGCTGGTAAGTGGGCTTCTACCCCCCAGTCTATCTGACAAGAAACTGCTCTCCCACTATACAGAGTTGCTGTACAGCCCGGCGAGGCTACTGTATTTACTGGGAGATAAGGACATCAACGGCCAGAGCCGCCCTGCAGCACCACCCCTAAATCCAACTGCAAAGGGTAAAGAAAACACGGAAAGGAGCTATTGTTTTCTGTTTTCCCAAGGGGACCCCAGCCCAAGCCATTGATGCAGTCAGAATTCCCAGGCAGGCCAGATTCGGGGTGACTATGAACCTTCTAACCTGTGTTTTTTCCTACCGATTAAGATCATGTTTTTCATTGCCTTTGATTTTTTTTTTTTTTAAAAGACTATAGCAGCCAAGTCTTTATAAAAACACAATCTAGGGCTTGGGTCCCAAAAGTTCATTATGTTTTGTCCTGTCAGATTCTCCATGTTTCCTCTTCCATTTATTTGTAATGTAAACCTCACCCCGTTTCTGCTCTGATCCTGGGACTGCCCAGCCTCCAGCCTTCCCAGCTGGGATGGCAACACGTTTTTACAGGCAACGATAAGGGTCACAGTTTTAACAAAAACCTAAACACCTCAAACAAAACCAGCCTCCCCTCCAACCCCCTTCCCCAGTGGCTTATTAGAAACAAGTTGAAGTCAAAAGCGTGAACAAATGTGCCTTTTCCAAATGTGCAGCCTCAAGGCAGATGAAATGGTCAGACGCTCGCCTTTTAGGGTTGCCCTAGAAAGGGCTAACAAAAGGGGTGATAGCCCTGAAACAGCTGCTTGGGGAGGAGGACATCTGCCTCTGTTACCAGCCATTCAGTGCTTCGGCCTTGCCTGGAAACAAGCATGAGGGGCTGGGGAGCAATAGTTGTGAGGCAGCCAGTTGTCCTATGGCTTTTGTCTTAACGAAGCCACCCATTACTGTCAGAGCCATAACTCGCAGGAAGCCAGCTGTCACGGCTGTGGCACAGGCCCCTCCGGGTGGCAGGCAAGGGGAGACAGAAAGAGTGTCTGTAGCCAAATTCCCTTTTAGACACCTGAGCCTACTGGCTTTGTAACTGGAGAGATTTGTGTCCTCCCCACGCTCATCTTCCCTGGGGAGACCCCAGGGCCCTTTTTCTTGCTCTCCACCCTTAGGGGGACAGCAGGGACATCTCAGGATTTGGATTCCTTGGTTTGCAACTCCTTAAGTGCTAGGCTGGGCTGGGTTCTGCTGCGGTTGGCTGGCGTTTGGCGCTCTCATCTAGTGCTTCCCTTTGAAATCTACCCCCTCCTTTTTTTCGTTTTCTTTTTTTTTTTTTTTTTTTTCCTCTCCCTTTTTTTTTAACCAGGTATGATGATGTCAAACGTGATGCTGATGCTACAGTTACAGACACGGCCCCTGCTGGCGCAGCCTCTCTGATTCTCTCTCCCTCTCCGCGTCCAGCGCTGGGCTTTTTCAGACAAGTGCATCTCCTAACCAGGTCACATTTCAGCCGCGACCCACTATCCGTCTGTCACCGGAGTCACACCGCAGGAGGAGGGCGGAGGAAGACGACGGCGTTTGCTTCGCCAACCCCGGGGTGGGAAGAAGGACATTAAAATACTGCAGAAGTCAAGACCCCCCCCCAGGTCGGACCCGGACCACGATGCGCGCCCCGGGCTGCGGGCGGCTGGTGCTGCCGCTGCTGCTCCTCGCCGCGGCCGCCCTGGCCGAAGGCGACGCCAAAGGGCTCAAGGAGGGCGAGACCCCCGGCAATTTCATGGAGGACGAGCAATGGCTGTCGTCCATCTCGCAGTACAGCGGCAAGATCAAGCACTGGAACCGCTTCCGAGACGTGAGTCTGCAGGGCCGCGACGGCCAGGGGCGCGGGTTTGGGGAGGAAGGCTCGGAGCGGAGCCCCAGGCGCCGGGAGCGGCGGCTGCACGTCGCAGCCACGGGCTCCGCAGGCCAGCCGGCTGACCGCACCGAGAGTAAACAACGCGCACCCACCCGCTCCCGCCAGCCGTCGCCGGCCCAGCTCGGCGCCCCCTCCCCGAGAACCCCCGGCCCGGGACCCCAAGCCCCACAGCCTCCCCGGGCGAGTCCCGGGCAAGGAGTTGCTCCGGGGGCGCGCGCTCCAGACACGGTCTCCACTGCAGGTCGGGCGCGGAAAGGGGCGCGGGAGGCAAGAGGGGTGCAGGGTGGGAGGGGTGGGGGCCCTGGCTGCGGCTGAACCCCTGACCGGCTCCCCTCCTTTTTTGGTGGGAAAAAAAAAAAAAAAGAGGCCCCCAGGCCTGCCACCAGCCGGGTGGATGCTGCAGGCTCCACATACGGGGCACTGCAGAAGGGGCAGGTCTGGGTGCGGCCGGCGGGTAGGTAGCATCGTCTTGCGCGAGTGCCCTCTATTCCCACCTTGGGCTTTGGGGGAGTGAGGACAGAAGAGGACAGAGCCCTTGGCCGGGGCTTTGAGTTGGGGTTGGGGGGAGGTGTCCTAGCAATCCTCGTTAGGCGACATGGTGAAAGGCGTGTCCATGATTGGGGGCGGGCGACGGCAGTGAAAACAGCCGAGGCCACCTCCGGCGGGCCACCAGAGCCAGGTCTGGGGTCCCCATGCAGAGTGGCGCTAGCTCAAGGACCAGCCTTTCGTGGGGGAGCCGGGCCCAGAGAAGGGAGAGGCTCCGATCCGGAGGAAAGACTCCGTAGCCCGGTGGGCTTGGAAAAGCAAAGGGGAGAGCCCAGGAGCTGGGTCTGGGGTCCCTTCGGGGACGCCTGCCCGAACCCTGGCTTAACCTTGGGCGAAATTTAGCCTTGTGGGGGTTGGGGAGGCGGCTGCGGACTAGCTGGCGTTGCTGCAGCACTTTGTTTACGAGCACCTGTAGATCAGAGGGGAAACCGGAGGCTGCGTTCCCAGAAGGGGGAAATAGGAGCTGAAGGCGGGGGGGAGGGGGGGGGTAATGGAGGGCGTGGCTGGAACCCGGAGAAGGGGGCCGGGTGTGAGGTGGAGGATGGGCCCGGATGCGGGTGCACCGGAGGAGAAGAATGCTGGTCTTGGCCACCTAGTGCTCTCAGATGCCAGCCAGTCCCCAGAAAGCCTCTAATACGACCCCACTTCTCGCTTCTCATTTGCCAAATTCCCTCATCAGACCCACCTGGTACAACACTGGCCACACCATGACCTTTCTCATCTTCTCTTAAATTGTGTGCATCCAGAAGTTCCTTAGAAATGTGTTTAAAACACACATACTTCATATGATCTCAGCCAAATGATGGGAAAAGGAGAGATACGGATCTTTTTGTTATCATTGAGACAAGTGACAGTTTCTCTTCAAAGTCTAACCGGTAGGTTGTAATTGATCAGAAAGAATCGCATGCAGCCAGGTCATTTGGGGCAGAGGGGCCTGGGCCCCAGAGTGGGCAGTTTGCCCCACCCACCGCGGGTCAACTGAGGGAGGCAGGAGGCCCAGCAAGGCCTTTTCCGGGGCCCCTGCAGGCCCAGCACAGATTAGCAGCAGTCTCCTGCCGCTGCCTGGGAAGCAGCCTGGCCACGGCAGCGAGGGGGCGGCAGCAGGCTGGTCCATCCCAAATCCATGTGTCACTGGTCCAGGCCTCCCTCTGACTAGCTGGCTGTTTGATCTTCCAAAGTGAGACTGGTGAAGGTCAGAGGGAAAAGAAATGCTTATCGGAACGGGAAAGGTTTAAAAATAAAGATGCCTCCCCATCTCCCTTCCTCCACCTGCTTCCAATAGCCAACTCTGTGGGTGAGGATAAATGACTGACTGCTTGACCCCCTGGCACATGGCTGCCCACCTGTCTCCCTGTATTGGTGCCAATCATTTCCTCCTTCCTCCCATGCTCATCAGAAGAAAGGCACCAGATTATAAATTCTGCAGGGCCTGACCCTGGCAGATTCATGGAAAGCTTTAGGGCGTGTATGAAATTGGGTGGCCTGAGGCCTTAATAGGGCAGATGTCCTCTAAAACCCCATCTAAAGTAGCCTTCGCTGTGGGAAGACAGGATCAGGGAGAGAAGGAGGCCAGAGAAAGCTGGGCAGGAGGGTCTGGCTTTGGGGATCCGTTGGCAGCTTCTGCAGAAGGGCAGGAGGCTGCTAGCTCAGAACCACTGCATTGCACAACTCTGGAGGTGCCAGATGTGATGGTGCCCCTGGAGTTGTGCGGTGCTCACACTGCCCACAGGGACTCTGCTGGTACTACAGATCCTTCTCATCCCTCCTCTCTTAGTAGACACCCCACTTCCTGCTCTAAAGCCTGAAGGCCCTCTGGTTGGGCACAGTAGCATAGGGCTTTATACCCATTTCCTCAGGCTAGCTTTCTTGCAGATATGCTCCTTGGATCCTCAAAGGAGAGATGGAAGTTCTTTTGAACCTCTAAGGCATTGCCAGGTTGTACCAGAACCTTGTTCATAACCACAAAATGGCGCAGGACCCCAGTTTGCCTGAGTAGAAGGGAGGCAAGCAAGAGGAGTGGAATGTTCTTGGGGCATAGATGGAAGAGTCACTACGGTAGGTGAGGGGCACGTCTCGTGAAATGGTGCAGACCGCATCGAGGGGGGAAGATTGGGGCATCGTGTGGAAGAGGTCAGGAGGACAAAGAAGAGGAAGAAAGCGGGGGGCAGGTGCTCCGATTGGTGTGAGCTGGTTGGGGGGGGATGTTGAGTTTAGCATTCTTTCTCTGAGCGCGGGGATTAGAGGGAGGCAGGGTTTAGCAGCAGAGTAATCCTCCCCTCCAGTGGGTGCGGGGCTGCGCACCCTGTGCTGGGGTAGATTCCCTCTAATGCCCGGTGCTTCGCTGCCAGGGAGGAGAGAATTTCAGGCCGGAGGAGAGGGGGAGGCTGTGATCTGGCTGTGCCCTCCCCCGGGGCAGGCCTGGGCCTTTCAGAGGCCTGCTCCCCGGGCGCTGTTATCTCCGGCTTCACTCCCTGCAGAACCGGGTGGGATTTTACTGCAGGTCTAGAACAGAGCGCCCAGGGCCTCGTAGCTAGACACGGACACGTGAGAGGAGCCAGGCCCATTACGCAGCATTCTTCCGGGCAGGCTCCAAGAGCCGGGCAAGGCAGCACTGAACATTCTTTTTCTTCTTGGCTCTTCCCTGCTTTATACTCCATTTCTGTTAAACTTTCATGAGATGGACGGGTGTCTAGCACGGTGCCTGGGCCCCAGGAGGCACACCGTTCACCCGCGTCAAATCACCGCGGTGAGCGCTGGCTTACATCTGCCGGTCCCTGCAGGAAACACTCGATAGGCATTGTCTCTCGTGCCCCTCAACCCCCCGGGAGCTAGTTATCATTTTGTGGTGGTCCACGCATGCTATGGTTGAAGAAAGGAAGGCGCAGAGAAGTTAAGTAACGTACCGCAGGGTCAAATAGCTAGAAAGTGGCAGAGCTGGGATTTGAATCCAGGTCATCTGATTCAACTCTGCTTTTCAGGGAGCTCGAGGCCTCACCCTTAGGGACAAATGGAGAGGAAGAGTCTATCCTGAAGAACAAAGTCTACCCCCGCTTGTGCCCTGTGAGCCTCAAGGTTGCCCTGGGCTGGAGTAGCACCTCCCGGGAAGGTGGGCCAGAGCCCGCAGTGTCTCCAGCGGGCCCGCCACCAGCCTGCCCTCCCCGCCCCTTGAGCTAGCGACAGCCCTAAGGCAGCTGTCTACCCAGGAGAGGTGGGAGTGCAGTGTGCTGGGAGAGCTCGGGCCTAGGAGCTGGAAGGCCTGGGTGCAGGTTCGGGCTCTGCCACTGGCTGGCCACGTGATGCCAGGTACGTCACATTACCTCTCCGGCGGGCAAGGAGACCAAAACCAATGCGTCAGCACGGAGGCGTTTTGTCACAGGGCCGGAGGGCATCCAAACAGGCAGGACTCCCCGGCCCCAAGCCCCCACGGAAAACTACCTGGATGGACCATCATCTTTGGGGCTAGCCCACAGCGAGCCTCAGTCTCCATGAGAAGGACATTGATGTGTGTTCACTTATTCCCTGCAGATCTGAGCCCCTCCCCTGTGCGAGGGGCTTCACCTTGACCCAGGGAAGAAGGGCCTGCTGGCTACTCATGCTTCTCAGATTTTTATGATCGCCAAGTAAGCCAGTAACAAGTTTTAGCCACAAAGGGGCTCCCTTCTCACCACCCCTCCCCTCTCCCCATTCCACACACCTAAACCAATGCAAGTGTGGGAATGAGCAGCACAGATGTTTGTCAATAAGTGTGGGTGCGTGAGAAGAACCCCAAACTGGGTCAGAATGGATTCCATAATTGAGGTTTGGGGATGGGAGGCTGAGTCCTTCCCTGGCCTCCTCCTCCATTCTGACTTTGACTCCTCTCCACCTGGAGAGGCTGGCATCTCCCAGAGCCGTGTCAGGATGGTGAGGGACACTTGAACACCCGGCAGGGCTCCAAGCCTTGGGAAGAGAGCGAGAGAAGAGCACTCTTTACCTGGAGAGGCTGCTGTATGGTCCTCTCACCTTCCAGGCAGGCTGAAGACGGTGAAAGATCAACACCACCCCTTCGCATTCTCCAGGAGGTCAGAGGCTGTCTGGAAGACTGGAAGAGCTCCATCCTACCCCATGCCCCAAGAGCCCTGGGAGAGCACTCAACCTGTCTTCCTCAGGAGAGGACAGAGCTAGCTGTGTGACCTGTGAGAGCCACTTCACGTTTCTGGCCCTCGGTTTCCCTGTTGGTTTAATCAGCTGCCTAGTCAGAAGCCTCCACAGAGCCCTTGGCTTTCTAGGACTCCAGGAAGATGGCGCCAGAGCCAGCCAACAGCCCCTTCACCTGCAGATATACCCCCCACCCCCTCCACCCTTCCACAAGCGGGGCAGCACCGTCTTTGGCTTTAGGGAAGGGATTTTCTTTTTGCTCCTGAGGAAGTATCCGTGACCAAATCAGGGTAGGGCATGTATTAGCCAGAGACAGGGAACGCTGAGGAATGGGGCCTGATGGCATCTTGGGGCAAACACCAAGAGATGGTCATCCTACCCTGCATAGGTTTCCCTGCAGGGATAACATGGGTCTTCTTTGGGTGTGGATAGACGGCTGTAGCTTACATTGGGGGGCAGACCTAGGGCCTGCCGCGGGAGGTAGGGTGATGTGGTTCTGGAAATGGGACAGCTTCCTAGCTCCGAAGGGCTCAACAGCATTCCTTTGCAGGCATAGCCCCCTCCCCAGGGTTCCCGTGGTATTTATTGGCCAGAAGGTCAGTTGGCACCTGATGGCGCTGGCTTGTGGCCTCCCTTACGCTCGCACTTGTCTCTGAAGAGTGCTCTGACTGGTATTTTACTGTGTGCTTAACACGTTCCTCCTGTGGCTTAAGCCCCCGAGGGCAGGACCTGGGGATAGACCACTTGTGTACCTTACCACCCCGTGCTCGGAGCATTCAGCGGGCTCTGTGTGCACACTGTAGTGCTCAGTGTAAATGCGCGCATTATGGAATGGGCCAGAAAGGATCTCAACTCACCTGTCCTGTGATCTGGGGAGATCTCTTCCTCTTTCTGGACCCCGAAAGGTGGAGACAGTCAAACTAGAGCCCTGGCACCCTGACTTTCCAGTGATTCATTTGTAGGATAAGGGAGTGAATGACATCTTGAAGGAAAGTTGTCCCCTTGCTGTCCTTCCGCGCCTGTGTCTGTGGGCCTGGGCCTGGCTGCAACCAGCTTCCCCTTTTCCGCGTCCCACCCATCCTCAGTATGCCGACAGAGCAATCCATCCACCTATCAGACCTGTGAGTAGGTAAGCACAGGACTCCTGCAGGTAGAGAACGGATTCCCCAAGGCAGGACCTCCAGCCCCTCCAGCTCCCTTCCCTGACATCAGAAAAGAGGTGAAGGCTTCACTCAGCTGAAAGGACAAGCCGGGCCCAGCCAGTGTCTTACCTCTGCCTGGATGCAACCTTCTGGCTCTTCCCCTGATCTCTTGTTCCCTTGCACGGGTTGGAACACATAGAAGAGTCTGAACTTACTCAGGCTCTTTCCCCCTAGCCTGAGTTCTCGGTTTGGAAGAGCTGGGAGAGCAGGACCGTGGAGTCTCAGTGGCACTAAGCCCCTACATTTTCCAGATGGAGACGCAGACCCAGAGAGGTGCAGGCTCCAAGAACCGTTCTCCCTTCTCAGCCCGGGGTTCTTTCCCCACACCATGCCTGTGTTTCCGCAGAGATCCCTGGGCTTTAAATCCTGCTTCCACTCATGTTCCAGAAGGGAAAACAAGGTCTCAAGGCAACCCAGAATAGAATTTCAGGCCCCATCTCCCTTGCACACCTCCCCTGTTCTCTGCCCTTTATGGGCCCCTGGGGCTGCTGCCTAGAACCAGAAACCCAAGGAGGGTGTTTTTGTGTGTGGGGGGGTGGCTGAGATGCCCCGAGTAGTGGAGAGGTCAAGCGCATGGAGTGGGGGCATTGCTGCTTGCATACCTGAGGCCAGGTGGAGCCCCTGGCATGCTGGGAGTGATAAGCACATTTTTGCCTTCCAAGGAAATTCCTCCAAGGGGTGGGGGGAGACCGAGAGTCTCCCAAATGCCTGTCTCCTTCTGTTTGTGCAGGCCTAACACAGCCTCTGCCCTTCCCTCCGAGAGGGGGACAAATATTTAACGACTGCCCCCATTTTCACATACTCCACAGGGCGGCCACGGCCTCCTCAAGGAGCCTTCTTTTTTTTTTTTTTTTTTTTAAAGATTTTATTTATTTATTCAACAGAGGTAGAGACAGCCAGCGAGAGAGGGAACACAAGCAGGGGGAGTAGGAGAGGAAGAAGCAGGCTCATAGCGGAGGAGCCTGATGTGGGGCTCCATCCCATAACGCCAGGATCACACCCTGAGCCGAAGGCAGACGCTTAACCGCTGTGCCACCCAGGCGCCCCCTCAAGGAGCCTTCTGCTTGGCCTTGTGACGGAGGTGTCAGTCCTCAGCTGAGAAGGAGCCTAGATGGCCCCCACTTGACCCTCCTCATGCCTTTCTGGGTTCCTCACTCCGTGCTCCACTGGCTGTCTGCAGGGAGGGACCGGAGAGGCCCCAGCCGCAAGTGCCCCCACTCCTGGGCCTTCTCCAGGGGCCTGGGCTCCGTCGGAGGCTCCCTCGCCTGAGGAATGAGGCAAGAATAATGCTGGGCACAGTGCCTTTCAGAGGTTCGAGAGGCCTGGCCCACGTCCATTTTGAGAGGTTCTCGATCTAGTAAAAAATGAAGAAATGCCATCACAAGGTTACAAAAGTTGTGCTTTCTTTAAAATCTCATGATGCACATCTTCTGGTCCTGTCGGTGTGCCGCGGCCGCATTTGGTGACAATGTCAAAAGTCTATATTTGAGGCCCCTGATGACCATGAGCCCCCAGAGTGCCTCTGGCCCACCCCCTCCCCTAGGCTCCCACCCTGTGTGCCAGAGAACCCAGGCTTCGGCGGCCCCGTGCTGTGGCTTTTGAAAGTCTAGAGTGCCATAGCTCATCAGGTCCCCTGAGACACTGCTCCGGGTCCCTGCGCAGCTGGGGAGGGAGGCAAGGGAGTCAGCCCGTGTCACAGACTGAGGGAGTGGGGTCCGGGGAGGGCAGTATTGGAGCCTGCCGTCTTGCTGGCAGTCAGAGGCAAGGCCAAACGGGGACCCTGTGCCCTGGTGCATGTGGGGGGTCGGTCTCCCCATCACACTGTGATGCAAAGAGGCAGGTGGAGATTTGCCCAGGTGCTTTTAGTCCAATCAATCAGGGCCTCGGGCGGGCGGGGGGGGGGGGGGCGGGGC
>NW_024426885.1:53353854-53441461 GCF_017311325.1 Ursus maritimus
GGGGGGGGGGGTGCTGCTCTTCTTTGGCTACATTTACGGCAGTGTCCCGTCCTCCTCAGCAGATGGAGAGGCCGGGAGAGACTGGGTTAATTCAAGCTGTGAAGTGAGCGGGTGATTTGGGTGCTAATTAAAATGACAGGAAGTAAACAGCGCTTGGAAACACCCAGCGTGTGCCCCCTAAGCCCAGCTAGGCCTGCGCACTTACCACCATCTCTCCCCCAGCTTGGCACGGTGGGCCCCGTCTCCATGGCAACCGCGGGAGCCGCAGAGATCAAAGCAGGAGATGGGTGAGCTCCAAACCAGCTAAACCAGGGGCTTAGGAAGGCGTTTCTGGGAAGTTTCTGGAGAAGGCGGTGTCCAGGTGTCTCTCCCCATCATTGCCAGCCCCTCCGCTGGCTCCAGGACTCCCTGCCGAGGGCGTGGAGCAGAGCTGGTATGGTGGGCGGAACCACCCCTGAGCTGGGATCGGACCTCTGGGTTCAGCACCTGGCCTGGGATGTTCCTCACCCGCTAAAGTTGATGGGTTTACGGAGCTCTGGTTAGGGACACAGATTCTGGAATCACATTTCCGGGGGTGCTAGTACTCTTCTGCTGTGCAGTTGACATGTGAGCCTGCGTTAAGTCGCTTCATGTCTCCAAGCCTCAGTGTTATCATCTGAGAAATGGGGATAACAATAGTAATTTTCTCTTAGGGTTGTTGTAAAGAGTACCTGAGCCAATGAATATAAAGTGCTTAGCACAATGCTTGCCACGTGCTAATTGCTGAAAAGATGTTAGCTGTCATTAGCAGTATTTTTACTATGTGCTAGGTCCTGGGCATAGACAGATGAATTTAATAGGGTGTCTGCCCTCCAGGAACTGGACATCTCAATCAGGCAGAAGCAACGGCATTACGTGGTGTAAGTGGGGCAGTTAGCCTAAAGGAGAGCTGGGCTTGGGGCTGCGCTAGGGAAGATGACGCCCGAGCTGGGTTTTGAAAGATGAATAGAAGTCCTGGAGCTGGATGCCGACACATATTCCGCATGAGGAAGGAAGCCGTGCCAAGGTCTGGCCAGGAACAGATCAGGGGAAGAGAGACTTTCTTCTGTAGGTGACAGGGAACCAGTGAGGTTTTTTGGTTTTTTGGTTTTTTAAGATTTTATTTATTTATTTATTTATTTGAGAGAGAGAGCACAAGCAGGGGGAGAAGCAGGCTCCCCACTGAGGAAGGAACCCGATGTGGGAACTCGATCCCAGGACCCCATCATGACCTGAAACGAAGGCTGATGCTTAACCCACTGAGCCACCCAGGTGTCCCAGTGAGGGTTTTTAAATATAATATTTATTGTAGTTTTTTCCCTTCATTAGGAAGTAAAACATGTTCACTGGGGCACCTGGCTGGCTCGGTTGGTAGAGCATGTGACTCGATCTCGGGGTTGTGAGTTCAAGCCCCATGTTGAGCCCAGAGCTTACTTAACATTTTTTTTTAATTTAAAAATTAAAAAAATAGAAAGTAAAACATGTTCACACTGTAAAAAATGTGGAGACTTGGCAAAAGGCAGAAAGATGTCAAAATTCTCTGTATTTCTATCCCCTGGAGGAAATCACCTTTAGCATTTTGGTACGAATCCTTTGTACTTACTAACCTTGAAGACTTTTTCAAAATGAGAGCGAAGTATATTCTGTAAAGGGTTTTAAGGAGGGAGAGCCATGGTCGGGATTGTGTCTGGAAGGATCCCTGCAGCTGCAGCGGTGTGGAGGACAAAAGACAGGGAGACCGGCCTGGCAGGGCGGGAGGGGGGCCCGGTGCAGGGGGCGCTGGTTGGGGAGAATGGGGTGGGGTGCACAGGATGTGGGGATGATAAGGGCAGCCTTCACTTTGCTCTTGTCAGCTTGGAGATGGTGCTGTGATGAGCATTGCAGGGGAGAAGGCCCGGGAGCCCGGGGCCCAGTGAGTCAGCCTGTGCCTCGAGCGCTGAGCATCTGCTTTGTGTGAGAGGGAGGGAGTAGCTGCTCTTTTTCCTCCCCGAGGCCCCGTGGTAGAGGTGACGATGCCAGAGGAGATGAGGAGAGCCTTAGACCTCAGATGCAGAGCTGGCAGGACCCCGCCCCTAAGAGCGGCTCAGCACCCCTGGGAGCTCGGCCAGTTCTACCCCCCTGGAAGGTTCCAGTGGGCTCAGGAGGCTCTGGGCAACAGGCAGGTGATTCTAATGTGCGGCCGTTGCTGAGATCCACCTGGCACAGAGGAGCCAAGCTGAGAGTGGTCTCTGGGGGCAGAGCCCTCCCCACCTCTTCTGCACCCCCTTGCTCAGTGCAAGACTGTTCCTCTCTCAGTGAGAGAGGCCTCACGTATGCAGACCAGGTCAGCCAAGGAATCTTGGCTTGGCTCTTCATCTGTCTTCTGACCCTTGGCCAGGTGCTCTGCCTCTCTGAGCCTCAGTTTCCTCCTTTTCTATGGGGTTGATCCTACTGGTCCTGCCTCCTTCACAGCAGCACGACTGTGCGGAGCACCACAGGGCACGGGGGTGGTCACGGCTGCTGAAACCAACCAGGTGAAACAGACATGCTCTTTCTTTGCCCAGAAATGCGGATCTCAGCCTAGGACCCACCTTCCCTCTGGCCTGGCCCTCGCTCCAGAGCACTGGACATGGGTTCTTCCAAATCCTCGATTCTTAGGGGAGGACATGATCGATGGGCAGCAGAGCCAGGACAGAACCAGGCCTCCTGTTTCCTGAGAAGACCCTTGTGCCTTTATGGGACCATTTGTCACAACTGCTAATAAGCACATTTAGTGCCATAAATAGACGCCATAGCATTGAAAGGCATTATTCACACTTGCCAACAAACACCTCCTTTTCAGCTTATAGATGGTGCTGGCCCACACCTGACCTCAGGGACCCCTAAATGTGTCCCTGGACTCTGCCCCCCCCCCCCCCCCGTGCTGCCCGCAGGACCTTGTCACCCTTCCCCAAGGGATGCCTCAGGGCTGTTCTCCTCACACCCCGCTGCTCTCTGCTCTCCCTGGGGCAGGGAGCGGGGAGCTCTGCCTTTTCCACATGCAGGGGCTCCTCATGGGGCCTCTCCCTGCCTGTTTCCTGCCCCTCCACCCAGAGTCCTTGGTCTCTTCTTCTGCTATAACAGCTTGTATTAGCTGAGTGCTTTCTGGACACCAGGCACTCTGCAGACACCATCTTTAATCTCTGAGGAGTTCTAGGAGTTGGGTGCTGAGCTTCTAGAGGTCAAGGTGCTTGTCCGAGGTGTGCTGGTAAGGGGAGTGTGGGCACTGTGTGACCCTGGGCCCTCTCTTTTCCTCAGTGCCCTCCCTGGCTGGGGGGGGGGGGCGGCATGGGAGGAGTGAAGGGTTAGGAGAGAGAGAGAGAGAGGAGACAGACAAAGAGACACACAGAGGCACACGAAAGCAAGACAGACAGAGCTGGTGCAGTGCACCCCTCGTGGGGAGAGGCCTGCTGCTCCCCTTCCTCCCCGCCCCTGCCTCGCCCTCTCTCTCTCTCTCTCTGTGGAAGAGACAAGAAGGCCAAACCTGAGGGAGGGCCTTGGCGCCTAAGTGTGGAAACTGGGGGCTGCCCACAGAAGTGGGCTTTGTTAACCTCATTTCTGGATAAAAACCATCTGGCATTGGGTGAGCTGCCTCGAAGTGTCCTTGTTTCCTACGCACACCCGGTGTGCACTGGTCCTCACGTGTGTGTCCGTGTACGCATGCTCACAGATGGGACTTGCACACCTGCTCAAATTCGCGCTCTAGGCTATGTGCCCATGGGTGTGCATGTGTGCACCCGGGGCCCTCACGAATGCACAGGCATGTGCAGAAGCACACGTGAGGGTACGCACGTGGCCATGGTGTGCTCCACCTGGGGATGATGCCCGCTGCCTGCTTGTTCCTGGCCCCTTCCTGGCCTTTGCCCAGGAGGCCGTGTTGACAAAGGCCCTTGTCCCTGCCTGTTCCTCTGATGACTGTGAGCTTCCAGGGGGGATGTCAGCGACCGGGAGCCTTTGGGCTTTCAGAGCACTTGCGGATGCCCTCCTTCGTGCTTGTTGCTGCCCCCGTGCGGGAGCCCTCTGGTGCAGGAGCCCCAGGCCCTCTTCTGCAGGCCGGACAGGTGTCTGGCCCCTTCCCGCCCCCACCCCACAGTGGGCCTTTGCCTCCCATCCCTGCACAGCTCTGATCCTTGGGTGCGTGGGACTCAGGATGAAGGGCGCAGCACCAGGTGGCTCCTTCTAGCCCTTGAACCCCAGCTCCCAGAGGCCCGTGCAGAGGAGAGCAGCAGCTGGCTCCTTGGCACCACCAGCTGGCAGTCCCAAGAAGCCGTCTCCCAGCCTGCCGGATGGCCCTTCCACCCGGAGTACCCTGGGAGCTGTGTGCTGGCGGGCTGTCAGCAGCTGCCTCTGCCCCAGGAGGGCTAATGGGGAAACCGGAGGGAGCTGCGGATTCAGTGCCAGGGAGCTAGGCTGGGTGTGAGCTGCTCTGCCTCTGGCCACAGTGGGCCCATGGGCCCAGGGGAGGCCCCTGTGGCTGGAGCAGGGCAGGAGCTGCTTCTGGGTGCCTTAGGTTGTGGAGACTGTGTGTCGTAGCCAGAAGAGAGGTCTGTGCTGGGCGTCGGGAGACCTGGGTTCTGAGACACTGGGATCTGGGGTGGGTCATGTCCTGTCTGGCCTCTCCCACACACACAGGGGGCTGGGCCAGATGATCTCAGAGGGCTTTCTCAGGGTCCTCTGGATCTGAGGATTTGCAGTTGGACCATGGTAACCAAGGAAACCATCAACACTGGGAGGGACTGCAGCCCCCTTTTCTCTCAGGGCACCATCTGAACCCTACAAGAAAGTCAGACCTTGAGTGAAAAACAGTCCCCGTGCGGTGGAAGAGAGGCCCCCCACCTCGCCCCACTCACAGGGTGGCAGGGGCGGAAGAGGGGACTGCCAAGGGAGGGACCGTGGCAGAGGGAGAGAGTGGCATTTCTGGGATACTTAGGGCAGGTGTGAGAATCACTGTTCCCGGGCAGTGTGGGTCCCTTAGACATCTGTCCTAATGGTCAGGCCAGGGCAATGGAGAGATGGGGCCTTGCCCTCTCAAAGCCATGGTCTCACCTCCAGTGCTCCTAAAGCCAACCCTGAGTGGGCCCAGGCCTTAAGCTCCCTGTAGTGAAGACACAGGAATACTGTCCTCCAATGGAAGACCACAGAGCTTAGGGGGCCATAGCAATCAAAGAGCATTGCTCAGTGCGTATGGTCACATGATGAGGCCTGTGGAATGCTGGGACCACGTGGTCTGAGGGAGGGCTTCACACTAAAATCCCCATCTCTCCTTCCCTCCTCCTGCTCCGTTGCCCGTGGCCTGCTGCTGCTGCTTCCTGATCCCCAGGAGGTGGAGGTGAGTCCTGCCAGGGGGGCCCCACCCTGTATGTGCAGCCCCACACCCCACTCTCCTCTCTTCTCCCTCTGCACCCTCTCCCTGCCTTCTCCTTCCCTGCAGCACCCAGCATTGGATGGAGGGGTAAGGAACATAGGGGAGAGGCTGGAAGGGATTCCGGATAAGGGTTTAGGGGGATAGAGTTCTGGGGGAGGCAGCTGGCAGAGCTCAGGTGGCCAGGGGTCATCTGGGCAGCTGCTGGGCTGATGGCAATTAACATGTGGAAGCAGTGGTCCAGCCCTCTTCCCTCTTGGCCCTGGAGCTGAGCCTTGGCTCTAGGACATAAATCTCAGCCCTTCCCTTCTTTCTTGTTCCTCTGTCCTTCCTTAGGATGACTACATCAAGAGCTGGGAAGACAATCAGCAAGGAGATGAAGGTAACGTGCCCCTCCCAGGGGAGGGAATATGACTGACAACCGTGAAGACTTGAGGTCCAAGGGCACGTGCCAACCATGGCCTTGCCAGCCCCTGTTGGGAGTGGGGCTTCAGAGCTGAGGAGCTCTGGTTGTTAGGGCTACTGCAGAGAGGAGCTTCTTGGCTCAGAAGTGGGGCTGGGGGGTTCCTGGGGTCTCTGGCCCTGACTTCCAGGTGACCTGTGTTCTGGCCCTGTGTCCCGGCAGCCCTGGACACCACCAAGGACCCTTGCCAGAAGGTAAAGTGCAGCCGTCACAAGGTGTGCATCGCCCAGGGCTACCAGCGGGCCGTGTGCATCAGTCGCAAGAAGCTAGAGCACAGGTGAGGGCCTTGGGGAGCTGGGCGTTCTGGGGGCGTTGCTTAAATAGCAAGGGCCTGCCTGATTGACTTCTGTGTGGCAGCTATCTATGGCTAAAAAACGACCTGTCCCCAAAACTTTGTGCTTTTAAGACAACAAATGTATTATCTCACACCGTTTCTGAGGGGCAGGAATCTAGAAGTGGCTCTCTTGGGTGGTTCTGGCTCAGGGTCTGCCATGAGGTTACAGTCAAGGTGCTGGCCGGGGCTGCATCATCTGAAGGCTGGATTGGGGCTGGAGGACCCACCTCCAAGCTCACTCACATGCCTGTTGGTTCTAGTCACATAGACCTCTCTCCATGGGGATGCTTGAGTGTCCTCACCACATGGTAGCTGGCTTCCCCTCAGTGGGACATCCAAAGGAGAGAGAGGACAAGGAGGAAGCCACAATGTCACTTACGATCTAGTCTCAGAAATCATACATTGTTACTTCTGCCACTTTGTTAGCAGCAAGTCTCTAGGGGAAGGGAATTACACTCTACCTTTTGAAGGGAGGAGTGCCAAGGGATCTGAGGACATATTCTAAGACCACCACACTCTATGAGATCCATCACCAAGTGTGGGACCCAGGAAAGGCATCTCTCCTCTCTGGGACTCGGTGTCCATATCCATAAGACAAATAGGTTGGCCCAGATAGTCGAGATTCTTTCCAGCTCTGACATGCATTGACTTAATGAAATATTTAAGGTTGTAGCTTCTGAAGCTTGCAGAAGAGGGAAAGGTGTTAGCTCCAGCCCAAGGACAAGACCTGCCAGGATCCAAGACCCCTGGAAAAAGTCCCATTTCCCTCCCTCTCTCCAGGAATCCACGTTTTTATGGGGACTCTTCCATTTTGTAAATATTGGTGAATAACTCAGAGACAAAAACCTTTGGTGGCCACACGAAATGAGTCTCCTAGCCAGATATGTGCTTGGCCAGATGTGTGGTGGCCATTAGTTTGCAACCTCTGATTTGGTGTGACCCCTTATGTGAGGTGGGACTCCTTTTTAAATCTTGCAGTCAGGCCTGGAGTTGCTGCCTGAAGGCCCTGCTGGACTCAGTAAGCACAGGAAAGGGGGAACTGGGGGTCTGTACCCTGCGCAGTCGGCTCCATCCGCCCTTAGGAGCTGGACGAGGGTCTGGCTGGGGCTGATGGGGAGGGTGGGCAGGGACAGGGAGGAGGCTGCCGGTGCTGGAGATCGCCGGCTTCCTGTGAGAACCAGACTCTTGAACCTTCCCTTTGTGTGTCCCTCTCTCATTTTCGCCTTCACCCCATGCCCTCCCCATCTCTGTCCTCCTGTAGGATCAAGCAGCCTGCCCTGAAGCTCCCTGGAAACAAAGACACCATCTGCAAGCCCTGTCACATGGCTCCACTCGCCTCGGTCTGTGGCTCCGATGGCCACACCTACAGCTCAGTGGTGAGGAGCCCTGGCCCTGGGTGGGGGGCTGGGTTGACACCCGAAGCCACGGGGAGCTGAGAGGACAACGCAACCAGCGTCCCCTGGGGGGCTCCCAGTGTGACACAGGGCCAGATGTCCTCGGTCAGGGCATGCGGTGTGGCCGACCGTAGAAGGGATGCCTGAGCCCTGGGCTGGGGCTGCCTGAGAGTCGGAGCCAGACGCCTCCTGGCAGTTGGGCAGTGGGGCTTGGAAGACGCAGGTGGGTAGGTAACTGCGAGTCAGAGTAAGTGAGGTAAGGTCCTCAAGAAGGTACTCAGGGCTCTGGAAGGAAAGAGCCCTGTCATCCAGTTGTGGGGGGTTGGTGACGGATGGAGCTTCCCACAGGCAGATTTCCACCCAGAGGGGACGGTGTCCACCAGCAAGCACCAGGCATTCTGGGGCAGGAGAAGATCCTCCGTGAGACGGCCATGTGGGAGGGAATGGTGGTTGTGGGGAGTGAATCCCTACCCTCTAGGATTTTTATGAAGGTTAAATGAGACATCCGCGGAAGCATTTTATAAACTCCGAAGGACCGCAGAAATGCAGCTTCTGCTGGCGGCCGGGAGTCGGGAGTTGCTTAGTTTTCGGAGGGCGCTATCAGCTAGTATTGGGTTCTAGGGCTTAGGAACGCTTTCGGGGGGACATGCAGATTTATGAGTCACAGTCCCAGGCTGTGGGAGAGAGATTACGCCAGAGGCTGAGGGCAGAGCCACACTGAGGAGGCAGGAGGGCAGAGCGAGCTTTGGGCAGGAAGCTCTGGTCTGAGGGTCATGGAGCTGTCCTGCAGGGACGTAGAGGTCATGGGGGAGTCTGGCTTCCATCCCAGCCCCGTGGCCTTGGGCAAGTCACTAGGCCTCTCTGAGCTTCCGTGTTCTCTGCTGAGCCGTCAAGGTCAAGGAAGATAATATAAAACACTACGACCCCTTCTCATTAGCTGTCATCCCCCGGGGATGAACCAGACAGGACCAAGGAAAACACTTTAAGGGCAGGGAGTGGATGAGACCTTCTCTGAGGCTGGCTTCGGCAGACAGCTGTGGCAGGGGGTTTTAGTAAAGGCAGGGGAGTTAGCAGATGGGAGCAGAGACTGGCAGCTGTTGTCCAGAGAGCTGGGCGAGCCCATCGGAGGTCACTGTGGAAAGACCACTGAGGGAGGGGCCAGCAGCCAGTGCCCCAGGACCGAGGGACTGTGGTAAGAAGGAAGATAGGACAGACAGCCAGGAGATGGGGGCAATAGGCAGCTAAATAGGGGAGGTGTGTGGGTGGGGGTGAGGGCGTGGGGAGACTGGTGTCCTGGGAAAGATAAATGTGCGGAGACGTTTAGCAAATGCAGTCCAGGGTTCATGGGAGCCTTTGAATCCTTGGGAACCCCTTTCCAGGCCTGCTGCCCCCCAACACTGTGTACCTTTGGCCTCCCAGAGGGACCCGGAGGGCTAGCCCTCCATGCTGTTCCTGGCTGCTGTCCGTCCTGTCAGGTGTGGCTGCCTGACAGGCTCGAAGTACCCCAGCTACAAGTGGCCATGGGTGCGCCCCCCCCCCGTCACGGAACCCCACCTTTCTTCTCGTGCAGTGCAAGCTGGAGCAGCAGGCGTGCCTGAGCAGCAAGCAGCTGACCGTGAGATGTGAGGGCCCCTGCCCCTGCCCCACAGAGCAGGCCTCCCCCTCTGCCACCGATGGCAAGCCAGGTAACAAGGAGTGCTGGGCCCCAGCCAGGCTGGGGGAGGCCTCCCTGCCGGTACCTCCTGGGGCGCCTCCATCAGGGCTCTGGGATGCTAAGAGAGGTTCACAGAGCAGGAAGGGGGATGGCAAAAACAGGGACAGGCCTGAGGACCTGTGGGCCTGGGGGTATAGGGAGCATGCCCTGTGTGATTTTAGTGCTAGGGGCTGTGGGGGGAGGAAGATGGGAGAGGATGGGAGGGGGCCTTTGATTTCTCACCCCCTTCCCTCCTGACCACTGCCCAGCGTCTGGCCTGCAGGGCAGCCTCCCAAGCTGAGACCATGCTGCGCTTCACCCCACCTTCACCCACGCCCCTTTCTCCCCATTCTGCCCACTGCAGAGACCTGCACAGGTCAAGACCTAGCTGACCTGGGGGACCGGCTGCGGGACTGGTTCCAGCTCCTTCATGAGAACGCCAAGCAAAATGGCTCAGCCGGCAGTGGGGCCAACCTGGCCAGTGGTACAGAAGCTGCTTGCTCTGCCTGGGAGGAGGGAGGGCAATGGGGAGACAGGTGTGCCCTGGGCCAGCCTGCCTTGTGTTCTCTCCTGCCAGACTCTGAGCCTCAAAAAGGGCCTAAGCCCCAGGACAAGGAGAAGGAGGCTCCAACTAGACAGGAGGGGCTTGGGTTAGCTATTGGAAGATCTTCTAGAAAGAGGTGGAAGGAGCTTAAACCCTAAAATATTCATGGCTGCTGTCCCTCCTGTCAGGTGTGGCTGCCTGGTAGGCTTGAAGTACCTACCAAGAGAAGGCAAGAAATTATCTTCCCTGAAGGGCTTTCCAGACACAGTTCTGAATAGCTTAGGTGCAGTCCTGTGTAGAGGCAGAGGGACCAACCTTCGGCCATTCTTGAGTTTCTCACTCCCACGGTTACATTCTGAGCTGCCCTGCCCCTGCCCCTGGATGGATGGAGAGGTGGAGGGATGGGTGGAGAGTTGGTTGGAGGGGTTTGCCTTGAGTGTGCCTGAACCTGGCCTTCTCCCCAGGGCTGGACAAGAGCCTGGGGGCCAGCTGCAAGGACTCCATTGGCTGGATGTTCTCCAAGCTGGACACCAGTGCTGACCTCTTCCTGGACCAGACGGAGCTGGCCGCCATCAACCTGGACAAGTATGAGGTCTGCATCCGTCCCTTCTTCAATTCCTGCGACACCTACAAGGACGGCCGTGTCTCCACCGCTGAGTGGTGCTTCTGCTTCTGGAGGGAGAGTGAGTGTGGCCCCTGGCTGGCCCCACCCCTCACTGGCCCCGCCCCTAGCTCACCTGCTTCCTACCCTCTCCAGCTGTTAGAGACCCAGGGAAACCAGCACTTTAACTCCATTCCTTGGCAAGCTCCTCAGTGATCCAGATTTTATGGGTCCTGAAGCATATGCACATTGGGAAAGTAAAAACTACAAATGTAAAATTTCTAGGGTCCCTGGGGGCCTTGGAGAGGGCTGCTGCGTCCTCCTGCTGAAGCTATATTGGCTTCTCAATGATTCCACTTCTGGGCACATCTCACAGTATTTACCCCAAATCTGTGATCATCAGCCTTAGAGATAGGACATCATTTGCTAGCTTTCTATATCCTGAACCAGAGCTGGGCATGTGCTCAGGGATCATCCAGGCCAGGTGGCAACCGACATCAGTGGGGAAACTGAGGTTCCCGGGGGTCAGCTGACCAGCTGGCCCGGAGGTAAGGGAGGCCCTGGTGCTCCCTCTCGGTTGTCCTGCCTGGTTCCCACAGCAGCCGTGCAGTGGAGGCAGCACAGCGTCAGCCTGAGGCCGAGCCTTCCCCTCGGGCTCCACCATCCGCTGGTTTGGGACACTGGGCAAGGCACTGAATCTTTCAGGTTCGGCTTCTTCATCTGATTTGGGAGATACCACCTGGCTGGGAGACTGTTGTGAGGGTGAACAGAGAAAATCTAGGTGCAGAGCACTGTGTCAATCCCATATCCATCTGCCAGTATGTGGGGTCTTGGTCACTTTTAGGGACCCCACCTGCCCCGCCTTCCAGCATTTTCACCTTCTAGGCCTTTGAAGCTCATTCTGTCAGTTCTGAACAGCAGCCTTCTTGGGCAGGAGGCTGGAGACTGATCTCATTTTACCGTCAGCCAGGCCTCTTGCTGCAAAGGGCTAGGGACTTCTCGAGGTGACAGGCAAGTTAGATTCGGCTGCAGTTACGTCTGGGCTACTGTTGCTTCTTTTTTTTTTAACTAGGCTCCATGCCCAGTGTGGAGCCCAACATGGGGCTCGAACTCACGACTCTGAGATAAAGACCTGAGCTGAGACCAAGAGTTAGATGCTTAACCAACTGAGCCACCCAGGCGTCCCTGTTTTCGAGCTTCTGTCTAACCTTCCCTCTGGCTTTGTGTTTCCCCTTGGGCCTCTCCCCTGTGGAATCTGTGCACTCTTCTGGACCCTGCGTCCTTATCCCATGAGTTCCCAATATCCTCAGGGGCCCTGGGCTTCTTGGGCACCTCAGCCCATGCCACAGCCATGGAATAGCCTCCCCCAGTTGGAGCTCTTTTTTAATCTTGCAGAGCCCCGTGTCAGTTTTTGGGAACTTGAAAAGATCCGTGCATCCAGTACCACCGGGAGGCTTCCCCAAATCAAAGCCTGGGTATTTTCATCTCAGAGCCTCCTGCCTAGGTTTCCAAGCCTTGGGGGCTACACTGTGAGTCTTACCAGCACCACGGGATGGCCCCCATTAGAGGCTGCATCTCTCCCCACAGAGCCTCCCTGCCTGGCGGAGCTGGAGCGCATCCAGATCCAGGAGGCTTCCAAGAAGAAGCCAGGTGAGAGGGCTGGCTGGGCTGGGCTTGGAGGAGACAGGGGAGGGGTGCCCCAGGGTCCCCCTGAGGCCCAGAGACTCCAGCCCCTGGGCCTTAAGGAAGAGCTGAGCCCAGAGGAGTCCCCGGCCTAGGAAGACAGGAAAGGGCACTCCCTTCCTGTTCTTATCCTTGTGGTGGGACAGAGTCTCCTACCAATAAATATGTTTTAAGCACTCATCTGGTGTCCATCCATTCTGGGGCTGGAGAATGGGATAACAGAAGGTTTCTAGAACCCTCCACTCAATCCACTTCAGCAGGGGGGTACGTGCAAAACTCAGGTGAGCCCCCTCCGTAGCAGACGTTCATGTCTGCAGCAAATACTCGAGCGCCAGCCCCAGAGGGAACAGTAGCCCCGGCCCAGGTCGGAACTGGTGGGCAAGACAGACTTGGTCCCTGGTCTCAGAAAGCGCACAGGCTACTTGGGAAAACACAGTACACCAGTTGGCTCCCCAAAAAGACAGACCTACCCACGGTGGCTTGTGTATGTATAGTGCCGAGGGACAGCACCATGGGTAGGCGTTAGCCCGGGCATCTGCAAAGGCCTCTTGGGGGAGCTAGTTTCAAAGGAAGACCTGAGAGATGAGAATGAGGCTGCGAAGGGCAGCAGAAAGCTCGAGGTTCTTGGGAAACAGAAAGAAAGGTCCCACATGGCTGGATCATGGTGGCTGAGGGACAGAGGGCCAAGAGGCGGATTCCATGGGACCTCGTAGCGACTTGAGAGCCGCGTGGTATTTATCTGGGCCCACGAGACCAGCACATGTGGGACCCAATGCCAGAACCACCCCACAGAGCCTTGTTGACCGAGAGCCCAGTGGCCTTCGGGATTGGGCGTTAGTGCTCCTTCNGCCAGGAAGCCACGCTCTTCCCTCCTGGCAGCAGTCCTCTAGGGTCTGTGTCCCCTGAGCGTACTCACTGGGCCTCAGGGTCCTATAGTACCTGGAATTGTCATTTCAATGTGTGTCTCACCCGCCTCCCCGAAAGGGGCAGAGTCTCTTTCTGGGTCGGTGCTCTCCGAAGTCTGTCGGGTGGACAGAGGGGCCGCAGTGCCAGGGTCTGAGGGAGAGCAGGTGGGCCCTGAGGCTGAGAGGAGAAGCCTGGGCATTGCTGACAGAGAACAGCAGGGCCAGAGGGGCAGCTGCGGGAGCACGATGACATTGGGGAGGCAGGTGTTTCCGGCTCCAATCAGTCGAGCCAGAAGAAATGCTAGCGTCCAGCCCTGGACATCTGGGCTTGTCGGGAGGCTGGTACCTGGGCTGGCTGCACTTGGGGGGGGGTCTGGACCCTGGCTTGTGCCCCAGGCTCCGGGGCCACCTGGAGCTCACACCCCAAGGCGCCTGCTCTGACCCTGCTGGGTCCTGTCATGTTCAGGAATCTTCATCCCGAGCTGTGACGAGGACGGCTACTACCGGAAGATGCAGTGTGACCAGAGCAGTGGTGACTGCTGGTGTGTGGACCAGCTGGGCCTGGAGCTGACGGGCACCCGCACGCACGGCAGCCCCGATTGCGGTAAGGGCCGGGGTAACAGCATCCCCCCCCCGCCCCCATGCCCTGCACAGGGAGGGCTCCTGGGGACCTGGCTCCATGTGTCCTGCTGGCAGGGAGGAGAGGCGGCCAGCGGGGTCCTCACCTGCCCCTCGGCTTGTTCCCCTCACAGACGACATCGTGGGCTTCTCAGGGGACTTTGGGAGTGGTGTCGGCTGGGAGGACGAGGAGGAGAAGGAGACAGAGGAAGCAGGCGAGGAGGCTGAGGAGGAGGAGGGCGAGGCGGGCGAAGCGGACGACGGAGGCTACATCTGGTAGATGGCCCTCGGGGAGCCGTGGCAGGCCAGGGTGCCGATGGCCAGGGGAGACGGGCCAGCAGAGACCTGGACAGAAGCAGGCAGCTTACGCATGGATCCGGAAAATACAGTCGGAAGGACCCTGGCTCCAGCAGGGAGGACTGGATGTGTGAGTGTGCATGGCACGCGTGCGGACGTGTGAATGTGTGTGAGTGTGGCATGCGCTGACAAATGTGTCCTTGGTCCACACCGCTCCAAAGACGACCTTGTTGTTTGCTTTCCATTGATTGTGGGTTTAGAGTACACACATCCACACACATACACCCACCACAAGGTCAAAACTGATGAAACGAGACGCCCCTGCCACATCCCCAAGCCCCTCCAGGCCTGTCCCGACGCCCTTGGGCCGCCCTGACTGGGGTTTCTTGTCTCGATTGCTATCCTTGGCTCAACCAGCCCTGCTTCCTCCTGCCCTTGCCTGCCCTCTCCCACCCCCCTTTAGGTGTCCTCATTGCACAGGGGAGCAAACAGGGACCTGCCTGCTGGCTGTGGTCCTCCTGGAGCCGGGCCAGTGTGGCTGTGACACCCGCACCAGCCTCTGATGACGTGGGCTGGGACACCCACCGCAGTGAGCCCCTTCCCTTTGCTGGACTCGCCAGCGCTAGAGAAACTGGTCTCCTAACCCAGGCCCGCGTGAGCTAGGATGGCCAGAGCTGAGAGGCCAGGGGAGGGGAAGGCCTGGCCACCAAGCCGCTGGGGTGGAGCAGAGGGAGGAGGAAGGAAGATCTGCCTTTGCAGATCTGGCAGGAGCTCTTCGGAGCCAAGGCTGGGTAGCCCTGAGTGCCAGACCCTAGAACAGCCCGGTCCCTTCCTGTGGCTCAGGTGGGGGCCTGGTCTGGACTGTTCTCCTGGAGGCAGGGGGCGGTGCTTATGCAGGTGGGCTCTGCCTGGCCTTGTGGGGCTGCTGCACTGCCCTTGTCCCTCTGGTCCGCTCTGGGAGCCTGAGGCTCGGGCAGCTGGTGGAGAGGCTGGGTCTCAGCGGGGTTGGGGGGGGGTGCACCCATCTCCTCTGCCATCCGGACCAGTGGGAGGCTTATCCCTGAGCCATGGGGAAGGAGAAGCCAGGAAAGCTCCACTTCCCATGACCTTTCTCCATCTCTCCTCCAGCACGGGGCACCAGGCCCACTTCCGTCCCGTCCTCTCCCAGCACCAGGGCCTTGCCTCTGACCCTGCTCAGGGTCCCCTGAGGCTGCAGTAGTGGAGGGGCTTCTCCAGGCTCCAAAGTGTTCAGGAGTGGCGAAGTCAGGGGCCAGGACTGGGGCCACACCTCCCTGTTCCCCCAAATCTCCTTACCAGGTGGGAGCCAGAGTGGATGAGACTCGGCCCCATGTTTTGGTTTTTTGTTTTGTTTTCTTCCCCAATCTGTCCTGTTCTCCCTGTTGAAGCAAATTCCTAAATACCCTGGGTGAAGAATTTCTAACCTGGACCTGGGCCTCTGCTGCCCTTCTGTGCGTGGTGAGCGCAGTGTGTGTGCGTGTGTGAGTGTGTGTGAGCAGCTGTATGTGTGTGAATGTGTGGGAGAGCCTGGGATGCGAGGAGGGGTGCCTGTGTGCCAGGTGGGCCGCCGCCGTGGGGCCCCGGGGCAAGGCTCCCTGCACAGGGCTCCAGCCCATCCCTGCCCGGCTTCGGCAGCATCCGCCGAGTCCGTCGGACCCTATGGAAGAACCTCACCCCGTCTGCCCCTTTGACTGTACCCCGGAGTCAACATCTTCCCAGTCCCGTCCTGGGGAAAATAGCGAAACCGCAGTTAGCCCCGTGAGCCGCTTCTCATCCCGCAGCACACAGCACAGGTAGGGTGTCGCGCTGCCCCAGACCCCCCACACCCCGTCTCCCCTGTCCCCAGCCCTCCCTGCCCTCCTCCCTCCTCCCTCAGGCCCCGGCTCAGTTCAGGGAACCGCCCTCTGCTCTCTGAGCAGCCGCCCCTCTCTCCAAGCTACTTGAAGCTTCCTGCTCTCGCTAGGATTGGAGTCTGTCTGTCTCTTCCCTCTGCCCCAGCGGAGGCTTCTGGAAACTGTCGCTGGGAGCGGCTGTTGAGGAGGCTGGGGCGTTCCGGGGTGGGGAGGGGGCGGAGAGGAAGGGGCACCCCTCTCTCACTGTTGCCCTCCCCTCCTGGGGGCACAAGCACCCTCTCTGTGTCTCTGGGTCTTCTGGTTGTGCACGTTTCTTATGACCTTGTAAATATGTTGTAGAAAGAAAGCAAAAGGCGCTGAACTAGACCCTGGTGGGACTCAGGGGTCCAGCCCTGCCCTGTCTCTGAAGCCCCTACGCTGCTTTTCACCCCACTCTCTGAGACTGAGACCCCCGCCCCCAGAGCTAGACGAAGCAGCTTGTTCCCAGGGGACTGACAGCCTCCAAGTGACTTCTTGTCCGACGAGCTGCAGGTTTTCTCGTGAGCAAGGTTGCAGGGTGGGTCTTCCTTGGGTCCTCGGATTCATGCCCTTGACCAAGCTGCCTGCCACCCAGCTCCTCCCACGTCCCTCTACGTGGATATTCTCTCTCCCCTGGTTTAGGCAGGCAGTGGAATTAGGGCTCTGTTGAAAAGAGCTCAGCCAAATTTGCAGAGCAGTTTCTTGCCTGGCCCCGGAGCTGCCCTTGGCCGCCCGAGGCCTCCTCACCCATGGGTGCGGGGAGAGCTGGGTATGTCTAAGATGGGGGAGTTGGAGTTGGAGAGAACAAATGTGCCTTGAGAGACCACTCAGAGGGTTCAGGGTGATGGGGAAGGAGGCACGGCATTCGAGCTCAGGAAGGAGGAAGAGGAAGGCGAAGTTGACGAGGGCACCGTGGGGCATCACGATGGCCCCCTATTGTCCCACTGGTGCTGTGACCACAGGTGGTCACACTGCCTTCCCCATGCCAGCTCACCTGGTGTTAGTGGCCACCCCTGCACCTTTCATGAGCTCTGTCTGCTTCCAACTTCACCTCTGAGTGGGTGGGGTCCCTTGGGACCCACATGGGAACCCTCCATTTCACCAAAGCCTCACCTCAGCCCTTTGGGGAGGACGATGGTTAGTCTGCTGCCACCTGGGGCCAAGATTGTGAGGCCGTGGGCTGGCGGGGGTCAAAGGGAAGAGACACCGGGGGTACAAAAGGAGACTCGAGACATCCCGAGGAAGTCCCAAGCAGAGCGAACTGCTTTATAGCCTGAAGCCTGCGTAAACTGTGTAACGTGCAATAACTGAGCTTAGAGTTAAGAATCGTGTTCGAGTGCTTGGATCTCCGTCTGTATATTTCAGTGCTGAAATCGTATCTTTCGGTAATTTTAGATGTCTTAAAAAAATCGAGAAACACAGTGTTAGACCGTGTACGTGCATTGATGGGTACTCAAGCGTCCCGTGAGTCACCCCACCCTCTCCCCTTCCCCTGTGCCCCCAGCCCCTCACCCCCAGCCCCCCCTCCACTTGGGGACCCCGCCTCGTGTTGTCTTTATCTGCCTATTACTCAGCCTAAGGAACAAGTACACTCCACACATGCATAAAGGAAATCAAATGTTATTTTTAAGAACACAGAAAATAAAAACTTTATAAACATCACCCACTGGCGATGTTCTGATTACTCCGCCCCTCCGTGCCATTTTCACAAAAATGACATTCCCAGATGCGCTCCCAGCTACAGACACATGGTCGGCATGCTCCCCTTATGCACCTTCATGTGTGAGACCCCGAGGGGGGTGCCGGGGGGGGGGCTGATCTGAGGGGAGAACCAGGAGCAACTTAGAAAGATTTTTGGTATTATCGCCAATCCTCATGCAATCTGTGTTTGTATATATGCCAGTAAAGACATCTATACTTACCGCAGAGCGGAGACCAAGCCTCACGTCCTGCTTTTCCCATTTATCTTACTATGAATCTTGCCTCAAGACTTTAATAGTTACATTGTATTCCATGATATGAATGTACTTAATGAGTTGAATAATTTCCCTATTTTTGGACATTTAGACTGTTCCCAAATTCTTGGCACTCTCAACTCTAGCCCTAGAACTTGCTAACCATGACCTTCGGCAAATCATCTGGAAGACGGAGAGAAGAACTCACCTCAAAAGGATCCCTTTTTATAACTTGTGGACGTGCTTTCTAAACAGTGAAAGCCATGTGTGATGTCAAGTTCACCCCCTCCCTCCTTGCCAGCCCGCAGCCAGGGCAGGCTCTGCCTATCTGGCTAGAACAGACCCTAAGGAAAGGGATCCCTACCTTCTGGGGGAGGTTTTCTGCCCCTCCTTGTTTCTCACAGCCACCTGCAAGGGCAGCTTAGAGGCCCAGGAATCTTCCTGGAAGGAAGCATGAGGAAGGATGTGTCTTGCCAAGGGGCTGCTCCCAGCATGCAGGATGGAGAACGTGTGGGGAGACAGGGACAAAGGTCTCTAGGAACTGGGTCACTTGCTGGGCTTGTGGGAACCTGTAGTTTTAGAAATAGAGGACTTGGGGATGCCTGGGTGGCTCAGTCAGTGAAGTGTCTGCCTTCGGCTCAGGTTATGATCCCAAGGTCCTGGGATCGAGTCCCGAGTCGGGCTCCCTGCTCAGGCTCCTTGCTCAATGCGGAGCCTGCTTCTCCCTCTGCCTGCCGCTCTCCCTGCCTGTGTACTTGCTCTCTCTCTTTGACAAATACATAAATAAAATCTTAAAAAAAAAAAAAAAAGGAAATAGGGGACTGACTCATGGGCTGGGGAGGGCTGGAGGTTGGACTCAATCAGTGGGAATGTCCTATATCAGCCTGTAGGGAAGGTACTGTTGTTGATGCCCATTTTGTAGATGAGGAAGCGAAGTCTCAGGGAGGTTCAGGAGCAATCAGGGACGTGCAGCTAGTGGGCCCAACGCTGGGATTCCTCTTGCTATCCGCCATCTGAGACGGAACAGGCTGCCCGCAGGGCCCGGTGACTGCTCCTCGCGTGGCTCAAAGGCGCTCAGAGAAGGAGAGTCCCCTGCATGGGGTAAGTTCAGGAAGACTTCCTGGAGGAGTGGGACTTCATCTTGGCCCCCTATGTGGGTAGCCATGGTCTAGTGGCTTAACTGTGGCTGCACATCAGAATCATTTGGGGACGTCTAGGTTCCCAGGCCCCACCTGCGAGGATTCTGGTTTCGTTGTGCTGTGCTGGGACATGGGCGTCAGTACATTTTAGAAGGGTCCCAGGTGATGCTGACGTGCAGACAGAAGCGGGCCCTGTGGGTGAAGACAGGATGTGCAGGAGGCCAGGGCAGAAAAAACCCTGTGAGGAGCCAGGAGGGGGTCCCCATCTCTGCGTGGGGGCGGCGTGAGGCCTATGGGCCTGCCAAGGGCAGAAGGGCTGGCGTGTTCTTGTTTTTATTTGATGTCTTGTGAATCCCAAGCCACGCCTTGGTGCGAGCGCCCAGCCCGTGGGACCCCTCCAGGTAGTCTCCTCGGCCTGCAGGGAGAGACTGGGGTTTGCGCTCAATGATCACATTTGTTCAGGAGATGGGGCCACAGAGGCCAGGCTGGGCCGTCGCTTCTGACATCCATTGTCACCATGTCCCAGCGCCCTGGATTCCCAGGGCACGTGGCTCAGACGGTACTGCTGGAGACAGGCCCAGTGCTGACAGCCATTCGGGAAGCGCCCACTGCCCCCTGCTCCTCCTGGACAGGGTCCCTCTTCAGCACTGGCCCTCCCAGCCTCTCCCTGCACTGTGGGCACCGCCTCATTCTGGCGCCTTGTTTTTCCTTTGCATTTGGCCTCCTGGGGACTGGGACTGTATATTTACTGCTCTCTGGTCAATCACCGGGCCTGAGAACAAATCTAAAAGAGGAAAGACAAATGGCACACAAACCCATACAGCTATGAAGGGGCAGAACCAGCCTCCCCCACCTGCCTCCCACCTCCCATGCCCGTGGCGGGTCTCACACCTTTGTGCTGGCTGGAGACCGAGAACAAATACACAAACACAGACAATTGAAAAAAACAAACAAACTAACTTTAAAAAAACAATTTTTTATAATGTCTTTTTGAGCCAAACAGGTGAGGGAGAGGAGGAAAACCCACGTTTCTATGTTCCCATCGATGTGCTTTCTCTGTCGTATCTAATCCTGCCTGCATCTCCGTGAGGCAGGTATTACGAACCCAGCCCCATTTTACGCAGGAGACAGCTCTGCCTCCGGGGGCCAACCTTGGAGAGCACAGTCATACACATGGAGCTGTGATGTCACCCCGGGCCGGGCTGAACTCCAAGGTCAGCCCCCACATTCCACTGCCACGCCTGGCTGTACCCCACAGGGAGGTAATGAGTTCCGCAGGGAGCCCTGCGTCTTCCTAGACAAGTCCTGGGTGAATACGGGTGGCAGCATGAGAGAAGGGGAAGAAGTCCAGAAGAAGTGAGGATGTTTGGAGGCTGCCTGGCTCTGCCTCCCAGCACCTTCCCTTGAGCCTCAGTTTCCCCGTCTGTAAGATGACTTGGATCACCCATTTTTGTGATTCTGTGGAAGAATGCAACAGTATGAATCCAGAAACCAGTTTCTGTAAGGTTCAGGGTTATCTCTCTCTCTCTCTGGAACATTCCACAGTTGATCTAATTAACCCCAAGGGCTCACACGTTTGCAAAGCAGAATTAACTGTGCTTTAAAAAGAAAGCTGGGGATGGAATATAAGCAACAGCTGCCATCTTTCTGAAGGCTCGAGTGACTGTTTCTCTTGGTGATATTTGGGGGTGCTTGGTATCCAGGCAGGGGGATGCTGCTTGGAATTTTTGGAGGCCATGGCCGGACTCTGGGGCATGGCACTTTCTCTAGTTGGGAAAACAGACTGGAAATGAAGGCACCACCCCCTTTAGCCTGAACACTCTGCCATGTGACAGCCCAGGAGGCTGAGGCCAGGGCTCCGGCTCGGACACGGACCCAGCAGGTGGTCAGTGCGGACCTTGACCTCAGGCGGGGCAGGGCCAGAGTCTCCACACACGTGATTTCATCGAGCCTACCACATCCCTCATCATCTTACAGGTGAGGAAACCAGTCACACAACCATCTGTGACAAGTCCTCTCGCTGTCCCCCCCTTACAGATGGTGCGGCTGGGGCACAGGCGGCAAAGGGCACATGGCCGACTAAGTGGCTAGGTTGGGGCCACCTGGCACCGCCAACCATGCTCTATGCTGCCACCTGATATGACTCCTTGTGCCGCTTCTCTAGAGGGCTGGCCTCTGGAGAGGGCGGGACTGACCCAAAGACTCAGGCTCCCGCTCCCTCCTCCCATCCTTTCCTGATTCCTGCCACGCAAGGAGAGGGTGGGTGGTTTCCTTCCAGACTTCCCTGAACACTCGCTTCCCTGGCCCTGGGGGGGAGGAGACCGCTCTCTGTGCAGAATCCTCTCAAACACATTTAAAGTCAATGACAGACGCCTGCGGAAACTCCCCCCACNGCCCCGCGCCAGGCAGCCAGCCCCAGCCGGCCCCTCCAGCATTTACCTTGCCCTGGGGGGTGGGGGCAGCCCAGGGCCTGGCAGCACCCTCATGAGCATCAAGGACCCCAGAACCAGCCAGGAGGGGCCCCGCATCAGCCGAGGCAAGGCTGCTGGGCCAGAGCAGAGGGTTCCTCCTGTTCGCGATCGGACCAGCCGAGGTCCTGCCCCTCCGCCGTGAGCTGACCGCCAGAAAGGTGCTGGGCTCCTTCCTCGCCGTCCTGCGCTACCTGCCCCCTTCAGGGTCGGGACTTCACCCGGTCTCTTTGGTTTTGCTCCTTTTCTGTGCTCTGCGCCCACACGCCAGGCTCCGGAGCCCGCCTTGCTCGGCGTTCAGGTGGCCACACTGATTTGAGTTTCTCCAACTCTGAGACCCGTGGGATCATCAATCATCTGGTCTGCTCCTTCCCCAGAGCCACACCGTCCCTGACCCGTGGAGACGGGAAGTTCCACCCAGCTGAGTTTATGGTGCTCCTGCTGTATGCAAGGCTCCCTGTTTATCCGAGCATGGAGGGGGGGTGGTGGGAAGAAGAAACGGAGAAAAGACCCAGCCTGCCTCAGGGACCCCACCGACCCACCGAGAAGACAGTCTCGTGCCCAAGAACGCAGTCCGGATGTGATTCTTGTGGTGCGGGAAGACGCTCTCCCAGGGTTGCGAACTCAGAGTGAGAGGGTGACAGGGCCTGACGACTGGGTTCTGTGACACTGTGGCAGGGGCGGGCCTTGTGCAGCGGAGCCGCCCCTGCTCCGATCTGGGTGTGTAATGACTGGGACCCAGGAAGAGGTTCAGAGGAAGGCTGGAGAGGTAGCTGGGGGTCAACCCGGCAGGGTTTTGTCGTCTGTACTGTTCCCGACTTTCCCGCGTCACGTGCCACCTTCCTTGGCAACTGTGCAGAGCAGAGTGAGCACAGCAGGCCGCAGACCACTGTCCTTCGAGAGGCCTGCTCACAAGCCTGGCCCTCGGCTGGCGTCTGGGAACTTGGGTTTCGGGAGCGCTGCCGTGATTTTCTGAGAAGGGCTCACGATGCCTAAATCATTGGTGCAAACAGGATGGCTTACATGGAAGCCCTGCTCTCCTTGGGGAGTCGGAGTTTTGGTGCATCTAGGCAAAGGGTAGCTGTGTGACCAGCCGCTGGTAAATGCCCTGGGCGCTAGGTCTCCAGTGAGCTTCTCCGGCAGAAAACGTTGTGTGTGTGCTGTCAGGACACGTTGCTGGAGGAGTTTAGCGTGTCCTGTGCGACTCTACAGAATGAGGACTCCCGGAAGCTTTTGCTTGGTTTCCACCAGCCTTTCCCCTGTGCCGACTTCGCTCTCTCTCCTTGCCCTGTCTCAGGTCTTAGCTGTGGGTGTGGCTCACTGCGGGCTCCTGGGAGTCCTAGCAAATCATCCAAACCGGGAATGATCTTGGGGACCCCGACGCAGGGGCTCCCTCAGGTCAGTCAGTGTCAGTTGATCTCTTCGTTCCCAGGATCCTGCAGGAGAGAGAGGTCCCTTGGATGCTGAGGGAAGAGTGTTTATAAACTGTGTCAGGAACTCCTGGCCTGGGCTCCTGGGACCGGTGCCACTGTTAACGGGGTGAAGCAAGGAGCAAGAGCAGATCTGGAGAGGAAAGACAATGCAGACGGCTTGGCTCCCCAAGGGCTTGCTCGGCACCAGGCCCCGCACAGTGGGCTGCGCACCCGGGGGCCTTTCCTTCATCTGTGGAGTCTGAAGAGCATGGTGATGCAGAGGAAGAGGGCCTCCCTGGCCAGGCAACAGACCCCAAAGCCACGGATCCTTAGCAGCTCCTCAAAGCCAGGCTGGAGCAGAGGCTGCTAGGTGACCGCATGCCCGCCCTCCCCTTCTGCAGTAACGGAGACCTCCATTCTAGCTGGGCACCCGCTGTCAGACAAGGACCACGCTTCCCAGCATCCTTGCAGCTCCACATGGCCGGTGACTCCCTGGTGAATGGCAGGGTGTGAGCAGAAGTGATTGGTGCCACGGCCTGGTTGCGGCCTTCAAGAGAAGAGGCCATGCCCTCCCCTCTCCTGCTGCCTCTCCCCGCTGGCCGGGGCGTGGACGTGGTGGTTCCGTCTTGTCCGTGCGGCACCCACGAGGAAGGAGCCTGGGCCCCCCGGCCCCTGGAGTCACATTCCAGCCTGGGACTGCCGGGGCCTGACTGTTATGGAAAGAGACATAACTGTTTCTTTGGTGTCAGCCAGGGTTACTTTTGGTCTCTGATACAAAAGCTAAATCTATATTCTAGTTTTGAGGGTTTCAAACTTTTTTTGCCACAACCACAGAAAGAAGTACATTTATCTTGCAGCGTGTGTATGTGACCGGAACAAGACTTCAGGAAGCAATATGAACCCTTACCGTGCACCCTGCATTCTCATATTTTAAGTCTATTTCATTTCTTTTAAAATGCTGAATGTGTGTTCATCAAATTGCTGTGACTGGAAGCCTGAAGAACACTGTTTCCACAATTGTCCAGGCTCACCTGCTCCCCTTAGCAACCTGCTTTCCTGCTTCTCTGCCCAACCCCCCCCCCCCCCCCCAGGACTACTGGCCTCACGCCACTCTTTTCTCCCCCTTCCAATCATTCACTCAACAAACTGTCCACATTGGGCCAGAAAATGCTCCAGCGTTGTTCTTGTAAAAGTGGCAAGGAGCTAGGAGAGGGAGGGACGAATCCAATAGCTGTGATCTGGGGAGGCTTCCTGGTGGAGGTGGCATTTCCACCAGGCCTTGAAAGACGGTTGGTAGCTCCACTGCAGCCTCAGTTTCAGCTTCTCCCAGACTCACAGTCTTTTTTTTTTTTTTTTGAAGATTTATTTATTTATTTATTTGAGAGAGAGACAGAGAGAGTGAGACAGAGAGAACATGAGTGGGGTGAGGGGCAGAGGGAGAACCAGACTCCCCACTGAGCAGGAAGCCCGATGTGGGACTCGATCCCAGGACTCCGGGACCTGAGCCGAAGGCAGACACTTAACCATCTGAGCCACCCAGGCGCCCCCGCCAGACTCACAGTCTTGAGACCCTAGCCACACTAGTCTTCCTTCTATGCCTGAAAAGAGCCTAAATCTTTCCCACTTCGGGACCCCCACATTCTGTTCGCTCTGTCGGAAACGCTCTTCTCCTGGCTCACTGCTGTTCACCCAACTTTCTTCCCACCACTGAATCCCCAGCAGGGATCATCTGGGCTCACGTCTATCTCTAGTCACTAACCAGCTGTTGAATGACTGAATTCTAACTCCACCCCGTTCACCTGTCACTTGGACACCTTGTCTTCCAGCCCCTCCTTCCCAGCACTCCCGGTCCATCTTTGTCAGAGCTGCCATGGAGACAGGCACTCCCTTCCTCTGATAAAATCCCCAGCAGCTCCCAATTAGCCACCGGGTAAAAGTAAATTTCTCTGTGGCTCTTTGGAAGCCTGGTGATTTGGCCTCCACACTCCTCACTAGCTTCTTCCTCTTCTCCTTCTCCCCATTTCCTGTGCCTCAAAGCCTTAGTGCGGGCTCTACTCCAGCCTGAAAATGTTCCCTGTTCTTCTTCTTGACCTGGCAAAACCCTACACAGTCTTCAAACCCCGATCAAGCATCACGTCTCCCTCCTACCGGCTCAGGCAGAGAGGACCAAGCCACCTCTGCTCCTCAGTGGCCCTGTCCAGGTCTATATCTCAGCGTAATAGCATGGGGCTACCTCTCGCTGATGATGCCTGGGGTTTTCCCCTTCTGATTTCTTTGGGGACACAGATCATTTCTTGTCACAGCTGTATCCCAAGTCCTGGGCCTGGCGCAGGGCAGGTAACTAGGATGTATATGTTAAATAAATGAACGGGGAGATGAATTATCTTGTCCCCATTCAGCCCTGACATCACCTTTGTCCACAATAGTTATCATCACCCCTGGTGCCGCGTCTCCCCGTCAGAGACTCGCTTCTCTTTGGTTGCTTGAACAATTTTACCTTTTCCTGTAGAACCTTTCTGCAAATTGATTCCAAGCCAACATATCCCAACTGTTTCTTGTTGGAAAGCAGAATGTCAACATTTTATATGAATTGCTGAAAACTTCACATTTAGTTAAAAGAAACAAGTTTTGGGTAATTTTGCTAATTTAGTAAATTTGGTGCATTCATCTAAGGCTTATTGAGTTTTTGGCAAACTGGCCTACTTTCTGCCTCCTAAACTTCTCTCCCAGCTCCAAGTTATATTTCAAAAGGAGCCCTAAAGCAAAGGAGGCTCCCGTTCTTTATCTGTATTTCACTCGGATCCACACCCCTGTGCTTTTTCGGTTTCCCCCTGACAGCAAGTGCTCACAGGCTCGCCAGAAAGCACTCAGGGGCAACCTCTCCGAACGGCATTGGGAGCGGCCGCTCTGGAGAGGCACCATCCTCCTTTGCTCTCATTGGCTGCTTTGTCACCCTCCTTTGCTCCCATTGGCTGCTTGGTCACCAGGGCGAGGGTTTGGGAAACCACCGTATCACCCAGGACAGTTTGGTTGCAAGGGACAAGGACCCAACTCAGACTAACTTAGAGAAGGAATTTATTGGTCCTCGTTAAGGGGGTGGATATTGGGACAGCTCTTGGAAATGGAGGCACAAATGTAGGAACCAGGGCCCCGGCATGGCAACTGTTAATCCCCCCCTGGACTCTGGCCATCTGTCATCTCCACTTTACTGTTTCTTTTCGTCTGTTGGCCTCATTCTCTCTGACCCCTGATGGGCATTCTCCATTTGACAGGAAGCATGCTGCTCCAACAGAGAGAAAGAGCTGCTAGCTCCCAGAGTCCGTATCAGTCCCGGCAAAGGGCTCCTACTGGACCCATTATGGCTGCCGGGTGGCTGGAGTGCTGTGATTGGTCAGGCCCAGATCACATGACCACCCTTGTGGCTGGCTCACGGGGGTGTGACCAGAGGAAGTGACACAGGGAAGCTTCCTGCAGAGATGCAAACCCATGAGTCATTTACACAAGAGTAGAGTAGTTTAGCTTGAAGGAAAACCCCAGGGATGTGGATGAATGTCCCATCCTGTACTTAGCTTGCTTGGGAGGTCAGGATTTTTAAAGATTTAAATCCTTCACTGTTAATTCCAACCTACTGACTCCGCCCAGCCACACACCCTCATTCCACTACTCCCTGCTTAGCAAATAAACATTCATAGAAGGGGCAAATGAATGTTTCTGTATGTGGCCTTCCCCTGCCCTGTCTGGAACATGTGTCCTGCACCTGTTTCTCCTTGTTCCGATCATTTTAACCCTTCAAGGCCCAGTTCAAACGCTGCCACTTCCATGAAGCCTCCCTTGATTCCGCAAGTGGCAGGGATTCATTTCTTTTTAGACCTTGATTTCTCCCCACCTTTTATAAACTGTATCCCGATTTTGTGTTATTTGTATTACTGGTTTAGCAGAAAGAAGTTTTCAACTAGTCCATCACACAGATGGGACATGTGAGCTCTCCATCCTGGAGCTTTAGAGCACAGGCCTGTTTGGGGGGGACACTGGACAAAGGTGAAGACTTCACTGGGGCGTGGTATATTAGTCTCCGAGGGCTGCTGTAACAACTTAACCATAAATTGGGTAGCTTAAAACAGCTGAAATTTATTCTCCCACAGTCCTGGAGACCAGAAGTCCAAAATGAAAGTGTCAGTGGGGTTAGTTATTTCCGGAGGCTCAGAGAATCGGGCCCATGCCTCTCTCCTAGCTTCCGGTGGTGGCTGCTAGCCCTGCTTCACTCTAATCCCCGCCTCTGCCTTCACATGGAATTCTCTGTGTCTCCCTGTGTCCTCTCTTCTTCTTATAAGGACACCCGTCATTAGATTTAGGGCCCACTCTAAATGCAGAATGATTTTATCTCAAGAGAAAATGATTTTATCTCATGACCTCCGCAAAGAGCCTATTTCCAAATAAGGTCAGTTGCTGAGGTCCTGAATGTTTGGGAGACACTACTCAACACACTGCAGGGATTCTGTGTAGGACAAACTGGCCACAAACCAAAGTGGCTGCAGCAGAGGCTGGGCAGGTACCTGGAGGGCATGGGCTGTAGCCCAAGGCATTGGCACATCCCGTTTTCAAAAGAAGCCGGAGATCTGGGTTTTTATGTAAAACATCCAGATTTTTAAATGCTGGCAAGATATTCAAAACATTTTTAAGCATTGTGACCCATGCATCTATGCATTGATAGACAGCATATCTGTAAATCAGGTTCTGTCTTTGCAGGTCCAGTGGGTGACCTCTGGTGGAAACTCAAATCCGACTTCTGTGAGCTCGCTCAGAAAACAGGGCCTATTGCACTTCTTAAAGAAGCCACCAGATGGCGCGCCAGTCATTGCGTTAGGCCGGCCTCTTCCAACCAGGCCTGGGAGCCGTCCAGGGGTTGAAATGCTACAATGAGGCTTCATCCAGTGGAGGAGGGAGGGAGAGGTGAGATTGGGGGGAGGGTGAGATTAAGCTAACGGACAGAGTTCACAGCATTTCATTTTTTTTAGAATATATGGTTTTAATTTAAATTAAATTAATTAACATATAATGTATTATTAGTTTCAGAGCTAGAGGTCAGCGATTCATCAGTTGTATATAACACCCACTTCTCATTATATCACATGCCCTCCTTAATGTCCATCACCCAGTTACCCTATCTCCACATCCCCCTTCCCTCCAGTAACCCTCAGTTTGTTTCCTATGATTGAGAGTCTCTTATGATTCGTCTCCCTCTCTGATTTCATCTTGTTTTATTTTTTCCTCTCTTCCCCTATGATCCTCTGTTTTGTTTCTTAAATTCCATGTATGAATGAGATGAAATGGTAATTGTCTGTTTCTGATTGACTTATTTCGCTTAGCATAATACCCTCTAGTTCCATCCACGTCGTTGCAAATGGCAAGGTTTCATTTTTTTGAGGGCTGAGTAGTATTTGATTGTGTGTGAGTGTGTGTGTGTGTGTGTGTTTGTGTGTGTGTGTGTGTGTCGATGGACATCTGGGCTCTTTCCGTAGTTTGGCTATTGGAGTTCACTGTATTTCAAATGTACACCCCGCCCCCCCATCATTATCTCAATCTTTGATGCCTGCTACCTCTTGCTTGTTAGTGATACTTGCTCTCTGGGCAGATGAAACAAGTTCAAAGGGAGCAAAGATATACCCTAGAAGGAAGAGAGGAACAGCCAATAACACATGTTCAACAGCTGTTCTTTATTCTAAACAAACCAATTAACTTTAAAAAATTGACACACTCACACGGCAAAAAAAATCGTAAACCATACAAAATATTGCTGCTCCCACTGCCAACCCCTGCTGTCTCTCTGTTAGCACTTTCTCATTGCTTCCAGAACTCTGAATTCAGGCATGAGGATTTCTTCTGTGGTTGCACATATATAATACACTTTTCTTGAAAGGAAAATTTTGCATTGTTGGCACAATGGAATTAAGTTTATCCATCCAGACGGTTACTGACTTGTCTGTAAATATGACCCTGATAATCCTTACAAAAATCACGAGGTGAGTGTATAATAGTTATGAGGAGGGGGAATTTCCAAGAATTTCATTATGCCTAATCAGAGTTTGACTTTTAGATGCAATGCTTAATGATAGATTTCCAATATTTAATGTAAATTTATTTTTACTTTTTATATGTTCAGATATTCATATGGCATAATGAACCTCCATGCTTCAACAATTAGTGACTCATGACTGATCTTCCCGCGACCCCCATATGTACTTCCTGTTTGTTTGCTGCAATATTTCAAAGCAAATCTCAGACATTGTGTCCTTCCATCCAAAACCACTTCAGTACCACACGTTCTTTTATTTTGTTCTTCTGTTTCTGTTGTTCTTTTTCTTCACAAGAGAACTCAGGGCCAGCTCGCTCACGACTACTCACCATCCAGCTCAGGCCTATGGTGGCCCCTCTTGACTCCATCCCTAAGACTCAACTGTCCTAATGCGGGACCCCACACACTTTTCATCATTCCCATTGGCAGGTTCACTTTTCTGTTTTCCATTTGTTTTTTAAAAATCAGATAATACAGGTAAAACTCAACAGCATATTTAATTAATTACCCCAAACTCAAAGATGGCCTCTGACAAAGTCTATCTCTTGGCTGACACTCAGTGCCATCAAAACTAAAGGTGTTTGTGGGTCAACTGAGGCCTGAAGAGCCTGAACTTTGTGTAGATGAAAGGTAGTCTAGGAGTATCAATGTCGAATGTACTGAGGTCAAAGGTCACCAGGCTTCCATCTGCCTCAGTTTGTCTTTGCCCGCCCCAGAAATTGGTGACGGCTCTGTGTGGGAGATTATACCTTCCCAAGATAGTTGCAACAACATCTCCCAATCTACACGTTATTGAGTGACCTTGACACTCCTCCCATTGAGAGATAAAGTCTATGTCCTCTCTCCTTGAATCCCCTGGGCCTCTGACTTGCTCATAAGCAAAAGAATGCAATAGAAACACCACCAGCGACTTCCAACATTGGCCCATAAAACCTGATACAGCTTCCACCTGGCTAGCCAGAACACTCGGGTGTGAAACCCTGAGCTGCCAGGTAAGATGGCTCACCATCTGAGGCAGCCATGCTGTTAGGAAGCTCAAACTATCGCACTCGAAAAGGTGGCGTGGAGATGCCCGAAACCATGTGCTTGGCCATCCCTGGGCTGCTCCAGTCTCACGCTGTTCCAATACCAGCCTCCATCGGACCACAGCCTCGTGAAAGCCTGAGCCAGCACCACCCAACTGAACCTTCCTTGATTTCTTGGCCCCCAGAAATGGTGACAGATAATACAATGGTTGTTGTTGCTGTAGGCCACCCGGTTCTGGCGTGATTCGTTACTCAGCAATAGATAACCATGTTGTTGGTTTTGTGATGAGTGTCACAGCATATGACTTTTGTTACTGTCGTCGTGTTGTTGCTGTTGTTACTTATTATCCGCCTTTGCTGGAGAAGCTCAGCGGGAGCTGGCCGCCTGACCGTCTCCCTCCCTCCGCCAGACTCTACCTCTGAGTGTGCTGGGAGCCTCATGGTGCCTGTCAGGGACTACTCACTGTTAAAATATTTATTGATCATTGACAACTGGAGCCTCTCATCTGTTAGTGATACCTGCTCCTTTGCAGCGCACCCCTGCTCCCCCAGGGCGGGTAGTAAGACCCGCCTAGCCTTGGGTGGACGGGAGAGCTTTCCAGGCATTCTGATTTCAGCAACCCCTACATGTTTTGTGCCAGAAAGTTCACCATCACTGACTCTTTGGGATGTGTCAATGGCTCTCCTTGTGAGAGGCGAACAGAGAGAGCTTCTGACCCCATCTCACCTTCCTGCTCTGTGAAGGAAGGGTTCAGCTCCCTTTCTGAGTCTGTGGGGGGGCAACAGAGTGGGGCTGCAGGGCATTTCCCTGGACAGACCATCTGGAAGCTTCAGACCCTTAGCCCCACGTCAAGGCTGACCTGCACCCTGTCCTCAGGGGGCAGGAGGGGACACATCACACACTCTTTATAAAGCAACGTCCCTCCCATGCTCACCCCACCTCTCCAGAGAATGCCCCACCCTTCCTAAGGCCAAAAGCACTCACATAACTTTCTTCTACGGACACTAGGAGTTAGTAACTGGCCGCATTTCTGTTTTTGCTCTGGTTCCTAGAAAATGTATGGCCAAAGCCGTGGTTCACCATGACGAGTGTATAGATCAGGCCGGTAGAAAAACAAAGGAGAAAAAACATCATTTACAACTCTATTACCTAGGGATAAGGTCGCTGGCTCTTGTGGGATAGCCTCCCACACGACACACAAACATAAATTGGGACTTTAGGACTAACGTACGGTTTATACACAACGGAAGCATCTCGTCGTGGCATTAGATGTCTTCTGTAGGACAGTGACTCTTCATTTCTTGGGGACCATAGTCATTTCAAGAAGCTCACGAGACTTCTAGTCCGTTTCCTAAAACAGTACAATTGGACATATACTTCCGAACTTGGCATTGGTTCTCTAAATAAACTATAAGTAAATTAGGTCCTATAGCTGTCATCATTAATGCTTACGGCCGCATCACAGCCCGCTGTGCAGCTGTATTATAATTTATTTAACTCGTCCCCTCTTGTTGGCTCTGCCGTCGTCTTGTCTTCTCGTGTTGCACTGTTCTAAAATGCCCTGAAAATCCCCGGAGCGAGGAGGGCTCATCAGCCTTAATTTATGCTGGTTGCGTCTCAGGCATCTAAGGCGGGGCATGTGTAAGTACATGCAAGGTCCGCAGAAGGAGAGATCCCTGAGTTGGAAGCTCTCCCCGACACGGCCTGGGGTGCAGCCGGGGGGATCCTGGCCCAGCCTCCCTCCGGGGCACAGAGAGGGCCAAGCGGAGGGGATGCGTGGGCGTGGTTGCCAGGAGCAGGGTGTCCAGGACTCCTGCACTGCAGGCTGCGGGGGACCCGGCCTCGCTGCCCGGTCTGCGGGCCGGTGATTTATGTCACCGGCCAGGAAGAACAGGCGCTGTGTGTTCCGTCCTGGAGCCTGGGTGGGGCGGGGGAGGGGGGGTGCGGGGAATGAGGTGGGAATGTGGCAGGAGGGTGGCAACAGCTGGCTTCCAGGGGCCTGGTACAGAGGCCGGCGCATCTTCATGCCCATAAAGCGAGCCTTCAGCCGCGGGCCAGCCGCGGCCAGAGGCTGCCCAGGGGGTGGGCAGGGACCAACACAAACAGCCAGCAGAGAAAGGGGCCTTTGTGGCGAACGGCAACGGCTGCCCGGCTGGAGGGAGGAGGCCAGCGCTGCGGGGCGGGGGAGGTGGCCGGCAGGTGCTGCTCCCAGCTCGCCTGGTCCTGCGGGGACAGCGTGCGGTCCACACCGCAAGACGCTGGCGCCTTCGGTCTCCAGAGCACTCCCTCCCTTGTCCTTCTTCTTCTTCTTCTTCTTTTTAAATCATTTTTCTTTTAAAAGGGTTTTCTCTTTATTAATTTTGGTAATTACAAGAGTGGTATGCTCATTTATGTGGTGAATCCATGCAAAGATGGAAAAAGAACATAAGGCTCTCCGCTCCCCCACCCCCAATTCCCACAGCAGCCTGGCCCCCCGCCCCAGGACCTCACGTCTACACAGCGAGGGCCTTGCCATTGTGTGCTCAAACAAACACACCCACGAGACAAAACCACACCAGACCTCCCCATTGCACAGTTTGGAGTCTCGGCAACTATGTCAAGGCTCTTTTGTTCTAAGGACACAGGAGGCAGCCATCTTGGCGCATCATGGAGGGACCAGGGACGCCACATGTCCAGAATGTGTGGACAGTTGTGCACATTGACTTGTCCTGCCTGCAGTGCCCAGTGTCCCAGCCCTGCAACAGCTTTCCAAATTCAGCAGTAGGCCCACAGGCCTCCGGATGGGGGGACAACCCGCCGTTCATAGCACCTGCGGAATCGGCCGCAGGACTCCCCCCCTCCCACAGACACCTGGGGGGGGTTCACGGCTTCAAGCAATATTGTAAAACCCACTCCTTTTTTTTTTTTTAAGATTTTATTTATTTATTTATTTATTTATTTATTTATTTATTTGAGAGAGAGCACAAGGTGAGGGGGCGTGGGGAGAGGGAGAAGCAGGCTCCCCAAGGAGCAGGGAGCCCGATGCAGGGCTCGATCCCAGGACCCTGGGGTCACGACCTGAGCCTCCCCCGCGCCCTTGGGGAGCGCTTTTATTCCCATAGGAAACCTGTCAGTGTTGGCACTGTGGGGCTAATATGTGTGTTTTTCCTATTTTAGAAGAAAACGTCGGATTATTTCCCAAAAAGGGGATGCGGCACACGCACGCTGGAGCCCGCTGCGGAGCCCCAGACCCCCAGCACCGCCGCCCTGTGGCTTTGGGTAAACCCCGCTCTATTGGTGGCCAGAGAATAGTGATCTCGCGGTTGTTTTAATTTGTATTATTCTGAACTCTGACGAAGCTGAGCATCTTTTCAAATTTTGATTGGCCCCTGGCTTCTCTCTTCTCAATTTCTTTTTTCTTTTTTTTTTTTTAAGATTTTATTTATTTATTCGACAGAGATAGAGACAGCCAGTGAGAGAGGGAACACAAGCAGGGGGAGTGGGAGAGGAAGAAGCAGGCTCATAGCGGAGGAGTCTGATGTGGGGCTCGATCCCATAACGCCGGGATCACGCCCTGAGCCGAAGGCAGACGCTTAACGACTGTGCCACCCAGGCGCCCCTCTTCTCAATTTCTGCCTGACAGTTGCCTCCGGGGAGGCTGTCCCTTGTGGAGCGGGGACAGCACGTAGCAGAAAACGCCCTTCCCATCACATGCGATCAAGGGTACGTGGTAACAGGACTCAGGATTGTTGGCGCTGACCTTGCTCAGCACCCTCGGAAGAAGGCCCCTTCCTGCGGCACCAGGCCTGCCTCTCAGGGCACATCCTGCAGGGCCTGGCTTCAGGAATCGGCTTCTCGGTTCTCCAGCGCCTCGGACTGAGAGGGACACGGCCAAGCTCTCCCGAGCACTCTGCCTGCCCAGGCTCCTGGGTCACCAGACGGCAGCCTCTCCTCCTCACAGGAACCCCCAGTCTCTAGGTGGGATTCCGAGAGCGCCCCCAACACTTGGCTGGGGCTGGGGCCCGGGTGAGCCGCCTTCCTACAGAGGCTGGAGTAGCTGCTTCTCACCGGGTGCCGTCCCCACGGGAGACTCTGTCCACGGTCTGCGAGGGTGGGGGGTGCTGGGGCGGGCTCCGTTTGGCCAGCCTGGTGGCCTCTGGGGGGACGTGTCTGGTCCCAGCTGGGCTCTCTTAAAACCTGGGTCCCACTTTGGAGGTCCTGTAACTTTGCTTCTCTGCTGCCTGTTATGTCATGGAAAGAGCAAGCGAGCCCTGATGATGATTCTGGGCCCCACTCACAGGGCCCGAGCACCCCTGCATGGCAGCCTGTGCTGTGTGCCGGCGGCAGAGCCAGAGAAGAAACAGACGGGGCCCAGCCTCTTCGGGGCTCACAGGCTGGTGGTTCCGGATGATGGATCCGAAATAAAGCAGATAAGCTCTAGTCACTGGGCGTGAGGAACACCCCGCAGACAGGAGGGGGGAGGGGGCAGGAAGAGTTCTAGAAAGAGGAGATAATGGCTCATCACCCTGCCTGGCGGGGGGCGAGGGGCATCCTCAGAGTCACTCTGCTCCTGCTGGTCCCAGCCTCAGCTCAGGTAGAATTTTCCTCCCTGAGGTCCCCCAGACACACCTTGCTGTCTCGTGTTTGTCTCTGTAGCTCCAGCTGCCCCCAAGCAGGAAAGGGTGGGTGTCAGACTGCTCCTCCCTGTTCTCTGTCCTCCAGCCCCGCCCTGGCCTCGCCACCACCATCCCACCCTGTAATTCCCTGTCTGCCATAGGAGCTTATTTGGGACTTACTGGGGACTGGTCTTGCTCAGGCGGAGAACACGGTCCTCAGCCCCCTCCCTGAGAACAGGGAGGGCCTCAGCCTACCCACCACCGCCGTCTCCCTGCTGAGGCTGGTGCCATAAGGGGTTGGTGACAGAGCACTGGCCTGAAGGCAGGGCGCTCAGGCCTTCTCCTGGCCCTTCTGAGGCTCCCTGGTGACCCCAACACATCATTGGTCCTCTCTCAGCCTTTCCAAACTAATAGCACAGAGTTCAATCGAAGGGAACTTAGAAACCTGTGAGAATCTCAGATGACAAGAAGCCCGGTATTGTCTCTCCGCTGCAGGGGGGAAATGGAGGCCAAACCACAATGTGCTGGTTCAGAGGCTTTATGGTGTGGGGACGAGAAGCCAGGCCTAGAGTGGAACCTGTCTCCCAGTGCCATCTTGGACTCCCACCAGCCGTGAGGCCCGGCTATGCATGACTCTTAAACCTCAGTGTCCCCAGCTATAAAACGGAGACAAAGCTCTTGTTCCCTCATGGGTACTGTGAGGTTAAAATGAGGTAAACAGAAATAAAGGGACTCATAGAGAGCAGCTCCTGGGGAAGGAGGTGTGCTATCTGTAGGACGAGATCCCAGCCTCAGCCCTGCCCAAGGCCCTCACTTTACAAACCCCATGCAACTTCGGACAGAACTCGAAGGAGCAGAGGTTGGACACGGGTCTTTCTTGGTGGCCAGGGGGAATTTGGGAGGGGCAACGTGACAGGAGGCCGACATTCTTCAAGGGTGTCTATGTGATGGTGGCCGGCTTTGCCAATGTCCTTGAACCCCAGTTTCCCTAGCTGTAAATGAGAATCCTCATACCTCAGAGATGCATGTAGTAACAACTCACCACGTTAGAAACTATTAGTATTATTATTAAACATTTATTTACTTATTTGAGAAAGAGTGAGAGAGAGAGTGTGAGTGTGTACACAGCAGAGGGGGGAGAGGAAGAGAGAAACCCAAGCAGACTCAGGTGCTGAGTGCAGAGCCCTATGCGGGGCCCAATCTCACCATCCCGAAATCACGATCCGAGCCAAAGCCAAGAGTCAGATGCCTAACTGGCTGCACCACCCAGATGCCCCAGAAACTATTTGTTCCTTTTTATGGATGAGGAAGATGTGGGCAGGCATACATGTCCCCATTTTACAGATGAGGAACATAGGCGATATTGGAGCCCAGCGACAAAGGGCTTCTCTCTGCCCATCCTCTAGGCGGGGAGGAGCGGGCTCCAGAGACTCGAAGGTGGGTCAGGGGAGGCCTGAGAACCAGGAACAGGACCAGCCTTCAATTCTGAAAATCAGACTGGGTCATGGGGGGACAAGGTGCTGGAGGAGACAAAAACAAGCCCAGACCATTTCCTGATTGGGCACTGAAAGCCAACACCAACCCTTTTCGCTCCATAAATAAATTTCGCCTTTAAGTAAATGGGGATTGACATGACATTTTTTCCCTTCTGCAAAAGAAAAGGGCATTTATCCTGTCTCCAGAACCTCATTCCTTATTTCCAGCTCCTCTCTGACATCACCCAGGGGCAGCATGGGAGGAATTTTCTCTTCTCCTCCTCTGGGGAAGTCAGGTCGGATCCCTTTGGGCAGTGCTTGGACTCCCAGCCACAGACAGGCTCTGTTCCCACAATTCTACAGGTCTTGTTGGGAACTCAGAGTGGATTTTCCCTCTGAAGCAACATTGTCCATGGTTCTTTGGTCCCCAGCCTAGACCAGCAGCCCATTTTGGAGACAGGGAGGAAAAAGCAAGGGCTTTGGAGTCAGATTACCTGGTGTAACCCAGACTCTGCTACCTCCCAGCTGTGTGACCCTGGGGAAGCAGCTCACCTTCTCAGGGCCTCTCTGCCCCAGTCTGTCAGTGTTGGGGGCCAGTTCTCCAGCTGCCCCTGCAACTTCGGGGGGTCCCGTGAAGGCGTTTGTTCTGGATTAACTTTTCAAGGATTTTTTTTAGCAAATAGCTTTGGAAGATAAACATGGTGTCTCCCTCTAGGGCAGAGGGTAGATTTGTTTGCTGTCCAGGATAATAAAAGCCACGTCTCCCTCCAGGGCAAAGATTGGGCAGTTTTGCTAGAAGCCCCCTTCCAAAATTGGGGGCTTCCTAATCTCAGGGTTCCTTGATTGTGACCCAACTCCACTGTGGGTGCGGCATCCACCTGGGCTCACCTCCCACCTGGCCCGTGAGACAAGGGAGCAAAGGGAACCAACGGGAACACAGAGCTCCTGTCACCTGTTCTGTCGCAGTTCGAAGTCCTTTGTCTCAGTCCCGGAAGTCTCGTGTCTTCTGCCAGCATTCACGGACCTGGCAGGCAGACTGCTAGCTTGCAAGCAGAGTAAAATCTCAGACCCACCACGGTTCTTGGCAGTCCGCTGCCTGGCTCTGACGCCCGCCCAGTTGTTGGGAGGGTGGGTGCAGGCTGTGCCTGGCCATTGGTGGGGAGTTAACAAACAGTGGTTGAAACAATGGTGGGAAGTTGGTTACTCACCAGCTCTCACCAGCTACTCAGAATTCCCACCCAGGATGCCAGCAGCGCAGCACGCCCTTGGCCCTGGGAGTCAAAATTCCATCCTATCTGGGGGAAGCTGGCAGTGGGGATGGGCTTGTGGGACCAGGGGCCAGGGTTCCAGCCTGGTGGAGCATCAGTCCTTCTTGACCACCCCTTCAGGTGCCTCCCTCTTCAAAGGCAGCCTTTATGATGAATTTGAAATCTGTCTTTCTGGACCTTCCTCTGTACATAAATATGCTTAGAGAATATGCTTTATGTTTACATAAATGATTTACGCTGTACGTGTTGTTTTGCGATGTACATTTTTCATTCCAGACACCTTTCTGCGTCAACCCGCTTAGCTTTTGAGAACAGCTGGACAACGTTCATAATAGCACTGACCAGCATTTATTTCCCAAGAAGGCACAGCTTGCTAAGGTCAGGCCGGCAGAAGGATGTGGCATTGAACACAGCCAGAATAGAATTAATTAGCAGTTCATTAGCTAACCATGTCTTGGGTGCTACCCTGCCAGGCTCTATCCTAATCTCTTGATCCCATTTCTCCTAGCCTCCCCATAACCCTGTGAGCCAGCTGTTATAACAAGCCCTCTTTCACAGATGAGGAAACAGGCCCAGAGAGGGTAAGGAACTGGGTCCAGGTCCCACAGCTAGTGAATGATGCCCCTGGGACACAAACCGAGGCCTGCCTCGCTCTGGCATTCTGCTACCAAATCGTTCTTTGCCGTTACAGAGTCGTGGCTCCTTAGAGATTCTGATGAAGGCCCTGAGCCTTCTAATCAGAAAAGTGCCTGCAGTAAAAACAGGCACCCCCCCCCCATGTGCACTGGGCCCATTTCCTGGGTGTGTGGCCTGTGCTGTCACATGGGGCCTGTGTTCAGAAGGACCTGAGCTTGGTTGCATGTTTTGCTGCTGCCATCACGAAATTCTTAAAACGTTTTGAACAGAGTCATATTTTCCTTTTGCACCGGGCCCCCGAAATTATGTCTTGATTGTGCCCGCACTTTACACACACACTACAATTTTGCAAACCACTCGATGTGCAGGAATCCCATGAGGCTGTTCAAAGATTCCTCTGCTTCTTGGAAGGCTGTGAGTGTGTCTGTGTGTGTATTTGCAGGTGTGTGTGTGTGTGTGTGCGCGTGTGCACGAGTGTGTGTGGGTGGCAAGTCGTCAGGTGCCACTGGGTGGCCGGCAGGGAGCGGGGCCAGGGAGCAGAGGAAGAGGCGGCGGGGACGGCGTCGATTTCCACACGGTCTGTGATAGCAACACCTTCACCTCCGAGAGAGGAAGCCCGGCGCTGGGCACACAGCCCCGGTACTAACCGTGTCCTCAAAAACCGGCCGCCTCCAGACCCACACAAGGAGCCTTTGTGGGGCACGGCGGCCTCACGGCAAACACGGGAAGGAGACCGGCGGCGGATGCTCAGCTTTACTGTCTGGGGCAGGATTTTCTTTGTGTGTGTGTGTGTTTGTTTGTTTTAAGGAAAAGTATTTATTATTTACACCACTGAAACAGTCCCGTAAGAACGATATACACCGTGTTTATTTGAAAGGCGGACAGGATGTTCTAAGTCAGGCGCAGCATTGCGCTCAGAGCGCCGCTTCCTGTGGCTGGAAGGTTCCCCGAGCCCGCTCCGGAGACTGGAGATGCCTCGGCAAGGGGTGGGCACGAAGGTGGCCGCACAAGTCCCCGAGGACGGAGGGCACAGAGAGCCTCAGAAATCCCGAGGGGTCTGCTGGTGGTGGGGGGAGAGGCCGTTATACGATCCTCGCTCTGATCTGTCACTTTGGGCAACTGGCTTAACTTCTCTGTGACTCAGCTTTTCCGTCCGGGAAATGGGGATAATAATATGATCAACCCCTGAGGTTGTTGTGAGCGTTGAGTCTAGTGGAATGTCCTTCCAACCAAGCACAATAAACGGTATTACTATTACCTAAAGCTAGATCAGAGGATAAGGCGAAAAGCCTAACAGTTGTGCTTTTAGTTTTGGGTTTATTTTTGCCGTTTCTCAGTCAGTTAAAGCCTTGGGGTGGCGGAGGGGGGCCTATCACTCTGGAAGGAAGGGGGGAAAGGGAGGGTTTTTCTGTTGCTGGGATGGAAAGTGCCCTGAGGGGAGACGCAGGGCTGGGGCAAGGGTCGTTCCACAGAACAGGGCGTCAAGAGCCCAGGAGGGAAGGGACCGCCCTGGGTCTGTGGCTGGGGCTCTGCAGGGGGTGGCTTTGGACAAGGAGGATTTTTTTTTTCTTTTCAATCAAAACAGCAAAAGGTTGTTTCTATGCCTTTGAGGGTGACAGGTTCCTGGGTTCCTGGCCTTCCCCTCACCCCAGCCTCTCACTGGGTCAGGTCACACCACGGCCGTTCAAGGTGAGCGACCACAGGGCACAGTGTCGGGGGGGCCAGACAGTGGCAGTGGGGCCTGGAATGAGGGTCCCACACTGGGGCCCCCCACAGGCTCAGAGACACCACCTGCCCCAGAGCTCTGGCCTGGGACCCGACAGGACCTGGGGGCGGGGGTGTCGAGTTGTCTAGTGAACCCCCGCCACAAGTACCAGCAGCCTTTTGCAGGCTTTCTATGCGCCGAGCTCTCTTGCAAGGCCGGTGCCCGCCCTATCTCATTAACTGTCACGGCAGCCACCAGCCCCAAGAGTCACGACAGATGAGGACACCGAGGCTAAGACAGGGACAGTCACCAGCGCAGGTGACTGAGCCAGGGAACCGTGATCCTGGACTGGGGTGCAGCTCAGGGGGGTTCTTCACTGGGGTCACCCCAGGTGGTCCACACACCTTGGTGACAGAGGGAGCTCTCCATACTTTTGCGGGCCTTTCAGGGAGAAAATCTGCGGTGAGCCGAAGTGCTGGCACTTGGTAAGCGCTGCACTGCTGTCAGCTGTGACCCTGAGCTTCACCGTGTGCTTCCCAACCCCCTCCCAGGACAGCGCCTTCCTCCTCCGTGTGAAGGGCCGCAAGGAGGGCTGGGTAATTTGCTCAAAGCCACTCACTCGCTTGGTGCGTGCAACACCTCACCCCTACCCTCACTCCCGAGAGCCCGGGGAGGGGGTAGAGTGGGAGAGGGGGGTGCGCAGGTGCGTGGGGGTGGGCGGGACAAAGAGAACAGGCCTGAGCAGGGCTGTGCTCGCATGATTCTCATATTTTGCAGAGGGCGACTGGGATTAACTTCTGAACGTCTGCCCTTCCCTCCCTCCTGAGAGCAGCACCTCTTTCCCCACATTCTGGTGGCTCGGAGGAGACAGGGCGCAGGCTCTGTTCCAATCCTGCCTTGATCAAGTTACTTAACAGCTCCAAGCCTCCTTTGCTTCATCTGTGAAATGGGAATAATAAACATCTACCTTGCAGAACTGACGTGAGATTGCTTTATGGCAAGACCCAAACAGGACCTGATGTATTGTAGGTGTTAAATAAATGATGGCTAGTGTCATTACTTGGGTCTCATCCCTGTACTCAAAAAATATGTTCTCCTGTTGACTCAGTTTTTCCTCTTTTATAAATTCTTACCCTAAACAATAAACAAATAAAAAACATCCAGGGACGCCTGGGTGGTTCAGTTGGTTAAGTGTCTGCCTTCGGCTCAGGTCATGATCCCAGGATCCTGGAATCGAGCCTCACGTCGGGCTCCTTGCTCAGCAGGGAGCCTGCTTCTCCCTCTGCCTACTGCTCCCCCTACTTGTGCTCGCTCTCTCTCTGTCAAATAAATAAATAAAATCTTTAAAAATAAATAAAGTGTCTTAAAAAAACTTCCAGTCATGTGTCACCATCTTCCATCACTTTGAAGCGTTAACTCCCTGTCACACCCCACCTGTTTGAGGGCTTTGGAGAAAAGGCAGAGACCATGAAACAGGCATTCATATACTCAACTGGCAGGAATATAATTTCAGAAAGTGACTTGTCAGGGTGTATTGAGGGGTATTAAAATGCTGATATGCTTTGACCCTAAAATTCCAAGACCAGAAATCTATCCCAGGAAAATAATAAACTAAATGAGCGGTCGCACACACACACAAGTTTATACGGAGTTTTTTGCAGAAAGATGTTCGCGTTACACTATTTAGCATAGCAAACACTTGAAAGTGAATCTGAATGTCCCAGCTTCATCAATAGTTAAGCAGATGTGACATCTCTGGTTCAGTTAGCATTAGGTTCAATCTTGAGTGACAGAAACCAAAAATTATCTGCTATCAACAAGATAGAAGTTTTAGACTTAAACCCCGTATAAAGTCCAGAGAGGGGCGCCTGGGTGGCTCAGTTGGTGAAGTGCCAGACTCTTGATTTAAGCTCAGGTTATGATCTCAGGGTTGTGAGATCGAGCCCTACATTGAGCCCTGCATGGGGCTCTGCACTGGGTGTGGAGCCTGCTTAAGACCCTCTTCCTCTGCCCCTCCCCCTCTCTAAAAAAGTTAAAAAAAAAAAAAAAAAAGTCCAGAGACAAATTGTCTAGGCTAGTGTGACACCTCTGTGATTATCAGTGATTCAGGCTACTTCTATCCAATTCTGGTATCCTCAGTGAGTAGCTTTCACCTCATGCTCCAACATGGCTGCTTGACTCTAGCCATCATGTCTGCATTTTAGCTATCACGAAGCAAGAAGAAGCGAAAGAGGTGCTCTGTGAATTTACACCTGACATTTCCACTTACTTTCCCTTGGCTAGAGCTTAACCATATAGCTATTCCTAGCTGTAAGAGATTCCAGGAAAGACAAGAGAAATCTTCATCTCTGGGAGGCCACGTGTCCCTCAAAAAATTTAGGAATTATACTACAAGGAAAGCAGGGGAGAAAGGTTATCGCCACAACATTTACATAATGATTTAAAAAATATATTTCACCTTTTTAATATGGAAAATTACTAATGCATATAGAAGTATAGTGAATGATACAAAGAACTGCCTTCTACCTATTACCCAGTCTCAAGAATTGTAAACTCAGGGCCAATCTCGTTCAATTTGTCCCTCTTCCATTTCCCCAATTATTTAGAAGGAAATTCCAGACTTTACATCATTTCATCTGCAAGTACTTTATCATGTATCTCAAAAAGATCAGAGCTCTTTTTTTAAAAATCGTAATGCCAATATCCTACCTAGAATTTTAACGAAATCCTGGATATTCTTTTAACTATGTTCTTAGTATCATTGAATATCAAGCCAGTGTTCAAATTTCTCCATTCTCTCACAATTGTTGACTGTTCAAGATCCATCCGAGGTCCATACAGTTCATTCTGATGAGGTGCAGTTTATCAATTGTTCCTTTTATGGCTCATGATTTTGGTGTCAACATTAAGAACTCCTTGCTTACTTATAGGTCCTGAAGTTTTTATAAGAGTTTTAGAGTTTTGTTTTACATTGAAGTCTATGATCCATTTTGAGTTAATTTTTGTATAAGGTGCCAGATGTTTAGATCACGGTTCATGTTTTTGCCTGAATGGATGTCCAATTGCTCCAGCATGGCTTGTGGAAAAGTTTCTTGCCTCCCTCAAATTGCTTTCGTGCCTTTGTAGGGGAAAAAAATCAGTTGGACATATCTGTGTAGGTCTGTTTCTGGTCCTCTATTCTGTTCCACTGATCTGTGAATCTCTCCCTCCACCAATGCCGTATACTCTTCATTGCTGAGACTGTGCAGGAAGAGCTCATATTGGAGAGAGCAATTCTTCCCATTTAATTTTTCTTTGTCAAGATTGTTTCAGTTATTCTAGGACCTGTGTCTTTGCATCTAAACTTTACAATACATTTGTCTGTGTCTATAAAGATCTTATTCAGGATTTTGATAAGAAATGTAAACCTATAGATCAGTTTGGGGAGAACTGACATTTTTACTATGTGAGTCTTCCCATTCATGAACATGGTAGGCTTCTTCATTTACGTAGATCTTTGATTTCTTTCATCAGGATTTTGTAAATTTCTTTTCCTCTCTTTTTTAAAAAATTAATTAATTAATTAATTAATTTGACAGAGAGAGAGAGGGAACACAAGAAGGGGGAGCATCAGAGGCAGAGGGAGAAGCAGGCTCCACGCTGAGCGGGGAGCCCAACATAGGGCTCAAACCCAGGACCCTGGGAACATGACCCGAGCCGAAGGCAGACGTTTAACCAACTGAGCCACGCAGGCGCCCCAGGATTTTGTAATTTTCAATAAAGATCCTCCATGTGTTTTGTTAGGTGTATACTTAAATATTTTATTTTCTCAAAGCTACTGTAAACTGTACTGTGTTTTTTTTAAATTTCAGTTTCTTCATGTTTATTGTTAGTATATAGAAATGTTATTGATTTTTGTAAGTTGATCTTATATCCCACAAACTTGCTAAGTTCATAGGTGATGGAATATTATGCAGCCATCAAGTTGATGTTTATATTACCTATCTCTCTCCTCCATTCAGGGTGAATTTCTCTGAGCTAAACAGCTGTGTCCCATAGGAGGTATCCCTTGAGTTCAATGACATATTTTTACTTTAAAGATATTTTAAGAATTTATTGAGATATAATTGACATATAACATTGTATAAGTTTAAGGTATACAATGTGCTGATTTGATACATTTATATACTGCATATGATTACCACTGTAGTGTTTTTATTTTATTTTTATTTTATTTTATTCTTTTAAGTAGGCTCCATGCCCAGTGTGGAACCCAGTGCAGGGCTTGAACTCACAACACTGAGATCAAGGCCTGAGCTGAGATCAAGCACCAGATGCTTACGCAACTGAGCCACCCAGGTGCCCCTGCCATTGTAATGCTAGCTAACACTTCTATCATGTCACATAATTATCATTTCTTTTCTGTGGTGAGAACGATTATGATCTAGTCTCCTTAGCAGCTTTGAAGTTGATAATACAGTGTTATCCACTACCATCACCATGGTGTTCATTAGATCTCTAGGACTTATTTATCTACTGGTTGCAAGTTTGTACCCTTAACCAATAACTCCCCAATTCCCACCCTCCAGCCCCTGGTAATTACTATTCTACTCTCTGGTTTTATAAGTTTGGCTTTTTTTCGATTCCACATGTAAGTGATATCATACAGATTTGTCTCTGTCGGTCAGACTTATCTCACTTAGCATAAAGCCCTCAAGTTCCATCCATATTGTTGCAAATAGCAGGATTTCCTTCTTTCTCATAGCTGAATAATATTCCATTGTGTATATAATATATATATAGTTATAATAGATGCTATAATATTGTATTATAATATATATAATTTTCCATTGTATATCTTCTTTATCCATTCATCCAGTGACAGACACTATGTTTCCATGTCTTGGCTATTATGAATAATTAACATGGGAGTGCAGATATCTCTTCAAGATCCTATTTTCGGGTACCTGGGTGGCTCAGTTGGTTAAACTTTCAACTCTTGGTTTCGGCTGGGGTCATGATCTCAGGGTCGTGGGATCGAGTCCTGCGTGGGGCTCTGCGCTCAGTGGGGAGTCTGCTTGAAGATTTTTCTTCCTTGCCCTCTGCCCCTCCCCCGCTTGCTCCTGTTCTCACTCCCTCTCTCTAAAATAAATAAATAAATACATCTTAAAAAAAAAAAGATCCTATTTTCATTTCCTTTAGATACATACCCAGAAGCAGAATTGTTGGATCACATGGTAGTTCTATTTTTAATTTTTTGAGAAACTTCCGTTCTATTTTCCAAAATGGCTAAAACAATTTACATTCCTACCAACATGCACGAGGGTTCCCTTTTCTCCACATTCTCACCTACGCTTGTTATCTGTTGTCTTTTCTTTTTTAATTTAAATTCCACTTAATATACAGTGCAATATTAGTTTCAGGGGTACAATTAAGTGATTCAACACTTACATACAACACCCAGTGCTCATCACAACAAGTGCCCTCCTTAATCCCCATCACCCATTACACCCATCCCCCACTTGCCTCCCCCTTGGTAACCATCAGTTTGTTCTCTATAGTTAAGAGTCTGTTTCTTGGTCTGCCTCTCTCTTTTTTTCCCCTTATGATCCTATCATGGAATATTACTCAGCTGTTAAAAAAAAAGAATGAAATCTTGCCTTTGCAACAACACGGATGGAGCTAGAGAGTACAATGCTAAGTGAACTAAGTCAGAGAAAGACCAATCCCGTAGGATTCCACTTCTATGTGGAATTTAAGAAACAAAACAATCTGTTGTCGTCTTGATGATGGTCATTCTAACAGGCGTGAGCTGGTATCTCATTGTGGTTCTGCTTTGCATTTCCCTGCTGATCTGTGATGTTGGGCGTCTTTTCATGTGCCTTGGCCATCTGGAGTCTTCTTTGGAGAAGTATCTATTTAGTTCCTCTGCCCACTTTTTTTTTTTTAAGATTTTATTTATTTATTCGACAGGATAGAGACAGCCAGCGAGAGAGGGAACACAGCAGGGGGAGTGGGAGAGGAAGAAGCAGGCTCCTAGCGGAGGAGCCTGATGTGGGGCTCAATCCCAGGAATCTGGGATCACGCCCTGAGCCGAAGGCAGACGCTTAACCGCTGTGCCACCCAGGCGCCCCCTCTGCCCACTTTTTAATTGGATTGTTTGAGTTCCTACTTTTGAGTTGTAGGAGTTCTTAATATATTTTTGAATGCTAACCCCTTCCCCGCTCTGTGGTACGCACATACTGTTTCCCATTTCGTAGGTTTGCTTTCTCATTTTGCTGATTCTGTTCGTGCCGTGCAGATTTGCTGTTGATGCGGTCCTACTTGTTGACTTTTTACAAATAAATATTTTTACATTCACTGTTCTTGTTTCATTTCTTCCCCCTTCGGTTTCATAACGGCTCATTCTTTTTTAAGAATTGATTCCCGCGTTGATCTCTCAGGAGCTTCACGCCACTTCTTCTCAAGGACTTTCTCAAATTCATCTGCAGTGAGTTGACTTCTTACTGTTGAGTCTGTCCGTTTTCTTAGCATTAAATTTCATGTGATTTGGAAGGTTAGTTTCAAGGCCAATGGCCAGTGGGAAGTTGGTTCATGTTTTTGTTTTCTGTCTTTCTCTCTTCTGCTCCCCATGCCTGTCTGAGGCTTTGTTCTCTGAGCCCACAGTCTGGAACGGACGTGGGCATCTTGGGGGGCCTGCTCCGCACTCATCCTGGGGAGATCAGACGCGTGTTCCTGAGCAGGGAGAGGCCGGCTGTGAGTTCCGGTGGGGAACCCAAACCTGCGTCCTGCTGCATGCTGTCCCCAAAGGGCGGCTTCTCACAAGCTTTGCTGGCTTCTGCCTCTCTCACAGCTTGAGGTTTTCATACCATTTCTGTACCACAAAAATTTTTATCATGTTTTTTTACTGTGGTTTTTCTTTTGGGGGAGGGGGAGCTTTTTAACGTGTACCAATCTATTTTGCTTATTATTACTCTATTTCTGGAACCATGGGGCCTCAAAGCATGAAGGTAAAACTAACTTGACCAAAAGCCCTCCCACCGCCCTCACTGCCTGCATTTTATATATGGTAAGCTGAGATTCTTCGGAGAGCCAAGGGGGGAGGGGCTCTAAGGGCCCAGTTATTAAATGACACATGGGACTCTGGACACCCAAACTTGAGAACTTTGGATTCTTTCCTTCCAGTCTGGGCTACGGCGAATCCTGCATCAATCCAACAGGAGACCCCTCGGGGGAGACTATGGGCAAAGATGGAGATTTAAAAAAATAAAGATGGGGTCTGTGTGCGGTGGGGCTGGGAGGAGTAGTGGGTAGAACCTGGAGGAGAGCGTCGGAAGGTATATGAATTAATACACGTGCACACACATCCCTTCCCATTTCCCGCTGGCTTATTAACAGCCACGAGGAGGTGGAGGTCAGCTGTCACACCTTCCAGACTGAGGTGGGCTGCGATGCCCACGCCTTCTGTCCGGCCCCCATCACCATCCCAGTTGGGAAAGATGGGAAAGGCAGATGTGTCTTCCTTCTAGACCAGGCTGGTGGGTGGGACGGTGAGAGAGTCCCACAGCTGTTTGTTCTCAGGAGAGCACCGCACCCCATTTGTGTGGAGGGAGCAAGAAGGGAGAGGAATTTTAATTTCTTGGAGGTTTTCAACATCCCTATTGAAGAGTTTAAATGGATTTCGTGTTTATAGAGTCAGGACAAGTGTAAGAGTGGTTTTATGGGGTCCGATCCCTGTCTCTGGGGACTGACCAGAATAACATGATTCATTGTCATCATCAACGTGGCTCCAAAAGTTTTATAGCCCTCCACCTCAAAGGAAGTCATTATTACCCTGGATGGAGAGTTAAGTGAGACAGACTGGGATTTGAGCGATTTTATTATTGGCCACATGTGATCTCGAGCAAGGAGCTTGGGTTGAACCTCGTCTCCGAAAATTCACATGTTGAACTCCTAACTTCCAGGACTTCAGAATGAGATCTTATTTGGAAGTTGGGTTGTTGCAGATGAAATGAATTAAGATGAGGTCATACTGGAGTAGGGTGGGCCTGTAATCCAATACGAATAATGTCCTTATAAACAGGAGACGTTTGGAGGCGGACACGTACAGGAGGAAGGCCGTGCGAAGATGGAGTCAGGGATCGGGGTGACATTTCTACAAGCCAAGGAATGCCAGGGATGCCAGCCAACCGTCAGAAATGAGGAGAGAGGCAGGGCACAGATTTTCCCTCACGGCCTGCAGAAGGAAGCAGCCCTGCCGGTACCTTGACCTCAGGCTTCTGGCCTCCAGAACTGCGGGACAGTAAGCTTCTGCCATTTCAGCCCTCCAGTCGGTGAGGCTTTGTTGTGGTGGCCCAGCAGACAAATACAGCAAGTGACCTCAGCTCTTGGTCTTACTTTCCTTGTCTGTAAAATGGGGATAATAATAATAATAATACCTCCCTGTGGCAGAGATAGAGATGGTCACCACACCTTGTATCTCATCCCCTGCATTTCCAAGCCCCCAAGCATTTGCCAATGCCACGAGTCACTTCTGGGGCAAAGCATGGCAAGGCCAGCACGTGACCCTCCAACCATCTTTTCCTCTGCCCCAGCACCAAGGTGGCCCCTGTTCAGTGGGCCAAGCCGCAAGATCAAGACTGCCTGGCTTGCTTGGTCACCGAATGAAGGGAAGTTGCCCTGGAGAGTCACACGGACTCATAGCAGGCTTTGTGTAAGTGGGAAAGAAACCACCGTCGCGTCAGTCCTGAGACTTTGGGGATTGCCACAACACAATCTAGCCTATGCTGCCTACCTCTAGGACCGCTCTGGGGATCGAACAGGTCAATATGTGTGCAACTAAAGCAGTGCCTGCCATACAGTCATATCTCAATAAATGTTAGCCAGCACACAAGCTGTGTGACTTTTGGCAGGTGCTTGACCTCTCTGAGCCTCTGTTTCCTCACCTTCGAAATAGGAGCAATGACAGCATCTTCTGTGGGGACTGTTGTAAGGATTCAATAAGATACTCCTTGGAAGACCTTAGCCCAGGGGAAGTGGAGTGTGTTCCTTCTCCTCGCTCTGCTCCTCGGGGCTGCCTGGGTCAATCTGCTTGCCTGGCTGGGTCTCTTTGAGGCTCCTAGAGCAGAATAGGCCAGCATCCACTGACCCTTCCCTTCCTGATGTGAGGATTACTGGGCTCCATGCTTCAGTGAAGTCATTGTAGAAAGCATCTGCTCTTTGTTTTGTAAATCTTCCCACAGCGGGGCTGGAGGCCCACAGCTCGCCTCCTGCCTGGCCTCGGATGGGGATTTCTGCTCTTGCAGACCAAGGATCGGACTGTCAGCAGCATGCTCAGCTGCGGCCTCCCCAGAGCCCGCGCCCCGGGCCGCGGATGTGGGCTCACAGGACCTTGGCTCTTCCCCCATCAAGGCAAGTCAGCTCTCCTTATCAGAAGGGGATCTCTGCCCCAGATGCAAGGACGGGGAATGTTTCTCTTGGAACGAAGCAAAGGGAGAGAGCATGAAGGCACCGAGGAACCTACGAACTCAGAGCTGAGATTGTGACCACGTGCTGATGCCAGCACTCAGCCAGAAACTGGAGCAAATCAGACACAAGGGGGAAATGGCCTCTGGGAAGCTGCAGATGGGCCAAATCAGAGATGTCGAGCTTTCTCTTTGATGTAAAAAAGGAATAGGAGTGAGATAAGGCCATGATTGAGAACAGCTGGATTGTCGTTAGTCCTTCACTGATAACTGGATGTTTGTACTTATTTTTTTTTAAAGATTTTATTTATTTATTTGACAGAGATAGAGACAGCCAGCGAGAGAGGGAACACAAGCAGTGGGAGTGGGAGAGGAAGAAGCAGGCTCATAGCGGAGGAGCCTGATGTGGGGCTCAATCCCAGAACGCCGGGATCACACCCTAAGCCGAAGGCAGACGCTTAACCGCTGTGCCACCCAGGCGCCCCAGTACTTATTTTTATAATGAGCTCTTAATAGTACATCTGACCTTAATTGGCCATTGAGGTGAGGGAGGTTCTCTCGGGATCCTCTGGGCACTTTTATTATTGATTTATTTTTAAGTCAACTCTATGCCCCATGTGGGGCTCGAACTCACAGCCCTGAGATCAAGAGTTGCGTGCTGCACACGACCGAGCTGGCCAGCTGCCCCACTCTGGGCACTTTTAAATAACGGATGTCTAGAGCCCACTCCGGACCAGTTGCATCAGTCTCCGAGGACAGGGGGAGGGCTGTGGTTCTCGAAGTGTGGCCCAGGGACTAGCAACCCTTCTCAGGCCCTACCTGTGCACTAAAACGGCGGTGTATTAAGACAGGCGACTGCTGTCAGGCTTCTGTGACCATCTCAAGTGACCTCAAGCAGAAGCCAAACCAAGAGGATCCGGAAAACCAGTTCAGCAGAGACATGCAGGCAATGTGTTTTAACAATCGGGTGTGATAGACACATAATGTATTAAGATATATTACAGAAAAGCTATGTAACTGTATGGAAATCAGTAAACATTAATTTTTACACCTGAACAAATTATACCTTGTGATGCACAATTACACCTTGGGGAATCGCTTACAAGTACACAGAACCTCAGTAAGACAACAAATAAAGCATTTACTAACCTATTTTAAGGTTGGCTTTTTTTTTTTTCAGTCGACACACCCTGACCCACTGAGTCAGAAACTCTGGGGTTGGGCTCAGAAATCTGTGTTTTAGCAGGTCCTGCAGGAGATTCTGATGCATAGGAAAGTTTGAGAACTAGTGGGTGATTTGTTTTATTTATTCTTTTTAGAGACAGAAAGTGGGGAGGGGCAGAGGGCGTCTTAAGCAGGCTCCATGCCCAGCGTGGAGCCCAATGCAGGGCTCAATCTCACAACCTTGAGATCATGAGCTGAGCCGAAATTAAGAGTCGGACACTTAACCCACGAGCCACCCAGTGGGTGATTTTAATGTGTGTCCACAGTTGAAAACCACTGGGTTAGTTTGGGGAGCTCTATTTTGTTGTTGTTGTTGAATAAGTAGTAAAAGGGTGAGTGTTGATTTGAGTGGCTTCTTGGTGGCTTATCTCCTCCCCGCTGAGCCCCAGGGATCACGATGAAGTCATCGGCTCTCTACTCCCTGGAGGGGGAAGGGAGTGTGACCTGCCCGTTCTCTGAACATCTTCTGCATACACAAGGGAGAGCAAGGCAAAACTTATTGTCACAATTAATATTCCTGCCCAATCGTCCTATTACTAACAGGCCCCAAACCCGCTCAGGACATCGTTGACCAGTGGGATTTTGAGACGTCACTGATACGCAACGAAGTCAAGCACAAGCTCCCCTGAACCAACTTCACGCCCTGCGAACATAAGGCCTTTTCCTTGGGTTTTGGCACATCCTTCACAATCCTAATCCTGGAGGAATTAATTTCTCATTTTGGAGTAATAGAATAGCTGTGGGAAGTGGGTGGAGTGGGAATTTCTAGGAATCACAGCTTTTTTAATGCACTTTCTCTCATTTTCAGCCTAATGCTTCTGTTCACCCTTCCTGACGCTGTATCCAGCAACGGCGGGTCCTCGGCTTTTCCTGGCTCAACAGAACAGAACGAACTCCGCGTCCGTCCGGGTTAAACGCGGAACACTGCAGCATCCTTCCGGGGTCAACCAACTGGAGAGCGGAATCTGGCTGGAAAACCCCAGAGCCCTTTTTCTTACCCCGCCTGGAAGAAGGGGTGTGTGTGCGTGTGAGTGTGCGCACGTGTGCCTGTGTGTGTGTATGTGTGTGTGTGTAGAACAACTCAACATGTCCCATGATCCTATGCTTCTCTCAGTCTGGAGAAATCTGTGACCATATGAGCCAGCTGCTGCCTCGTGAGGGGCCACAGAAGAGGATAGAAACCAAGGGCAGGTGGATGCTTGCCAGAGGCCGCTGTCGGCTCCCAGGCGCAGGTCTCTCTCTCCGGCCCATCCCTCCTGATTTCTAAAAACCTCAGTCACGCGGACGCGCCTCCGCCCGGATGCGCCCTGGTCAGGCTATTAACCACCCTCCCCACGCCTGTCCATCGCTGCCTCTCAGGGCTCCTGCTGGCGACACGGCGGGGTTTCTCCGTGGCTTCTTCCAAGTCTGCTGGGCTAAGGGACATGTCTTGGATTTATTAAAATCAGCCCCATATTGGAGCCAGATGCTTCACAGCGAATGATGTGGTCAGGATGGAGTGAAGAAACAAGCAGGACAAACAAGGAGGCTCAGCGACGGGTGACCGTCTCTTCCTGGGCCTTACTGAAAAGTCTCCTTTCTTGCTCCTTCTCTCCTCCCAAATCAAACATTTGCTTATGCGTTTTTGTAAGCTTCCGCATCTCACTCTGCGAGCAGCAGAGCCGTGTGTGTTGGGCTGTTTCTTCCAAGCCCTGTCTGCGGCCACGGGCGAGGAGGACAGAACCCTGGAGTCCTGGCAAGTGTGAGCAGAAGACCTAGCGGGAGGTCAGAGAGCAATGGCCGGCCTTGCGGGGCAGGGATGGCTTTCTGGCTAAGTGGGAGGAGGAAGCAGGTAAACACTCAGGCTTTTCTCCTTCCTGCTTGCAAGAATTATATAACTGATAATCATAACAATGATTAGTCACGGTAATCATAGTGATGGTGATGGTAAATCCCTGGGAGCCTTCGCACTAGAGACTCCACACATACCGGCTCACTCAGAGCTGCCCAGCCCCCCAGCAGGTGCTTTGCCATGACTATTCTTATCCCCATTTGTACTTGAATACGGAAACTCAGAGCTGTCTCCGTGAACCAGAGGTAGAACTGGGATTTGATGGGGCGCCTGGGTGGCTCAGTTGGTTAAGCATCCGACTCTTGGTTCTGGCTCAGGTCACGGTCTCAGGGTCATGAGATCAAGCCCCGAGTCAGCTCTGTGCTCAGTGGGGAGTCTGCTTGAGATTCTCTCTCCTTCTCCTTCTGCCCCTCCCCCTGCTCACTCTCTCTCTAAAATAAACAAATCTTAAAAAAAAAAAAAAGAATTGGGATTTGAACTCCGGCAGCTTGACTCCAGAGGCTACACTCTTAAACGCCAAGTGACGGATGCAAGGAATACATGTTTGTTCAAGAAATTGTTAAAGACTCAGATAAGTAATTTACTGTCAACAATTTGGCTTATGTGTTTCCAATCATTTCTCTTTGCAAATGTATTCACAGTACAGAGAATATTTTCTATAAATTGAATCATATGGTACTTGGTGTTTTATAGATTACTTTTGTGATGTGATGTAATTTTCCTAAACATCTTTGTCATTAAAAAAGTCTTCTGCACGATCATTTTAATGGCTGTGGAGAATCCCATCATATGTGTAACCACAATTTATGTGACCGATTCTCTGTTATTCAACACTTGCGTGGTTTTCCGCTTTTTCCCTATTATAAGCAACATTCAAGTTCACCAACATTAAATCTTAGCATTCAGCCACAGTTATTTCCTTAGGATAAGCTCCTGCACTGGGTTTGCTGGATGAAAATGTATGAAAAAAATGTTAAGGTGTTTGATACATATCCACAGACTTCCTTCCTCTGTTCTCCCATAAGATGAAAGGATGTTTCTCCACACCTTCACCAGCACGGGGTTTTATTATTTTAAAAACGTTGTTGCCCATTTAAGAGGTCATTGTTGTTTGGGTTCACATTTCTTAGCTTTCTGCTGAGTGTGAGCTTTATTCCTATGTGTGTTATGTGCACATGTCTTGAGGGCAACAGGTGACCTTTCCCCCAGGAACCCTGTATGTGATGTTTCCCTGCCTTAGCTCCACGCCACTGTCATCAAAAGCCGAGTTCTAAAGAGAGGCTCTGGTCCCACTGCCCCTTTCTTGTCCAGGTCAGGATCCCAGGAGCACTGTTCACAGAGGCACATGACATCTGCAGGGATTGCCCAAGATCCCAGACCACCAGGCCAATGAATCAGTGCCTTCTATTTGTCCTGTCACCAAGGAGAGGGACGAGGGTGCAAGTCCCAGAGTTCACAGATGGCCCCACAACGGTGTGGCACAGCTATTCTGAGGCCAAGCTCTGGAGGCAGGAAGACCTGGGTCTGCAACCTGGATCTGTTCTCGATTCCCCTCTGCAAGCCTTAGTTCCCTCAGCGGTAAAATGGGTGATAATCAAGTAAGGACCATCCAGCGAGATCATGCATGAGAGGCCCTGGGTGCAGGACTAGCAGATAGTATGTGCTCAATAAATCTTTCATCATTACGATTCTCATTCAGTTGTCTCTGGAGGGCTTCAAGGGAGGTATTTTGAGTGAGAAACAATAATACGAATGTTCACTTGCTTGAATGTTCATGGACATGCAAACAATCTTGTCATTTCTGGGAAGAAAATTCAACAGAAGTCCATTTTATTCTCTTTATTCCCACTTCTGACCAGGCTCATAACATAATAGCTAACATTTATGAGCACCTACTATGTGCTGGCCCCTTACATGTACCACTTGACTTAATCCTTACAGTAACCCCCTGAGGTAGACACCATCTGTATCCCCATTTTACAGATGAGGAAGCTGCAGCACAGAGAGGTTGAATGCCTTGCGGAAGGTCACACCGCATGGGTGTGGGCAGAGCCAGGATTTGAGAACAGGCAGGCTGGCTCCGGATTACACACTCTTGTCCTCTAGGCTACACAGATGCTGATGTTTGCAAAGGTGGTAGCACCTTTATTTGGGAAAAAATGCCCAATCTCACTTAAATTCCGCTTCAGTGTATGCTCCAAGAGGTCACACGCGGCACTGGGTCTCTGCAGGCAGCTCCCAGGGCAGGCACTGAACCTCCTGCAGAGTCTGAGAAAAGACATGAAGGGATGGGCTTGGAGCCCTCCAGGTCCTACAACTTTATGCCTCTCTGCTGGAGCCTGCCTGGGGGGCGGGGGCAGGCAGGCAGTGACTAGAAGTGCTGGCAGGGCCCGGCATGAGCCCTCTCCTGCTCATGTCCTCAGGACTCCACACTGTTCCCACAGCCACATGACCATAGGGCTCTCTAGACACAATGCTGAGAAATCCTTGAGCCCGCCACAGGTCTGGGGTCTGGTCCCTCTGCTTCTGTGTCTGAGATAAAGTGCATGGCCGGGGCAGTCCTGGACCTCGAGAGGAGACCTATAAAGCTCCCTCGGGAGCTGTGGCTGCAGATTTACCAGACTGAGTTATACCTGAGCCAAGGAGGCCCCAGCCACTTCAGTCTGGACATTCCCATCCGTCAGGCAGGGAGGGACGGACACAGAGACGAGGTGTTGATGGGGGGTTTAATTTTTCCCCGACTGTGAATTTTTAGGTACAGATGGTTACAAAGTAAGCCGCACTAGAATCATCAGTGAATTTCTTGTATTTGGTATTGGAAAGTATAAAAGCTTGCCCTGACAGGTCTGACAGGGGATGTCTGCTCCCACGCAGACGGAGACTATGCGTATAATTCTCTACCCTGCAGCTCTGCGTGGGGTCTGGCACACAGTGGGCACGCAGCCAATGTTGGTTGGGCTCAACTATTCTCTGTTACTTTCCATCTCAGCAAGTTCCTTAAACCTTGCTGAGCCTCCATTCCTTTATCTGTGAAATGGGGAGATAATTTCCACCCAGCTGAGAGCAGTTCTGAGGGATCAAGAAGAGATCATGAGCGAGTGCCCCACACAGGGCCTGGGTCATAGCAGGTGTGCAGGAAATGGTTAGTAAACAGAACTGTTGACAGGTGGAAATGACCCAAGGGGCCATCAATGGACGAATACGTAAGCAAAATGGGGTCCATCCATACAATGGAAGGTATTTAGCCTTAAAAAGGAATGAGGTTCTGATACATCCTACGTGGGCAAACCTTTTAAACGTGGTGCTCAGTGAAAGAAGCCAGACACGGAAGGTCACGTATTGTACGGTTTCATTTGCATGAAATGTCCAGAATAGGCACATCCCTAGAGACAGAAAGCCAGTCAGTGGTTGCCAGGGAATATGGGACTTCCTTCTGGGATGATGAAAACGTTCTGGAGCTAGAGAGTGGTGACAGCTGCACGTTACACATGTATTAAGTGTCACTAATAGTACGCCATTCGTTCCTTCATTCATTCATGCAACCACCACCTGTGCTGTGTCGGGCACAGGGAGCCGACGTGAATGCTCCAGACTCTCCCTGAGGCTTAATCACCCGTGAAGGAGAGCGAGGAGGGGGCACTGACATCTGGAAGTAAGACGGCAGGACCACTGTCCTGTATTGGGTTCCTTGGATTCCTGCTTCCATGGGCAGGTCTTGACACGTCTTCTCAGCTGTTCCTCTGCTCCCCAGCCAAGCGGGACATGTGTCAGGAAGCAGTGGGCTCCGAGCCAAGTGCAAACATGCCTCTGTTTGGGGCCAGGGCGGTGGGGAGCAGCACCCATCAGGCAATGTTTTGAATGAATTGACCTCAGCCCAGGTCTTCTTGGTCCCCCAGCGTCAGTCTCTCCACCCGTACAGACGGAAGGCAGAGGGCATGCTCTCCTGGGCGGGACGCTGCTTAAAGAAATCACCATCAAGTCAGGGGGAAAGAGAGTGTTAAAGAAGCGGAATTAATGGAAACTTACAAGGGGAAACAGGATTAGCCCCTGTTCACTTACCCAAACACCAAAGGTACTCCATGGGGCATCTCGGGTCTGTCCCTGAAGCTCAGCTCTGCTTTTCAGGGTTTAGGACAAAGGGCAGCCTGACTGCCTGGGGCAGGTGCTGAGGGACGTTCTCTTTGGCCCTGGGTTCCATTACAAGTTCTACTCGGGCCTCCCTTCCAGCCTTCAAAATATTCGTCAATTCACTGATTAACTGAGAGGCGTTCAGAGGAGGTCGAGCATGGGGTGAAGGACCTAAGCAAAAGCAGTAGCTGTTTCTTCAGGGCTCATCATGAGCCAGGCACAGGGCACACGTCCCCGTCCTTCATGTTGATATTGTCCCCATTTCACACAAGAGCAACCTAAGGCCCAGAGAGGACAATTCACTGGTGCAAGGTTGCACAGCTAGGACACATTGCTGCTATTCAAGCCTGGAGAAGAGCAGACTCAGGGGCAGACTTGGCGAAGTGGGCACTTAGAAGAGGGGTCAGGCTTGTCGTGTATGACCCCAGAGGGAAGCCTTCGGTTCAGCACTTGTGCCTCCTTGACATTTCCATGACCTGGGGCTCTCAACAGATCGCAGTGGGAGACTTGAGGCAAAGGATGGGACAGAAAGGTCTGTGGGGATGAGAGACATGGCTTTACATCCTGACACTTGCTGGTCATGTCAGCTGCCAGGGCCTCACTCTTCTCATCTGTGAAATGGGATCCAGTGATCACAGCAGGCCACTCTGCTTCACTCTGCCTTTCAGTGGCTCCCTAGACCCTTCCTAGTGTGGCTGAGAGACTCCCGAGCCTTCAGGCCCAGCTCTGCTCTCCAGCTTCCTGTCTCCCCAAAAGCAAGCTGTTTCTCGGGCCACAAGCACTCCCAGTCCTCTTTGTCTTCCAGGCCCTTGCACCTGCTGCCTCCTGGGTTCCTCTGTTGAGCTTTCTTGGGTGAGAGAGAGTAGGGCGGCATTTGAAAGCAGGCACTGGGGATTGCCACACCGATCACCGCAAGAGCACGCCCAGGGGACCCGTGTACCCCACAGGCGAGCATCGCCCACTGTGTACTTTCCAGGGAGGGCAACTCTGGTGTGAACTGGACACAGGCTGGCCCCATCCAGCCTGTAGGTGGGCAAAACCACCTCACTCCTTGCTCACTGCTCATTCTGGCGCCCTGCTTAGGTGGGCAGCCGCTGCTCCGGGGGCGGGGTGGGCGAAACCCAGGTGGGTGCAGCTGGGGTAGCCGAGTTCAGTGCTCTGACTGGCAGACAGCAGAGCCCACGATTTGCAGACTAATCAGCTTATTCCTCAGGTTTAAGCGTTAAAGAGCCCCGGGTAGGCCTTGCTGGGAAAGCCTACTCAGACCCCAGCACGCCAGCAGGACTTCAAGCTGGAGGTTGAAAACGCAAAGGCCTATGGGTCCCAGGGAGCTATAAGCATAATGAATGGAGTGGCCCTCGGGGACGGACGCGGATTCGCAGAGATGTCTTATTCGGAGGTGAAGTATCAGCGCCTCAATGGTAAATGGTGCCTCAGTGTTGGAGAGCCCAGGGGAACGTGGGACCTGGCTCTTCTCCACTTAGAGGGACTGTTGCCTTCCCCGGGCTGCAGTCCATTGTCCCTGCGGGAATTAGAGCCCCACATCTCCCAGGAGCAGGTGCTGTCAGACCCCTCCCCCCCTTATACCTCGCTCTGCGTCCTTACACTGCACTCTGGAAAGTTCCAACTGCCTGCATCTCTGGGACTGACAGCTTGTTCCAGAATTCTGGAATGCTGTTGTGCCAGCAAGCCTGTGCTGGGAAATTAATATTCCCCAAAAGCAGCCTTCAGCCAAAGTCTGACAAGGATTGGTGTAGGAATACTCCAGGCTCCCTCATCTTCCCCCTCGGGTAGAATAATTCTAAGGCACCGGCTTTATGTTGTTTCCCAGAGGGCTTCTGCTCCAGTGGCCACCAGGGGCAGCTGGCTTACCGGAGCACCCTTCACTGGCTGTCTCCCTCCCCTCCTCCCCTACTGGCTGTCTGCTGGTCCCAAAGAAACCCTTTGCTCTTTGCTCTCTAACCCTTTTCTCTGCATCAGCCTCAGGTGTTACTCAAACCAAGACACCTGACGTTCTAGGGGAAGCGGAAAGCTGGTTCTCGTATAAAACCCCTTAGTTTTTAAATGTCGGCCTCTAACACCAATCGTTAAAAATGAAACCAGACCGTGTGTGGGCCACGCATCCACAGGGTGGATTCGGTCCATGGCCGGGGGCGCGTGGGGCTCTGCGCGCACTGGGCCCTGAGTGCTCGGACCTCACGGCCGTGGCTATCCTCATGGGTGTTCTTTTTAGCAACTTGGCTCTCTTCCTCCCCTGCATCTCCTGAGGATGCCCCCTCCTTGTTGTCCCCCCCCCGGCCCCCTTCCTTCCTCCCTTCTTTCTCACGGTCTGATTTTCCTGGGCAAGCCTCTCCCGCTGAGCCTTTACTACTTGCTTGTTCTTCCAATAAACCGCACAGCGGCGTTTAGCAAGGGGTTTACTGGCTACGAGAGGATTACATCTCCAGGGAGCCTGTTTACTGTTGGTAACCTTTGTCCAGCTGTTTCAGAAATGGCTCCTTTAAGAGTTACCTCCAAGCTCAGATCAATAGTGTTTATGCTTGACCTGGTTCCCCAGGGTCCCCGCTCTCTGTGGGGGTTACCGTACCTTTTGGGTAATGCCACAGGGGCTCTGCAGGGGTGGGCTGAGTTGAGGAAGCCAAGGATCAGGGTATCGGGTGACCAGGAGGTTTTATAACAGCAGCATGGATGCCTTGGGGTATGAACTTTGACCCGCAGTGCCCCTGAGGCTGCTACAATCTCAACAGGCCAACTCTTGCTCCTGGCCTGCAGCTCCTTGAGAATGGCAGGAAGGTGGGATGGGGCCCTGAATCTCGATCCTGAACTCTTTCTCCCCACCCTCTTTACCCACAACCTCCTGGTCTGCTTATCATGGCTTTTAGTCCCGTGTGCTTTTATTTGCAGGTTTCTGATAGCTACAACGTGTTCTGTAGAATGCCGGAGTCTTGAAAATGTTTGGCAAAAAAAACCCCAAAAACAAAAACAACTTTTCATGGTGAAAGAATTCTTCCTGTAAAAATCGTTCTGGGTGAATTCTGGTAAGCTGAGGGAAAGGAAAGCAGAACTTCTCAGAGCCTTTAATATGCTAATGTGCACTGTAACTTCCTAAGAGCAGTTAGGTGACCACAGTTCTTCCAGACACACTTGGGGACACACTGATGCAGACTCCAGTGCTGTGCCTGCTGTGAGCAAATGACACAAGTCCCAGGCCCCTGCTGATGGTCAAACTGCTTCGCAGATGGGTCCGGCCGACTGTCACTCCCTCAGAGACCCCGTGGAGCATCTGGCTCCTTCCCAGGGTTGGGTAACTTGGGGTATAGTGGAGGAAGATTCAGGAGTCCCGAAAGGCCTGAGAGCAGAGAGCAAAGATGGCTCCAGCCTGGGCTGGTGACTGAGGGGGTGAGTGGGTGGGAAGGTCTCCAGCCTTCTCTGCTCTATGATTATGGCAATTTGTTTCTCCAGGAGGTCATTTGTGGTAGGAAACAGAGCCCAGAAATTAAACTAAATATATCCAGTCCCCAGAAGAGTGGAGACAGCAGCGGCTCCTGACTGGGGGGTTGGGGGGGCAGAGATACTCAGGTTGGAATGTCATTGTACACAGCTGAATTTCAAGGGTTGGGAGGAAAATGGTTTGAGTTCCCAAGGCCCAGCCTGGGTGGAAAGGCAGAGGCACAGGTTTGAGTTTTTGGGAAGGGGCCCCATTCCTTCCCATCATGCCTCCCTCTGTTGTCGCCCCTCCCACCAGGTACCTAACTGCTCACCAGTGCTCAGCCCTTCTCTGCTTCTTCAAGGTTCCTCCCCTGGGCCCCCAAGCCCATAAAGCTTTACAAGCTCTGTCTTCTCGAGTTCCAAAATGAACCTTCTCCCTTCTCTCTGGGGAAACGCCTACTGCCTCCAGGTGCCTGTTAGGAGGTAAAAGGGCCCAAACCTAATTTGCACTACAGTGATGAGGACTGATAGAGCCATGTAAAACAATTTGAAAGGACTCCATTCAATTTCTTAGCCAAAGGGTCTTTAGCGATCTCCTCATGTGGTTTTTGTGATTTTGTTGAAGGCCAAAGGAAATCTTAGGTTTCAACACGTGAAACAAATCAATATACAGGAGCTCTGGGCGAGACAGCAGAGCCTCTTTTTCAGCTGACTTTGGAACAATGGCTGTAAAGCACTGATAACACACCTCATTCTCAAGGAAACTCAGGCTCAGATAAGGGAAGTGACTTGTCTAAGGTCACAGGGCCAGACAGTGGCAAAGCTGGGACTTGTCCCCAGGTCTCCTGACCTCTAGCCAATGCTCTAGTCCCTGCCCTGTAACACCTGGGTATTCATGTCAGACTGCATTCCTGCAGCCAGCTCCAGGCACAGTTCCCACCAGCTCCGCCATCTTGGTCACAGAAGCAACTATCATCACACCAGCTGCACTTAGCCATCGTTCCCTATGTCTTTCACTTCTCAGGAGCTTTCCTCTGCCCTGCTTAATGCTTGAAGTCACCCCTTTCCTACAGCTGCTCATTTTTTTTCTTAATTTTTCATTGCTGTTGAGAACAAAAGCAAAAGAAAGGCAGAGCCACACTTCAGATTTTGCTCACTGCATGGTTTCATTTTTAATTAAATAAGTCAAGTAAGCCATCAAGTGATGGTTCACATTCTGTTCCACAAAGCAGACCCTGACCGGCGGTGGCCCCTGCATTTCCAGGAGATGGCAGATTGCAGCCATGGCAAGGATACCTGGGACATTCGATGGCGAGAGGGGCTGGGGGCAACGTGGCCGAGCAGGAGGAGCTGCAGGCTACACATACACACGTGTGGACACATATGTACACACATGGCCACATGTGGCTGCGAAGGGAGTGTCCCATACCATGTGGCCACGAAACATGACACAGAGCTGAGGTCTTGGCAAAAAGAAGACAGAGTCTGCGGGATCCAGGAGGGAGCAGGGGAGCCAGGCACACTTGGCTTAGAACATACAGATGAGATGGAAACTTCTGGGGTGCCCAATGGTAGAGGAAGCCCAATGGTAGAGGAAGCAGGGTATTTTCCCAAATAAAATATCTGGTCTACATTATGAGCTGGGCCCATGGGGCTGGCACTGCGTCCGTATCCCTGGAAACACACAACTCATTCGTCCCCGGGCACAGTCCTGGAATGACAAAGGATATGAGACCAAAGGATTTCCAAGCTCTTAAGGCATCTGAATTTGCCAATTCCGCTTCCTCCTTTTGAGGTAAAGGGCAGCTTCCACTATTCCTGAAACTGTGGGCAGCCAAGAGGCAATGCGGTGGCATTCAGGAAGTGTCCAGGAAGCCTTCTGCCTCTCATCCAGCTGGACCGTGTCCTGGCAATCTCCACGAGCAAACCCACCCACCTGGGACCCTGGGAGTTCAGCAGATGCCCTTCCACTTTCTGCAGATCGGCAAGACCTACTTGGCTTCTGCAGATGCGTTTCCCCATGCCCACCCCCTTCTCTTCCTGCCCCCGAAATCCATCCCTTCAGGACCTGCCTTTGCTTTCAGCCTGGGGGATGGGAGCAAGGGACCGCCTCAGGGACGCGGCCATCTGCTCTTCTGCTCCTATCCTTCATAATCCAGGGCTTAGCAAGGGGCAGGCCCTGCAGTCAATTAAAACAGGCCCTAATGTGGGAAAAGACCACCAGGGCTGAGAGACCTCTGGGATCAGGACCAGACTATCTGATGCTTACCTCTCCAGGCCAAGTGCCCATCTCCCGGGACAGGGATCCCCTGACTTCCTGCTGGGCCTTGCTCCATCATCAGATAGGACAGAGGTGGTGGGGAAAGATGTAATGGCTTGGGTGGGCCCTCTGCTCTCAGGGGTCCTGGCAGCAGCTGCCCCGTTAGACCAGCCCCTGGCTGAGGGTGCTCCCAAGCAGGGAGTAAATCTTCACTAAACATTTTCTTCCTATTCATCGAGTTATTTATTTTCAAGTGTATGTATCACATAAAGGGACCAAAGACTAGATTTTTCATGTCCCTCAACCTTAGTAAGAACTTCTGATAACCTGCAGCAGTGGGAGTGGGGGTGGGGGGGAATGCCACAGAGCTGTGAATCTGCTTCTTTTTTCCTCTCTGTGGGGACTCAGGAACCCTGCTCCCCATGGACTGCTCCCAAAGATCCCCACCCCCAACCTGGTGCCCTTATTCCCTCCAAGGTTTACAAACGAGGCCAGAGGAGAAGCCAGGAATAGGCAGCCTCAGTGACAGCCTGTGGGTGTTAGACACTGCCCTGTCTCACTAAGGCCTGGAATGTTCTGAACTATTTATATAGGCCAGGCTAAAGAGGTCTTCATCAGGAAAAAGAAAATGAGTCAACATTCATTGCTGAATGGGCCTCTTGTTCCGGAGAAGCCGGCAGCCCCAGAGGTGAGGCCTCAGTTGCTCCCTCCGTCTGCAGGCAGGTGGACGCTGAGCGGGGAAAGGCTGCCGCTAGAGCCAGCAAGAGCAGAGAAGCCGGGGCTGGCCTCGCCGGAAGAGGAGGCACTCACCCCAGATGGACCACCTTCCTCGTCCCAGCTGCCTGCTGAAAACCCCAAATACATACCCCCAACTAGGTCCCCCAGAGTGTAAAGTCAGTAGTCGCCCCCACCCTGTCCTTCCCCAAACCCCGAGGGTTCCCGGAGCGCTGCTGAGGGCTCTCTCTCGAGCTGTGTCCTGTTTCAGACACCAGGAAGGGAATACAGCAGAAAGAGCCTCCAATGTCGCATCTTCCAAACTACAAGGAAAAAACCAAGGTACCTCCTTAAACAACACCCTGGGGCCAGTGCAACCCCCCTGCCCTGGGGGTGACTCTTCTCTGGTATTCTGAATCGTCTTCTTCAAGTGCCCTTGTGTGTATGGCGCGAGTCAACGGTTTCTATTACTGTTTCGTCTTCCTTGATTTGGGTACAGCTTTGAGTCCCTGCAAATAATAAGGTATTTTATGTCTCTTCTTTGTCACAAAATAAATAAATTAAGTCAACTTGCAGTGTACAAATTGTGAGTGTCCTGAGAAGTCCCAAAGGTCCATTCTCGGCACTGTTCTCAGAGCTCCGGGGGTGGAGACCTTGGCCCCAGAAACACAGGAAGGAAGGAAGGAAGGAAGGAAGGAAGGAAGGAAGGAAGAAGAAGTTTGCTGTCCACACCAGGGGGGCCCCAAGGAGAGCCCCAGATGGAGGTGCCTGCCTCTATCCCTGCCCCAGCCCCCACCAACCACAGGTGGGGAACAGTGCAGGGAACAGGGTGGGGGTGGGGAGGAACAGCCAGCACTTCTGTGCTTGCCAGAAACATCCTGGTCCCCCTCTGCCCCAGGGTCAAGTTTTCAGGGCTGGAGTCCCTTTGGACCCCAAATTCGAGACAGCTCCCTGCACAACTTGTTTCTGGGACTGGAAAGCCAAGACCGGAGACCTCCTTGAATGGCTGCAGTCCATGGTGTCGGAGACCCAGCAGCTTCAAGCGGTGATTAGCACAGACCCCACAAAATGGCTGCGGTCCTCACCATCTCAACCAGCAGCTTCTGGCCAGGACACACTCCCTGTGGCGGCACCAGCTGGACTCAGATCCTCTAGTTCCCTTGTGTCCGTATTACTCAGACCGAAACTCAGCCCTCTGGTTTGACAACAGGACAGATCCGACAGAGAAGTTGTCCAGGAAATCAGAAACAGCCCTAGTGAACTCGTGTAGCTCTTCAAGCTCTGAAGGGGACTGAGTTCTGCTCCCCAGTTTGGGGACATTTGCTGTTTGGCCACAGGCCCCTGATTCCCCCAGGAAAGGCATTTGGACCTGGAAGAGATGTTCAAATCTGGCCTCATCTCGGGGAGAGGGTGAGAGCTGATTTATGTTGCTTCTGGACACACAGCAAAGAACGCTGGTGGTTTCTGAGACTCATTCCACACGGGGCTCAAACAGTAAAGCCCGCGGGGCACTGCAGGCTGCCATGTGGCCACCTAGGCTCTGATCCTTCCTCCTCCTCCTCTCCCTCCAGCAGGAGCCAGAGTGCTCCCTGCTGGTCCTCCCAGCCTCCTCACGCCCAGATTGCTTCCGAGCTGCACTCCTGCAGAAAGAAAATCAAAAATGTAGCCACAAAACAAGATATGAAACTATAAATAACTTTTTTTTTTAAAAACCCAAATAAAACACCCAGCCTAACCCAAGTTGAGCAACACTCTTCCCAGAGCCCTAAAAGTTGGAATTCCAGACACTAACCACGTAACCATGGTGACCAACCATGAGGCCGACCTCTGTCCCCTGTCTTCTCAGGGGAGGGGGTATCCTGATGTGACTTCTCCCCCAGGAGCACTCTGCACTCTCTTCTGGGCCCTGCCCCACACGAGGCCTGGCTGAAAATGGCAGGACTGGTCAGCTGCCTTTTGCCTCCGGTCAGGCCTGAGGCAGCCTTCACACATGGACATGCTCTCGGAGAGCCAGCCCAGCTGGGACCGGGCATTTGGGCTGTAGTCATGTGAGGCTTGGCCACACCATTTCAAAACATCCTGCCTGCCAGCAGGGAGGACGAACATGGGCCAGAGGAGGTAGCCAGGGGAAACCAAGGCGGGCAGGGGCCGCAGCCTCGGCCCTTCTGTGTCTACCGTTCCGTCCCAAACCTGTGTTTCCTTCCTCATCCCCAAATAGTTTAAAAATGTAACGAAAGGCTCGTCTTTAGGTCTGTGATAGTTAAATCCTGTGGGCATAAAGCAACCGGGAAGCTTGTCTGGTCTGCGTGTGTGTGGATTGGGTTTCTACGTAGTTTGGGTCTGTGTGTGGTGTGCACAGAGGCGCTGTCTTCACACGTGTGAGTGTGTTTCACAGTTCTGTGCCGGGCTGATCTCATCAGGAGCCAGCACGGCTCTTCCATTTATGAAAATACTGAATCGTTCTTGGTTGAAAAGCCCCAACGGCCATCCTCAGACATTCTGGGCTGTTTACAGTCCCTCCCCAGGGATCCATGCGGATTCCACACTGGATTGTGTAGAAATCCAGAAACTGTAAGATGAACGCTGAGTACGCAGGAGGGCTGCTGTGACTGGTCCGTGCACACAGCCCCTTCTGGTTCAACACTGGGACTCTGACCCACAGGGTCTGCAGGCACTTAGGCGTGTTCCCTGTGTGTGTGTGTGCGTGTGTGTGTGTGTGTGTGTGTGAGAGAGAGAGAGAGAGAGAGAGAGAGAGAGAGAAAGGCTTGTCAATAGTTCTGGGCCTGTGTGGGCCTGCTCAGGAGACCGCAGCCCCTTCGGTCCGGGACTGGCCACGGGACAGGCGCTGTCTGGCTCTCGGTGAGAGACCCCAGGCCCCAGGCTGGGGTGGGGGGGAGCTAGCTGGCGGGGGGCGCCTACTGCTACGGGAGGGCTGCCTGCTCCGCGAGAGGCCGCCCGCCCGTCCCCCCTCCGCGGGAGCCACCATCGCACCCTCGGCCGGGGTGGGGGGCGAGGAAGGCAAGGGTGGGCCTTCCACAAGGAGGGGTGCGCGCGGGCCCCGGGCCGCCTACGTGACCCAGAAGGTTCCGCGCTCCTCCAGCAGGCTGACGGAGCGGTTGGTGAGGGAGGCGGCGTCCCGCGCCAGCCGGTAGCCGAACAGGTGCATGGCGGGCCCGCAGGCGGCCTGCACCACCTGCGCCAGCTTGAAGGGCATGCTGAAGCGCCACTTCTCGAACTGCTCCGAGGAGTTCTTCTGCGTGGAGTAGATGCCGCTGCCGTCCTGCGCCGCCTGCGTGTTCCTCTGGATCCAGTCCTCCACCTGCGCCGTCAGGGGGATGCCGGCGAAGTGGTACATCTCCCGCGCCTTGCGCAGCGGCCAGCGCGCCACGTCCTCGTAGCGCACCAGCATGTAGCGGCCGCGCAGCCAGGCGGGCTGCCGCAGGCCCAGCTCGGCCGACAGCCGGATGCTCTCGCAGTTGCCCCGCAGCCGCTGCACCTCGTCCTCGCCCAGCCGCGCCTGGCCCTCGGCCAGCCACTTTTTCCAGCCCTCGTACTTGCCCGCGAAGGCCACCATGCGGGAGGCCAGCACGGCCCGCGGGTCCCGCACCAGCTGGATGACGCGCAGGTCCAGCCGGGGGTCCTCGGCCAGCGGCTGCAGGAACTCCAGCTGCCGGATGCGCACGGCCTTGAGGGCCATGTGCTCCTTGCGGCGGCAAGCCTCGGCGGCCAGCGTCACGTTGAGGGGCCCGCAGCGGCGGTTCTTGCAGTGGTACTTCTCGAAGACCTTCTTGACGAAGGGCGTGCACACGGGCTCCTCGCACAGCGAGCGGCTGGAGCCGCGGCGGAACATGAACTGGGTCAGGTGGTCCTCGGGCAGGGGGCTGATGAAGTGCTCCAGCACGTACAGGTCGCACAGGAACAGCTGCTTGAGCACGTCGCGGTAGACCAGGGCCGAGCCCGCGGCGTTGGCGCCTCCCGCCTCGAAGGACACCGTGCGCTCGATGTGCCACAGTGGCTCGAAGAGGTAGAAGATGTTGCCCTGCTGGTTGAAGAACTCGCCCACGAACGAGGAGCCGGTGCGGGTGGTGGCCATGAGGAGCACGTGGCGCCGAGGCTGCGCCCCGGGGGGTGGCGGTGGCTCCCCTTCCCCGGCCTCCGCCCGGGCCTCCGCCTCGGCCTCCCCTGCTGGCTCTACACCCAGCTGCAGACTGAGGTTTCGCAGGCGGCCCTGCAGCTGGGTGAAGGCTGAATCGAGCTCACTCAGGGACAAGAGAGACGCATTGTCGGCCAAGATCAGGGCTGGGTCGGTGCCGTTGGCATCTACCAGGGGCTGTGGGATCTGCTTCAGCTTGTCTGACACCCTAGGAGGACAAAGGGAAATCGGAGTCAGTGAGTGACTGGGGACTCCATCCCTTGTGCACCCCTAAGCAGCCTCCTGGGCTGATCACCCAGAACCTGTGGTAGCTGGGTTTCCCCGGAAGCTGATTTTGAGGCAAGGATTTGAGTGTTAAGTAGTGTATTTGGGACATAGTCACAGGAAGAACTGGTAGAGAGGTGGGGTGGGGAGACAAAGAGGTCTGTAAAGGGTGAGCGGGGTGTCCCTGTGGGCAAACCAATCCCCCTGGGGCATCCTGGGAGACAGTGTAGAACACACCAAAGGATTCTCTTTCCCAAGGTATGTGAAGCCCCGGCTGGCCTTGGCTGAGGGCTGCTTCCAGAGGCATTTACTCTCTGTATTTTCTGGTTTCCTAGTGTGCAAGTAGAGAGAAAGCTCTCTGGTGGAGAGTTGCACACTCCTGGATTTTAGCAGTATACAACCTGGACAGCTGCACATGGCAGCCCTGCCCACCAGGGTATATATACCAGGACCCTGCCTTTCCATGGGCTCACCCTCATCCATGGCTTTGGGCCGATATAGTAGATGTGCTGTTAATGTGAGGCATCATCCTATTCAAGAAGTAAATTAATAATAATAGCCATGGTCAGCAAGTACTGGATACTGCATGCCACGGACTGAGCTAAATGTTTTATATTTCCTAATTTATTCTTTTTATAAGGAAAATCCCATCGTTAGCCGTATTTTACAGAAGAGGAACTTAAGACACAGAAAAGTGAATTTGCCCAAGTTGTCACAGCTAGAAAGAGCCAGAATCAGGATTCCAGCCCAGGCTGCCAAGGGTCATCCCTGTGCAGTCCTGGGGACATATGCAGGACCACTGCCAGAGCCCAGGAGGAGCCTGATGATTACTCGTTGAAGGAATGCCTTTGTAGGTCCACAAAGAGCCCTGTAGCTACCTCTCTGCCCCACCCACCCCTCCCTGATAAGGAGGACTGGCGCTCGCATCCCTTACCTTGAGATGATTTTATTTTCCTTTTCAATGAAGACAAAAACCACCACTACGAAAGCCAGGAAAAGGGCATATTTGCTCCTCATCCTCAGGCTGTGCAGAAAGTCCCGGCAGTCCTGGGGTAGAGCGAGTCCCTTCTCCATGGGGAAGGGTGGGGCCACGGGCACTCAGCTCAGAAGCATCACTCAGGACCGGGCTCGTCGTCTTCAGGTGGGGGACACCCTCGTCCTGGGAAGAGACCAGTGGTCAGGACACCCTTGTCTGGAGATGAGGAATGAAGAGTTTTCCCACCCAACTTTTGAGGGTTTTGGCCCTACTTAGTAGCCAGAATCCCAGACCCACTCTCCTGATGGCTGAGAGGTGAAATCAGGTCATTTAAAATGCTAATCAGCCCGTTGATTCATTCATTCCACTTTCATCAACTTACCCTTTGAACTCACATGTAACTCAAGGGCAAGTACATGGAAAAGAATGTTCCTTGCACTATAAATGTTTGCAATAGCAAAAGACTACAAATACCTAAATAAAAAATGATGGAGATGGACCTGTAGTGTTATGTGAATAACCTAATAAATATATATTAGATCCTTCACTTGGGTCCTTCCAAAATACCTCCCATGGCCTCAGGCTTCACGTCTCAACCTCCTGGAGCAGCCTCCCCCTGGCTAGGTTAGGGTTCCCCGGCCCCACCACCGTGCAAAGACTCCTATTAGCATCTGAGACTGCCATGGGGTGAGCCCACTTGTATCAATTTGTTCACCGCTGACCATCCCTTTGTGGAGTGCAGGGAGTTTGTCTCGGCCCCTTATTATCCTTTAGCACCGGGCCAGGCACACAGGAGACGTTGGAGCATGGCTGCCAAACGACAGAACGGATAAAAGAATAGAGGGTCCTCGATGGAAGAGGTGCACATTTTTCAAAGCTGGAGCAAACGCAGCACTGCCGGATGGAGCCCATTTCTTACATTTACAGTCACCATCGCACACACACCTGTCTGCATCAGGAGCCCCAGATTCCAGCACAACACCCCCCATCAAAAGTCTATCCCTTCTCCATAAGGACCGTCGTCCATGGGATACTATTTGCTCCAAGTGTGGAAAAGTCTTGTGACCTGGTGCAGTGCACCCAGGATCCTCTCTCTTTCTGGAAAAGATGGATTTTCCCACGGGAAGCAGCTGACATCGACATGAGGGAGGAGAAGGGCAGGAAGGCAGGTCCCAGGGTTGCACCTTCATCGCACAATGAAAGTGGCTAAAGGGATAGGCAGAACATCTGTCCTTCGGGGAAAACAGTGGGCCACGGGCTCTGCAACTCGAGGAGGCAGAGCTATAACCTTGGCAGCTCAGTGGTGGGGCCCAGCTGTGCAGGGCAGAGGGGGTGGTGAGGCTTCCTGAGTGTGGGTGGCTGAGAAGGGGCTCAGGAGGGAAGAGACCTGCAGAGCCAGCTCCAGGGCAACTGCAATATTCCTGCCCCTTCCTAATTCTTCTGGGCCTTTCCCCACATAGTCATTCAACAACTATTTCCTGAGCACCCACTCTGCACCTGTCTCTGGTCTAGGCACTGGGGACACAGAAGCGAACAAGCGGAGCTGGCCCAAGCCCTCACGGAGTTGACACTCGGGGTGGAAGGGTCAACTGGAACGATTGGGGAGCTGAGATTTATTGAGTGCTTACTCCTCTGTGCCAGGTGCCATGCTAATAAGCACTTAATTTGCATTTCCTCATCAGATCCTTACAGAAGTCCTATTAGGTAGCAACTATCCCATTTTACAGATGAGGAAACTGAGGTTGAGGGATTAAATAACTTGCCCAAGTTTCCCCCAGCAGCAGCCCTCATCATCCCTCCAGGATCTGGGTCATTCGAGCCTCTCAGTGCTCCCCAGTAGCACATATGGTTGGGCTTTCCAGCCGATGGTCTGTCTGTCTTCCCAGACTCCGAGCCCCCTGAAGTAGGGACTAGCATCTAGAACGGCACCGAGCATATACCGGCTGCCCAACAAGACACGAGTGAGCAAACAGTGAGCACAGTTCCTGGCAGGCTATCAGCAAGAGTTTGCAGAATGACGGGCAGACCCATGTTTCTCGCACCCCGTGGTGCGCAAGGCTACCCAGCTCTCTGGAAGGGTGAGACTCAACGCTAAGTCTGTAGAGAAAAGGGATTGAAATCCTGACTTTCTGCCCTCCCGTCTCTTGGGTGAGAGTTGTCTGTGTCTGATGATGTAAGGGAAGCAAAAGGAGCTGGGACCAGGAGTCCTGGGTTCCAGTCCTTCCTGCGTGTCTACCATGCTGTGTAACCTTGTGGGAGTGACTTAACTTCTCTGGGCCTCAGTTTCTTTATCTGTAGCATGAAAAACCTGTACATAAGGCTGCCGTGAGGAACAGTACCTGGGGCATGGTAAGTGTTCATTAACTACGAGAGGGGAGAAAAGGCAGGAGTGGGTGAGGGGAGTTGCCCTCATTGTCCTCTCCCTTCTGGGTCTTTGGTGAGATTAGAAGTTCGGCTGCCTCGATGACGAAGCTCAGCACCTTCTCCTCCCCTCCCTTGCAAGCACTGTTTCTATTTCTGAGTTGCCCTCCCAGTCCCCTCACCCCCCTGAAAAATACAGGGTTCCTAAGAACCTTCCCGGCATTGCCCTAAAAGGAAGAAGCAATGGTGAAAACTCTCTGACAGGAAACACAAGGCAGGCTGTTGGCTCCGCCCTGTCCCAGCGGCTGCCCCTAGCTTTAGCTCTGGAAGCCCAGCGGACTGTGGGCAGGCAGGTGAGGGAGGTTTAGGGGTCCCAGGGGCAATGGGGGAGGTCCTCAGACCAGGAGGTAGGAGAGGGCCACAGGGGCCAGGAGGTCACAGGGCCACTAGGGAGGAAGATGGGGCCAAGATGGGGGTCACCTGGCAAAGCTCCCGGCAGAGGTCCTCTGTAAGAAGTGGGCCTGTGAATGTCAACACTAGTCAAACCTTTGCGCTACTCCCTCCCCAAACGCAGGGTGCACCCTTACTTAGCTCATGGGAAGAATGAAACATCGTTTCCTTCTTTTGGCAGACGCCGCCTCCCAGGGGAGTCCTCGATAGCTTTTCCCCCCTGACATCCAGCAAGTGATGTGACAGCCAAAGGAAAAGGTGGGACACCAGCCGAGGTCCCATTTCCAGGGCACCAGGGCCAATGGGGAAGAAGGCCAGAAGCACGGGCCAGCCCAGCTCTGCCTGGCCGCAGCAGGGGGTGGGACAGCTGCCCTTGGCCAGTCATCCCCAGCGCTCGGCTCTGGAGCCCTCCCCTGGAGCCCTTCCCTGACCGCCAACATCACGCTGACCATCTCCCCTCCCCCGTGACTTCCCTTCTCAGCATCCTGCTTTGTTTCCTTCCTGGTCGGAAATGCACTGGTTTCTTGCCTAATTCAGCCACTGGCGTGTAGGTTCCATGACAGGAGAGCTTCGTCCGTCTGTTCCACCTTTGTACTCTGTGCCCAGAATCCTCGTGCCCTACCCTGTACATACGGGGCACAGACCAGGTGTTCTAGAACACTTGTCAGATGAATGGACGAATGCCTTTTCCAAAGCGTCTGGCCTAGCGGGAGATGCTCCCTCACTCTAAGCTGATGGACACGTGAAGAAGAAAAAGCGGCTGTCCCCTAGATGAGCGAACCCTGTGTGTTCTCGGAGCGTGCACTGTGGGTGTGTGCTCTGAGTATACGCCCCGAGCGAGTACTATGCGCAAAACTTCACGCTTGGGGCTTCGCATCCGTCAGTCTCTTGAATTATCACTATCAATCGGGATGTCATTTTGAGGATGAAGAAATTAAGCCTTGGAGCTTTCAGTTCAAGCCTGTACAGTGATGCGCTAATGATGGGAGGGCAGAAACCCACCCGCATATCCCAGACAAATCTTAGAGAGGGAATACTGAAAAGAAAGTGGGCTGGGCTAAGGCCCCAACTCAGGCACCCATCTCCCTACTTTCCTCTCCCCTCGGGGGCTTTTCTGGCCAGGCCTCCCTCCTGCCCCATGAGGGGCCTTCACTAGACAACAGTTTTCTACTTGGACGCCTCCCAGCCTGCCCCTGCGTCCCCTAACGGAAGGTGTGGTCCCAGAGTCTGCTGGGAATGGAGCTCTGATAAGGGACGGGCCCTGCCAGACATTGCATCAGGCAGCAAAACTCCACTCCCCTCACTTGCTGGGGCCCAGAGCACAGTGGGGGCTGGGCCTCAGCGGTTGTAGGCCCTGCTCCCACCCCCGTTCCATCAGAGGAAGAGCCACACCGAGAAGAGAAGCTGAGAGTGGGCAAGAGTCCAGATGGGGGGGCTCTGTGGGAGCAGTGAAGCCCACTGTGGGAAACCCTAGACCGACACGCTATGGGCCATAGCCCGGGGGGGAGGGGTGCGAGGAGGTGCCCCAAGCATGATGCTGCCGAAGCCCATGAGGGGAAACCTTGGGAGGGTTTCTGTGAGTTGTCTCTGAGTCCCCTAGAGACTAGGACGGAGGGCGGGGCAGGGAGGAGGGACTCCAAGGCTGGGCCTGCCCCTGAGGGAGGCGGTCCCTGCTTGGGGAACGCAGAAGCCCATCCAGGGGCCTGTCCATACTGGGTTCCATTTCACATAGGCAAGGATGGCCTGGAAAGGACCAAGGCCCCCAATATCTCAGACTTAGTGTCTGACGGGAGAGTAAATGCCTAGGGGCTGTTGGATGAACCAGTGAGTGAAGGAAGAAGGGAAGGATGAAGAGAGTGAGGAAGTGAATGGATGTCTGGCCGATGCTCCCCTGCGCAGCTCGGGGCCGTCCTTACTCCTCAAGCCTGCTCACATTCCAGGGCTCCAGCTTCCTCTCACAAGAACAAACCCCTCCAGGACCTCCTTATGGGCATGTGCCCAGCCTCAGCCAAGACAGAGACAGAGAAGAAGCAGCCAAAGGTAGAAGTGTATCCCACCTGAGCAGCAGCAGACATCCAAGAACTTGTAAGAAGCTCTGGGCCACTGCCACGAGGTGGACCAGGGGGCTGAGGGCCAGCCTGGTGGGGGTGGGGCTGCCACAGACTCTCAGGGTATCAGCTCCGCCTGGGACAGACCCTGGCTGCCCCTCAGCCCTGTTTTGCTCTGTGGGGATATGGGGGTACACACTCTCTAACCCCATTTGAGAGTCACTTTATCAGGGCCGGCTCAGCCCTGTGAACAAAACATCCTGTGTAAACCCCAAAGCCAACAGGCGCATGAAATACAGGGCCCCAGAGAACAGTCCCAGGCCTTCCTGTCAGCGAAGGTGCTTCCAGCACCTCTCACACTGAACCTGGGGCCCTGGGCTGGGTCGGAGCTGCCCCGCACTCTGGGCCTTGCCCAGTCAGGGCCTGCAGTGGAAGCTTGTGTTCAGGATGTCCAAAAGAAATGTGTCCTGTATACTACCCCGTGGACCATGAAAAAACATGGTTCTTGTCCTAACACTGCAGAATGTCAGGATGTGGACATTGTCTTACCTACCCTTCCTCATTTTTTATCTACAGAAATTCAGGCTCAGAGAGACCAAGGCATACAAGTGGATGCTGACAAAACTCCAACTACTATGTGGGTCTCCTGTCTCCCCGGTTAGTGATGGCCCTGCCCCCCTTTATCACTCTGACTCTCATAGCTTAGCCCACTTAAGAAGCTTCATCACAGGGATGGCAAACACGCGGCACACACACCACCACTCAGCAGTGCTGCGCCTGGAGCAGACATCACTAATCAATCAATGCCCCCCTTCAGCTGAGACTGGGATGCAGCCTCATAAACCTCACTGCAGCGCGGATCCATTAGAGTTGTCCTGTGAGATAAAAACGATTTGCCCTCCCAACTTTACAGGATCCTTACTGGCTACCAAATGCAATTCCTCCCCACCTCTTAGTCTGGCATTCTACAGTCTGACATCGCCCTGCAATGCCAGCCCAAACTCTTACATAAACCCTCCATTCAAGCACACGTGCCTTGTACGTCCATCCTCCAAGCCTTTCATTTAGCCCCTTAGGCCCCTCACTGAACAAAACACCGCAGATGGTAACTCACGGCGAAGGTTACTAAGAATAGTGAAGGCCTCAAAAATGTGCACCCCCACCCCCAAACTGCTTTTTGCAAAGGACTGCAATAGATGTAGGGTTCTTACAGCTCCACCCTTGTCCCTCACGTGGCCTGCGCTTTCCTGAGTGAGAGTGGGGGCGGAGTTCTGGAGAGCTTAGGAAATTGCCCGAACCGCTGCCAATCTGTTCCATACCACAGCTGGCAAGATCTTTACACGGCTAATTTTATATTATTACTCACATGCCTTTATATGTTTTTATGAATAAGAGCCAAAACTTAAAAAAAACGTCTCAGGGCTTCCCCACAAAATGTTTTTTGGGTTCTGGGCAGATTTGGGCAAGCCCCCTGGAGCGCGTCCTGAGTGTGAACATAGTCTGCCACGGGGATCGCAGCAGACGGCGGAGGCCAGTTGCCTAAAGAAAGCGTCTGAGGGTTAATTGAAAAGATACATGGTCACATGTCAGACTGAAAGACAGCGTCTTCTGTAACCTAGTGGGCAGATAACGTCAGGGAGACCCAACGGGCAGATGGGCAAACACTTGGTGCTCATCAAGTGCTCGCGCGCCCTCCGCCGTCCTGGCCCGTTGAGGCACAGGACCAGGTGCACATCAGTGGGATGTGGGTGGAAGTGACGTGAGCCGCTTCAAGGCCTCGTCCTTCAAGTGACCCCACACGCTCCTCAGGCCCTCTCTTCTCTTGCTGTGGCCGCACTGGAGACCACAGGTTCCAGCTGGCTCAGTCCCGATCCCGACCTGCTGACGGGAGAGCCCCCCAACCTGCGTCAGACGTGGTGCGAGGGAAAAATAAGCCTTTGTTAGGCGAAGCCACTGAGATGTGGGGTCTGTGACTACAGCACGGCCTGTTCCGTCCTAACTAATACACAGCATCCTCTTGTAATGCTGAGGGGGGTGTCCTTTTTGAAGGACAATTTGGCAAAACCGTCCCGATTCTAAGTATGCATGCTCTCTGACCCGGCAATTCCACTTCCGGAAGATTCATCCTGTAGACACGTTAGGACAATCACAGCAAGGCCACACACAACAGTAAGCCGTTCATGATTGCAAAAGGTGGAAAATGACCTTAATGTCTGCTAACAGGCACAAACGTAAAAATTCAAACAAAAAACTAGTTCGATAAATGATGGTACATTTGTCAGTGCAATACTCCGTAAGTGGTTAAAAAGAAAGAGGCTGGGGCGCCTGGGTGGCACAGCGGTTAAGCGTCTGCCTTTGGCTCAGGGCGTGATCCCGGAGTTCTGGGATCGAGCCCCACATCAGGCTCCTCCGCTATGAGCCTGCTTCTTCCTCTCCCACTCCCCTGCTTGTGTTCCCTCTCTCGCTGGCTCTCTCTCTCTGTCAAATAAATAAATAAAAAATCTTTAAAAAAAGAAAGAAAGAAAGAGGCAGCTCTGTAGAGGCTGATACGAAACGCTGTTCGAGACATGAGTGATACAAACAAGGGACAAGCGTGTGTGAGGTCTACCAACATCTGTGTAACACGGGGGTGGACACACACACACACACGCTGGTACACAGACTACCTCTAGGGGAAAACAAGAAATGGGCCAGAGTGGTTGAGGGGAACTAGGAAATAGAGGTGGGGATGGGGACCCATTTTTCACATACACCTCCTTGTATTGTTTGAACTTGTTACCATGTTTATTTATTACTCTTCCCAAAGAAAAGAAAATGGTTATAGGGGCGCCTGGGTGGCTCCGTCGGTTAAGCATCTGATTCTTGGTTTTGGCTCAGGTCGTGATCTCAGGGTTGTGGGATCAAGCCCCACATTGGGCTCCATGCTGAGTGTGGAGCCTGCTTAAGATTCTCCCTCTGCCCCTCTCCCCACTCACGCTCTCCCTCTCTCTCTCAAATAAATCAATTTTTTTTTGAAAGGAAGTGGTTAAAAAGTAAGCTAGAATAAAAGAGTATATGGAATTGTGCTCTAATCCATTGCCCTGTATACAGTTAGTGCTTAATGTTTACTTGAATAACCAAGTCCGCCTAAGGAGCTTTGTGATAAACTTAACCCAGCACAAGCAAGAGGGAGCCTGACAAAGATGGTGACTGTACCAAGTTTCCAGCGTCTTGAACCAAAGAATGTGCTTAAGCATGGACAGCAAACAATCCTCAACCTGTGAGCCAACGCCAGTAGATCGGTATTGACTAGAGCTCTGTGAGAAGACTGAGGTCACGCTTGATTGCCGCGAGAAAGAATGTGGTGTTTGACTAGTGATGTCTGCCATGCGTGTAGGATGGGAAAGGGTGGACACGTATGCATCCCTCTTACTTTAGGAGGAGCGGCCTAAGGCGGCCAGGAATCTCTGGGCCATGGAATTCTTTTCTTCCCTCATTCCTCATGTGCCCTATTATTTCCATTTTGGTCACGCTCATTACTACACAATTCTGTGCTCACGGGTGGGCTTGGGAGCTTTCGTTAGCTTGACTGATCCGCAACCGTTCAACCAGAAACGTGTGCAAGTATGCATACGTGCATGTGAGTGCATCAGACGTGAACATGTTCAGGACAAGCCCGTGGCCACTGCGGGGTACCCGGGGGTCCCCTTCAGTATGGTCACACGGCTGTCCCCTCTTGCTCTGCACCTTTGTGAAGGTAACTCCTACAGCATTTCTGGGATCGCCGGAGAGGAAAAAGCTCTCCGTGCATAAGCCCACGATCCCCTTTCTGCTCTGTCCTACTTACTGACCTTCCTCAGGAGACTTCAAACCTCTCTGTGCTTGGCGTACTGCACACAGCTTGGATGACTGTTAGGGGTACTGAGTGAAAAAAGACGGTCTCCAAAGGTTACAGATGCATGACCCCATTTATACAAAATTCTAGCAATGACAAAATTGTAAACCGAAGAGCACAGATCAGTACTGTCAGGAGCTAAGGAAGGCGTGGGGGCGGGAGGGAAGTGGTTAGAGCTATCAAAGGGCACCATGAGCGATCTCTGCCGTGCTCTATCTTGGCTGTGTCCATCAGTGTTAGTGCCCTGGCTGTGACCTTCGAAGAGAGTTTTGTAAGATATTACCACAGGGGAACTGGGTAATGGGTGCACGGGCTCTTTCTGTATTATTTCCTAAAACTGCACGTGTATCTGTAATTATCTCAACACTGAAAAAATGTAAATATTGGGGATGACGGATTGCACTTGCCGTGACGAGCCCCGGGTGACGTACGGAATTACGGAAGCACGCTACTGTACGCTTGAAGCCATATCACATGTACGTGAACTCACTGGAATTAAAAGAAAAACGTAAAAAAATGTAAAAAGTTTAACTGAAAAGAGGGGAAAAGGAAACTGGCTCTTACCACAGAGGCGGGGTTGAAAGAGGACTTTGGAAACACAGCTAGAGGTGGGCAGTAAGACTGAGCAGAAATGGCCTTCCTGGGGCAGAAGACTGAACGAGTTGAATCCAAACTGGATGCCTGAGTTTGGCTTTTTGTAGGACCATGAACTGGCCCCACCCCTGGGGTCTATTCATGTGCAAGGATAAGCCTGGGGGGCTTTTTTTGTGGGGGAGGCTGAGTGAGGAAGTAGAACCTGATGAGGAAGCCCCATCCTCACAGCGGGGGGCGGGGAGAAAGGGGGGCGGGCCTTGAGGGACCCACATAGTCTGTGATACACCCCCCCTCCCCCCCCGCCCCCCCCTCCTGCCATCAGCTATAAGGCCTGGCATGGGCTCCAAGTAGGAGAGATGCAGAGGGTCCATGGGAGGCCACACAAGACTCCGTGTGTGAACAGTGCTGCCCCAGGGCCCGGGGACCCCGGGGAGAGCTCAGGAGGTCGGCCAGGCGTGGCCTTGACAATGATGTAACACTGGCACTCACAGGTTGTGAGAACCTGGGACCTCTGGGTTATTTCGGAACCGCTCCTGGGACTTACCAAGGGGCGGAACAAGCTTCAGAGCAAGCTTCAGGCTGCTTTCAGGCCATTCTGCAGTGAGGCAAGGAGGAGGAGGGTGTGAACTAAGCGGGAACTTGTAAAAAGTTAAAAGTCTGGGGAAAGTACCTAGTGAGCCTCCAGATGATAAAAGCTCAGGCAAGACAAGTCAACTCACTTGCAAAGTACTTGCTCCCGGCCACGCAGGGCAGGGGCCGAGGCCCTGGCAGCAGAGTGAGGGAGAGACAGTCTCTGCCCAGGGGAGCTCAACAGTGACGAGCTGACGCTGTGAACAAGGCGCTTCCAAGGGCTTCATGCATTAAATGTGTTCGGTCCTCAGCACAGCTCCATGAGGAAGGTGGGCAGTACCCTGCTGGCTACTAACCACCACCCCCGCCAAGGCAAGGAGAGGCCGAACAACCCGCCCCCAGGCACAAGGAGAGCCGAGGCAGTCTGGCTCCACGGTTCAGGAACGCAGCTCCTATGTGGTATCCCTGAGCAGGCAGGTGTAACGAAGCCTGGGAGCCGCACGGCGGCGGGCAGCTCCGGGGGAACTCGTCTGCCAGGACCTGTCACCTACTTGCTGTGTGACTTTGGACAACAACACTCTAGACCTCTGCTTGTCTCACACGCCTCAGAGAGACACACGTGACCTCAAATACAAGGTTCTTGGCGTCCTGGAAGAAATATCCTTTGAAGGCACAAGGTCATTGCTGGACTCCTAGGAAATGGGAGCTTGCCGGCTGTCCCAGATAAGCAGCTGTTGCTGGCTGTGGGTGACAGCGAGTGGAATGCCGCTCCTGCCCAAGCCTGTGGCTGGCTTGTGGCCGCAGGCCAGATCCCAGAGGCAGAGTGGCCTTGAGGGATAGCGTGATGACAGGCAGCAGAGGAGACGGGGGATGGTGTCCCCAGGCTCCACTCTTCCAGAATCGAGTTCAAACATGGCATTCCACCTGGGGACAACCCAGCCCATCCTAGCTTTCCTCCACCTGCCCACTCCCCCACCCCCACCTTCCCTCCTGGCCAATGGGCCCCACTATTAACAAAGGACACAAGAAAGAAGGCGGCGGGGCGGGGCTTCGGACCCACGTCTGTCTGTCTGGCTGCAAAGAGGGGCAGTGCGGGGAGGTGGAAGAGCACACAGAGTGAGGGTACTTCCTGCTCCAGCTCGGCCACTCACTAGCTGTGTGACCCCAGCTGACTGCCTCACGTCTCTGAGCCTCATCTAACAGAGTTAGTAACAGCCCTGTACTCGTCCCGTTGTAACACACCGCCATCGACTCAGCGGCTTAGAACAACACATATTTATTACCTTAAGAGTTCTGAGAGTCAGAAATCCATGATCAGTTTGGACTAAAATCAAGGCGTCCACAGGCTCGAGTTCCTTCTAGGGGCCCGAGGGGAGAATCTGCTTCTTTGACTTTTCCAGCTTAGCTTCTAGAGGCTGCCCGCTTTCCGTGGCTCGCGGCCCCCTCATCATCGTCCAAGCTAGCAGTGGCTGCTTGAGTCTTCTTCTTCAGGCATCACTCTGACTTCCTCTTCGGTCGTCAAACTCCCTCTTCGCAGGACCCGTCTGCTGACATTGGTCCCACTGGATAATCCGGGGTAATCTCCCTGTCTCAAAATCCTTAACTCAGTTCCACTGCAAAGTCCCTTGACCTTAGGAAGTAACATGCACAGGTGTGGGGGTTCGTGTGTAGACATCTTCGGGGACCCATTATTCAGCCTCCCACAAGCACCTCCCTCATGAAATGGGGGCAAACCAATAGGAGGCCCAGGATGCTTAACCCCAGCTGGGAATGAGAATCCCTTTGAGCGCTTTTACAAAATAGCAGGGCCTGCGGTTCACTCCCGGAGATCTGGGGTGGAGGAGCCTGCAGGCTGGAATTTGTGTAAGCTCCTTAGTGACTCTGCTGGCAGCCAGGGATGGGGGTGACTCGAACAGGCACTGAATTCATGTTACTGGTCATTCTTCCTGCCCACAGCTCCTTAGCACTGAGCCTCCGTGCCCAGCAACTGCTCAATACATGTTTGTTGAATTACACGGAACTGAATCACCCCTGGGGCCTCGAACTGCCCCTGGGATGGGATAGGAGGGGTAAGTGGGTTTCTCACTGTTGCCTCAGGGCCTGAAGAATGAGGTTCTGTGGGCAGAGGCCAAGGACTCGATCAACTTCACACCCAGAAATGGCTGCCTGGGGGAGGGGGGTTGGAGTCCTTCCTCCTCCCCTAAGTCCAGTCAAGGGGGCCGCCCTGGGCAGAATCTAGTCATCAACGGGCCATTGTTAGTGGAACAGAGGGGCTCTGTGCCCATTTAACACTTCCCTCCCTCATGAGGCTGCTCCCAGCTGAGGGCTGGCTTCTAGAGGACTGCACGGCTGGGGAGGGGGCCCCAAGGCTATGAAGGGGGAGGACTGGGGGGGCTGAGAGTTCTCCGGTTGGAGGAACAGACACAGCTTAAAACGTAGGCGAGCCCGGGTGCTGTCACACGCGCTCAGCTGCCATTCCAGGAAGAGGTTCCAGGGAAAGCTGGGAGTCCAGCGATAGCCAATGAAACCCAGCAGACCCCAACCAGAGTGAGGGGAAACAGCTTTCCCCATGGGGTGGTCATGCTTGACTTACCTTCTTCCCTTTAAAAAACCAGAATAGGTGAAATCTACATGGTAAATGGCACCTTTCATTGCCTATAGAGGAACAGTGTTTTCAAAAGGGCTGGGAGGGTTTTATGTTCTGTGGGTTTGGGATTTAAGAGGCAGGTAATTCAACCAGGGCTGGGCATAAATGTCCCTTTGCTTTGCAGACCTCTTCTGCATTCGGCACTTGATATTAATAGCGTGAGCTGGATTTCAGGAGACTGGTGTTTAAGATCCCGAAGGTAGTGCCTGACCAGCACCCTCAAAAATGTCAGAGACCCAAATTCTTGTATTAGCCGCCAGCGATTCTCATCTGTGGAATAAGGCAAATCCTCTGGAAGTCTCTGCCGGGAAGTACAATGCTTTAAAAAACAACCTAGGAAGGTCAGATCTCAGAGTGGGGTCCGGGGCCAGCAGGAGCAGCAGCGCCTGGGAGCTTGGTGGAAATGCACATTCTTGGGCCCCTCCGCAGACCTCTTCAACCAGAATCTCAGGGGGTGGGCACAGCACGCTGTTCCAACAAGCTCTCCAGGTGAGTCTGATGTAAAGTTTGAAAATCACTCTTCTAGGGGGATATTTTTAAACTCCAGCTTGCAAAGTTTGGTAGGTCGACCAGCTTTTTTAAAAAAGTGAACTGGAATGGTGTAGAACTGAAAATACCAGAGTGTATCCTGGGTGATAAAGATACACACGGGCTTCGTAAGACTTGTTTCACTTCTGTATCTGTGTCTGAAGTTGTGGTCCAAAGAGTGAAAACCACGGTCATGGAGCCAGCTCCCCTTCTATAATGGGTCTGCATCAGGAGGTTTTAAAGAGCAGAACGTCTGGGTCCTCCCCCAACAACCTCCCCCCCCACGATGCCCTCATGGACATGGGGACAGATGAGTGGGGTTGCTTCGGGGCGCACAGCCTCCTTAGAACACTGGCCTAAAAGTTAAACTAAACTGTGCATTTCCCCATGTTTAGAAAACTTCCTGCCTCTCTACTGCCCCCTCTTCTATGTCTACATGCCTAGAGAAGGATGTGCGAGGAATAACTAATGGGTTACATCTGGGTGGTGGGACTGAGGGGCGAGTTTTGCTTTCTTCTCTGTATTTGTCCGTTTTACTTGAATTTTGCAGAGTAAGCATCTATTCCTATGATGAAAACTATAAAGTCATTACTTTAGAAAAGGGTCCATTGGGGGTCCATTTCTGAGTGGAAATAGAGAAAGAAAAGGCATGCCCACGGGGGGCAGGCAGCCATTAGCCCAGGGGCCAAGCTGCCTAAGAGGCCATTGTGCCTAGTCAAAGTCTACCCTAAGGCTGAGCCCAAACCCCACGTGTCCCCAGAGCCCTTCCTGATCCAGCCCCTGCAGCCATAACCAGTCCCCCAAAGGAACAGCCCTGCCCCCCCGCCCCCCCGCCCCCCACACCTGTCACCTGTTCCTCCTTAGAAAGCCCTTTTGCTCCTCCTGGTCCTGAGGCCAGCCCTGCACCCAGCCTGGATTCTTACCACCACCCTTGCCTTCATTCTCCAGATGAAAGAGTAAGGTTCAGAGAAGCTAAGCAACCTGCCCAAGGTCACCCAGCTGGAGATGCAAGGCCAAGATGTGAAGGGCAGGGTCTGCGGACATCAAATCTCCAGCACATTGCTCTCCTGGCACTATTTATTTCTCTGCCTTGCTCTACTCTTACGAATTAGAGTTAACATTTGCTATATAGCACCACATAAATATGTCAGAAAAGGAGGGAGGAAGGGAAGGATGCAGAGAGGAAGGGAGGGGAGGGGGAAGAGGGAGGAAGGGGGAAGGGCAGGGGAGGCCTAGGTCACACTCGGTCTCATCAGGAATGGCAGTGGAGAAGGGTGGACCTGTCTGTGTGAGCCCCCACACCTAGGGGACTCTGAATATGCAGTCAGTCTGGCCGAGAGGCAGTATGTCCATCAGATCACCAGCGTGGGGCCCTGACCCCACAGGCCACAGCTGCAGGGCCCAGCCCAGCCAGACAAGAGGGGAAAATGGAGAAGAGGCAGCCGGGAATGCAGGAGACAGCTCACTTGGAAGCTAAGGGGCCACGCTGGGGCTGCGGGGGCAGAGGGATGTGGGGGCCTTTGCGTCTCATGGGTGGAGTCCAAGGTGACTCCTGGGGGGGCTGGGATGTGGCAGCCAGTACGGCCTGGGAGCGAGCACTTGCCGGCTTAGCAATGACCCCGGGCAGGGGTCATACTAAGTGTCCAGGACAGCTACTCTCAAGCTTGTGCCTCAGTCTGAAAGCAATTTCACCTTGTATCTGTTCGTACCTTTCCAATCGGGTACCGTGGGCATGTATTGCTTAATTTATACAATGTAATCAAACTAAAAAAAAAATTAAAAGCAGCTAGCAGTTTTCTACCGATAGAAGTAGAGACAACGTTCTTTTGAGGTGAGACTCTCATTTTGGAAGTCATTCTAACAGGCCTTTGAATTTAAGTGAGGCAAAGCCAGAAAGGAAAATCTGGAGGCAATGAGAAGCAGAACTGCCCCTACAGTCAAACTTAAGTCTACTTCCCTGCAAGAAAAGTGACAATTGTCCAGAAATTGTTCCTGTAGTGGTCGGGGGGGAGTAACTGGTTTGGGTCCCCTCCCTTCTGGGTGTGGGGGTCCTGGGGGCTAAGAGGGGGCAGTGTCAGGGGGACTGACCCTGCAGACTTCGTGGAACCCTGGGGGATCCCCATATATCTGTGGAGAGGGCCCCTGGAGTTGGGCTAACCTGGGGCTTGGGCATTAAAAAGGGGAAGAGGGAACCCTGAGAATCTGGCACCAGTCTGTTCAGTCACGTGCCAGGTCATCACCTAAGCCAGGTTATCTCTTGGAGGCCCTTTGTTTCCAGGCCAGGCCCACTAAGGTGGGGCTGGCTCCCTGGGGGAGAAGGGCCCAGCCCCAGAAGCCTGCCCGAGGGCCCCTATTGTTTCAAAGTGCTCCTGGAAAAATCGTAACTCATAGCCCAAGGGAAATCAGAGCTTTTTCTCTTACTCCAGAGGGTCATTCTCACAGCAACATGGGGACCCAGTGACTGTAGAATGAATCAGAAATGCTAGCCTGAGAACAGAGCTGGCCTGTACCCTCGGTGTGGGGGGGAGGCACGACTAGCTCCTCCCTCCTCCTGTCCTTGCAGAGAGAAGACTTCACAGTCTCCGTTTCTCCCCTTTCCGGCCAAAGGAGTTCAGGTGAGCCAGAAACCCTCTCTAAGCCTCAGTGTCCTCACCTGGCAGATGCGGCTAACCATGCCTCCTCCCTCGTGAGGTTGTGGAGGGTGAGGGCACCATTCAGCACAGGGCTGGGCCCTGGCCCCTCCCCCTGCCTGGGGCGGCTGGGGCGGAGCTGGGAGCAGCCTGGCATCCTGCGCCTGCAGACGGGGCTGAGGAAGCTGGCACTCGGCCCCTCTCTTGACTCACACTCCTTTTCCAGGTCTGGCCCACCAAAAACGTCACAGGCGCCCCCTGCACCCCGTCTCCTTCCAGAGAGGTGAGTTTCACCCCAAATGGCCACGTCAGCAGGGTCTGTATGGCCAAGAAGCTCGGTGCTCCCTGCCCCCTCCCTGGAGATCCACAATCTCCAAGAAACTCTGGGGAGTGGTTCACACTGAAAGATGAAAACTGTGCTGGCACTCCCTGTCTGCCCCACACCGCCTGGCAGGCATAGGTTCATACGCCCTGCCTCCTATGACTCCGGTGGCTTCATTTTGCAGCTGGATCGTGGAGTGGCTAAGAGCACAGGCACAGCTATAGTTGGACAGCTGAGGGTTTGAAATCTGGCTGTGTGACCTTGGACAAGTCACCTAACCTCTCGGGGCCTCAATGTTGGCATCTGTAAAATGGGGCTACCTCATGCAATCAGACTGATGCAAATAAACCACCCAGCCTGAGGATGCTTGAGTGCTCAGGAAGGCAGGAAGGCAGAGGCCTTTAGGACCTGGCATAGTGCTGGGCACACAACTCAACCAGGCTTTACTTTTTAAAAGTGATTCCAACACTGGGATGCCCAGAATTCCAATCAGAGGCCTGGAAAGGATGTACTTTTAGAAGTTCTTCATGCCCATCACCCCTTCCAGAAGCTTCTGCCACAGCTAAGCTTATGAGTAAGGGGTGGGGTGGGGATTCCAAGCAGGGAAAGGAACCCTGGGAAGGTAGGAAACAGCAGCTGGGGAGGAGAAGCCAGGACAGAAAGCCAGGAAGCTGACCTGGCCCTGCTATCCGGGGTGGGAGGGTCCCTAGCAGGACTTCGGGCACATGGTCACCAGAGGACCACAGAGGGCAGACTGGCAGGTAGGCAGCAGACACTGAGACTCAGTGATGTCATGCTTTCCCAGAATGACTCAGTGGTGCCCCTGGGCTGTGAATAGTGAGCTGTGTGCTGCGGCCTCAAGGCCTCCCTGTCTCTGTGCCCTCCAGGCTTGCAAGGTATCTCTCCTTCCCTGTTCCCTCCCGCCCTCCCTGCCCCAGGGGCCCATGACTACAGCGTCCAGGCTGCCACTCTGGGCAGTGACCCGCATGCTACCTCTGTCATGTCTCTCCAATCTCCACACAGGCAGACCCAACTGCCAGAGACACTTGGATTTCATTACTGCCCCCGACTCCTCCTGGCTGAGTGATCTGGGGTGGGTTAACCTGCCTCTCTGAACCTCAGTTTCCTCATCTGGAAAATGGACACGTGCCTAACAGCCTTGCTGGGTTGTGTGGGGCTTAGTGAGACAGTCTGTAACTACCTGGCACACAGCAGGCGCTTAGCAAATGGAAAGTATGGCATTCAAAGGCCTCGATGATCTGACCTCAACTGACTTTTCTAGCTACATTTATTTAAAAAATAAGAATAATAGCTCATTCTTCTGGATGCTTACTGTATGGGAGGCCCTGCTCTAAACACTTGTATAGGGACACTTTTATTCTCCTATCACCCCCTTGTGGTGGGTACTGTTAGTATCTCCATTTTACAGATGAGAAAACTGAGGCATAGGGAGATGAAGCACGTTGGCCACGGTCGCACAGCAGGTCAGCAGCAGGGTCCCCTTCCCTTGCAAGCAGCCCGGCTCTAGAGCCTGCAGCTCCAACCACAGCACCATCCGCCTCATTGCTCGTCTTCATCCATCCTACAAATTAGAGTTCGGTCCAACTGGACTCCTTGCCCTTCTCTGCGTTCCATCTGAGCTTTCCCACCCTGTGCCTTTGCCCAGGCTCCCTCCTGGCAGCTGCGTGCCCACCTCGTCCGTGAAGCCCTCCCCAAGTCCTCCCTCACGTCTACCTGTGTGGGCTCATCACAGTTGGACTCAAAGGTGGTTATCTGTGCCCAAGTCTCCTCTCCCTTTCTAGTACCTTCTGCTAGCCCCAGGCCACCCTGCACAGCGTCAGGCATGAGCGAGCATGCGGTACTAATGCCCAGGCTGAAGCACCTACTGTGTGCTTCCTGGGTGGTGTGGAGGAGAACTAGCCCTCAGGGGCCCCACTACTCTGCAAGAACGGCTCGAGGGCTGCAGCTGGAACCAGCCCCCAGCCCGGGAGGCAGCCTGCCAGCTGGGCTTCCTGCTGTCTGCTCAGGGGAAAGAACTCGGCCACAGGAGGCCTGCATTGCCTGGGGGGCAGGTCTGAACCCTAGAGGGGCCGGAGGGGCTGGACGGGCTGGACACACACCCATAAGGGGACAGGACTGAGAACCACTTGCTGATGGGGTTGAGCAGTGCGGCCCAGAGTGCAACCACCCACCAGCCCACCTAATTCCAAGGGGCCTCTCAGAGGGTTTCAGGACCATTGTCAGGACCCCAGCCCAGCCCACCCCAGCACACAGGATAATGACTCCAACAGGTCACATGCCCAGGGTCCCACTCCCCTGTTTCCACCCAGTCCCACACAAGGCCTCTGGTCCACATCAGCTGCCTCCTCCAACTCACCATGACTCCCCCCAGCTCTGCCCAGACTCCGAGCACTCCCCAACGGGAGCATCCCATCCTGGGAGGGCGGACACTGTGCTACCGGGCATGGCGAAGCTTCGTGTCACCTCCATCACTCTCGGTTCCACGGTCAGATGGGGACTCCCTGGGGGTGTGGAAGCACTGGGGACACCCAGGGAAGCTAGGCAGATGCTGTCCTGCCTCACAGAGCTCACTACGCAAGGAGACCACAGACCACGAAAGCAGCAACGGCCACAGCGCGGGAAAGTGTGACGAGGGGGACGTGCAGGCAGCCACAGGGAGGGCTGCTGACCTAGGCTTCCAGAGCCGATACCCAAGCGGAGGCCGGAGGCTGAATGGGTGCTGGCCACAAGAAGAGCAGGAAGGAGAGGCCGGAGAGGCCACAGAGAGCAGGATGCCTGTGTCTGAGGAACAAGGACAGTTCGGAACGGGGAACAGTGAGGACAAGGGGAGGGCTGGGGAAGGGGAGCCTGGGCCGTAAGATCCACCTGGAAGATCACAGGGCCGTGGAAGCCACCGGCATCCCGGGCAGCTCGGCACCTAGCCCAGGGTGGGGCTTCTGTCTTGCTGGAACACCCTGATCGGCCAGCATCTCCTCGCGAGTTTAAATCCCTTCTCCTGCCACCTACGCCACTTCTGAGCCCGGGTCACTGCCAAGGGGAAGCAGCGCTCGGCACACAGCCGGCCCTGCAGAAGAGGCCGTGGTACCGTCAGAAACGCCCCGTGTGGGTCAGCCTGGGGCAGGCCGGGGGCTCGAACCTCCACCCGCAGTGCCCCCGAAGCCAGCCTCCCCAGAGCCGCCAGGACGAAGCGACCGTCATCTTGGCCGCGACCACGGCAGCAAGCTCGCACGCGCCAGGGCCCGGGGGCGCCGCGGCTCCGCACGCACGAGCTGGGGCCGGGCAACCTCTCCTGGCCGGCGGCCTCTGCGCGCCCGTCTGCGAAATGGCCATCTCAGGCTGCCTCCGTCACGGGCTTCCTGTGGCACCGAGCGAGCGCAGGCCCGGAAGGTGTGAAGGGGACGTCCCCGCTCGGGCTTCCTGTGCACCTGACCGTGGGCCCCCGCGCCGCACGCAGCCGCAGGAGGAACCGCGCGAGAGCAGAGCTCCTCTCAGAACGAAAACACGAAGGGCCTGACCTTCCCGGTCAGGGGAGTTTCGGTCCCCCCCCCCCCCCCCCCCCCCCCCCCCCC
>NW_024426885.1:53441471-53474660 GCF_017311325.1 Ursus maritimus
GCCGACTTCCGCTCCCTCCCTGGTGCTAGGTTGCCATCTCCTGCCTCTCGGCTACGCCTGTCCGTGACCCCGCAGCCAGGGGCCCCGGGCCGTGTCCCAAGCAGAGCCTCGGCCCGGCCACGTGCCCTTGGCGCGGGGCGAGCTGTGAAATGGCTTTGCTGAAAATTGGTGCGGCCTCAGCCAGGGGGGCGGCCCCCTTTGTTTTCAAAATATTTCCTCCGATAGCGCTGCTTTGGCTCAGACCCCTTAGCACTTTCCAGAATCCTGCAGATGGTGCGGCAGCTGGAGGGGAAGGCAGAGGAGGAGAGTGGGGAAGAGCGCGCGCGAGGCGCGGGGCGCACGTCAGGCGACGGCATGGGCTCGCGCCAGGCCCCGCGTGTGTGGACAGGCGCGCGTGTGTGGACAGGCGCGCGCACAGGACGGTGAACAGGTCCGCCTGGAGACGGGGGCCTGCAAACGGCGAAGCTGGGGAGCCCTCCTCTGAACCAGAACTTCCCTCAGAAGCCCCGTGTGTGCCACAGACAAGGCGGGGAGAGGCCTGGAGCTTCCTCCCATCAGGCCTCTGAGGGGTTCCCCCCACTGAACTCTGGGGTTCCGTGGCACCTAGTTTGAAAAACCCTGCTGCTAAAGGAATTCCCGCCCTTCCTCGGGGGAGTTAGTACGAACAATGTTTTAAGAGAATGAGCTTTCTGAGGGAAGATGAAATTATTTTCCTAATAAATTCTAATTTGAGTCCAGCACAGCAAATGGCACACATTCTGAGAATCAGGGCTCAGAAAGTACAAAGCGGTTGATTTCACTCACTGACAAGTTTGTGGGTGCCTCTCGGAGAAGTCTTGTGAACTTGGGTCTGAATATCTGGGGCAGAGGGTGTGTGGCGAATAATACTTGTAACACTGCCTAGTTCTCTGTACAGGCACATTTCTAAACTCCTCACAGATAGGAATTCACTGACAGCCCTATTACCTATGACCTATTACCGATTAAGAAACTAAGGTCCAGAGAGGTTAAGTAACTTGCCCAAGGTCACACAGCTACTAAGCAAGGCTGTGAGCATTGCGGCTTTAGGATATGTGCTCTTAACCATTACATAATTTGCCTTTTGGCATGAGTGTGTCCCTGTGTTTGTGTATCTGTATGTGTGCACACACGCACTCGTGCCTACAAATGTTTTGGTATATAATGTCCCCAGCTGTTTACTGAACTATCTGTGTGTGTGTGGGGGGGGACATATCTGAATGTGTGTGTGTGTGTGTGTGTGTGTGTGTGTGTGTGTATTTCAGCCCGTGATTATGTGATGGTCGGTGAGGATGTGAGGATGCAGCCTCTCTCCCCAGGGCTGCAAGTTATGGAGCTCACCCCCAAGTTCTCTCTCAGCAGCCTGGCAGCAGCATGATAGAAAAACTCCCTGGCCAGAGGCAGGACCCAGAGCCTCCCAGCAGGGCCTGCTCCCCAGATCCCAGAGGTTTCAGTTTGCTGACCCAGCTCAGTACGGTCACATATGATGGAAAGGCCCCTCAGCCACTCTCTGGTCTCAGCCAGGAACGGCCCCCACCCAGAGCCCTGGTTCTCCCTTCTCACTAGGCGCTACTGGGTTTTAGAGGGGTCAACTGAATGCATTGACGTTATTAAGCTATCATGAATTTGCTTCCCAGCCTATGGACATAGCAACTTACGACAGCGCTTGAGCTCCTCGAAACCTCTGGTGTGAACCTACCCCCCAGCACCCTGAGCTGATGTGGCCTAATCTGATATGACTCCAGCCAAAAGCAAAGAACCCTGACATTCTAGGTCGTCCCGAAAGCCCTTCAAAGTAAATGCAGAGGTTTTGAGGGTTTTTGCACATGTGAGCCCCACCTTGGTGGGGAGCATGAAAGGGGAAAATTAGCTTTGGTCCATCCAACCTAAACTGACATTTAAGATGCAAAACTTCATCAGGACCCCCACCATTCTCCACCATCAAAGTCCAACTCACCAACCGGGAGACCACCCTCTGCCTGGACAAGTGGGGCCAAGGCCGGAAGACTTGCTCAGATGGAGCAGGGCTGAGCGGGCACCCTAGGCGGACCTTCCTCCCTCAGGTTCCTCCTGGTCCCAGCAGCCTGCGTGCCAACCTCCCTCAGCACAAGGACAGTCCAGCAGTCCGGTCCCGTCGTGTGTTCCCTGACTTTTGAGGCTCCCAAAGTCAAGGAGGAGGGGCTGGACAGGGAGAGGGGAGGGAGGGGGGAGCTGGTGAAAGCAGCCAGTGAGCCAGGTGTAACCATGGGAGGCCAACACAGAGCTTCCCAGGCTGGCCTCCGGGATGGCTGTTTACTTGTGGTATTCAGGAGAAGCTCAACTGGGAACTGGCTTACTTTCCACACTTTCCTCCAAATCCTTTCCAGAGAGTCCTCTAGAACCCCAGTGATAAATTTCTCAGGGCCCAGAGAAACCCACAGTCCTTCAGCACACTGCCATCTTTGTGGAACAGGGGGAGAGAGGGAGAGGGGGAAATGTGAAGGGGAGAAGCAAAAGGAGGAGGAATGAGGGGGTGCAGTTACTGGTGGCTGGGGGCTCCCACGGCCCGCCTGCCCCCTCTCTCCATGGTGGTGGATAAGGGTGGGGGGAGCAACCAGCCAGATTTGGAGCGATGGAGCAGAAGACTGAGCGTGTCCACCTCCAAGCACAGAACAAACTGCCCAGCTGGTCAGCGACCACCCCGCCCCCAGCCGTGGAAGCCACGTGGTCAGGGCAGGACAAGCAGCATTCTATCATTTATTTAGTCATCAGAGAAGAGATGACATTTATTTCCTACTTCTGTTTAAGGAATGAAACAGAGAGCTGTTTTCCTTTCCTCCTGTGTGACTTCATGACAGGCACAGGCCTCTGTGAGCGTTTCCTCATGGCTAAGATTCCCTTGGCTCCCCTGCTTTATGACTTCCCAGCAGAGGCGCTCGCCCACGGCCCCTCCCTGGGCTTCACCCATCACCTGACAACAGTCCCAAGTACTTCCACGTCTCAGACACGGGATGCAAAGATAAGCAGCCCCTGTCCCTCGGGTGGGGCAGCTTCTCCCCACACCCAGTCTCCCACTTCTATCCGGATATCATGCCCACTCCACAGTGGAGGCGGAAGAAGGTTCTAATACCCGCAGCTCAGCTCTGTCCAGGCTCTTAGAATCACCCACGTGGGCTTCCTGGGGAAGGTGGGCAGGGGCCAGCGGGGCAGTGCTCATTCTCTGCTCCTCATTTAAGGTTACCAGTTTTTCCTGTATATGGACAGCCTGGGCAGAGATGAGGGTGGGTAGAGCCGTGAGAGGCATCCCCCTCAGCCCTTACGGGGCATAGAGGACCAACCAGACTGAGACCACAGGCGCCCCTAAGTGCCTGCAGTTCCCTGGCTTCATGACCTTGGGCATCCACCACACCTCTCTGAACCTCATGTCCTCATCTGTCAAGTGGGGACGATAACCACTGTCCCTCTGTGGGGCATGTGTGGGAAAGCATTTGCTAGGGACCAGGCGAGCCGTGCGTTCTCATCCCTCACCCCAGCTCTGCCCCACCCATCTCTCGTGGGGACCAGAAACCACCCCAGGGCACATGGCAGGTGTGGGAAAGACAGCCACCACACGCTGCTTTACGTTCACCAGGCGGGAGGTGGCAGGTGAGGGCTGATTTTCCCAAGAGACAGATTTCCACTCTGGTGAGGGCCGAAGAAAGAAAGGAATATAGTAACCCATTTGAGAATGTCTACCTGGCCATTTCTCCCAACCCCAAACTTATGACTTGTATGGTTACAAGTGGCAGCTTTGTCCCCACTTCTCAGATAAGCAGCGAATCATCTCTCGCTGGAATTACTGCAATATCTCCCTCAATCACTTCCAAATCTCTATCATTTCCCAACTCCAGTCCTACATGGAAGGTTCTAGCAGCCTGAAGCCACCCAGACTTTGATTTCCCAAGGCCCACGGTGTAATCCAGTCTAGGCAGAGTGGGTGGAAAAGGGACTGCAGTCAGAGGCCCCAGGACCATGTTAGTTAAGTGTTAGTAAGTAGCCAGTGTTGCTTCTTTGTTGCCATGGAGAACAAATAGGGACCCTAGAGACAGCCTAGCATGGTGGAGACAGCATGAGTTCCAGAGTCAGACTGTCCAGGTTCAAATCCCAGCTTTGTTCCTCATCAGCCGTGTGACTTTGAAAGAGTTACTTAACTTGTCTAAGCCTCAGTTTCCTAATCTGCAAAAGAGCGATAGAATTCTAACTTCAGATGTAGGGCTTAATGAGATCATGTACGGAGAACTTGATTCACAGAAGACACAAGGCGGGAAGGCGATATGGGGAAGGGACTGGCTGCAGCATCCCACCTGAAACTGGAGATGGCCAAGTCCAGCTCACTCCCTCTCTCATCTGGGGTCACAGTTCTGGTGCTGGCCCCATACCTTGCTAATTTCATCACTGAGACCATTTAGATGCTTGAACCGCAGACTGAACCTAGTCACAAAGGGGTAGGGGAATGACACATTTCCTTGTGATTCCATGGCCAGGTTGTCCCATATCCTTGCACACTCAATCCCATGCCAACAGGGAATCACTCCCAAGACTGCTTCTAATCCCAGTTCCAGGAACATGAGCAGTTTCAGCTCCTCTGGGAAACTCAAGCCAGCTGGCACAGAGGAAACCACCCGATGCTCAGTACAGGGACTGTGACTACCCCTCCACCTGCTGCCACTACGGAGCCAAGCCCCTGCTGGAGGACACAGCCCCTAGACCCTTCATGAGACCCATATCCAGCCAGGCCAGCAGGAGCCAGGAAGAAACACCCAACACCATCCCCTGCTTAGCCAGATGTAGAAATGGAGACTTTCCTGCTGCCCCTCCTAGGGGAGCATAGACCAATGATGAGATTCAAGTCGTCAGTGCCAGCCCACATGGCACCGTGAAACATGCCGCTTGGGCCACTTCTCCAGACAAATCAGACAGGGCTCCCTGGAACCACTCAGGGCCCCCTCTTCTGCAGGAAGACCAACTCCAACCCAGCTGAGGCCACCAGGCTTGGCTCATAGTGAGTCCTTAGCAAATATTAATTATTGGTGTCATTAATCATCAAACAACTACTTACTGAGTACCAACTACGTGCCAAGCACTGGGCTAGGTCCAGGACAATCCCTGAAACATCCTGGGGCCCAGCACACCAGAGCATCTGAAAGCAAACACAGCTTCAGGTGCAGTGAAAATAAATAGGGTTCCCGCATCGCCCTGGTTTCTTCGTGACCTTGGGAGCCTTAAGCATCCCCCACCCCGCGTACACACACACATCCAGGGCTGCAGTCTCCTCTGCTGGTCCTCCTGGAAGTCCCTCTGAGGAAGCACATCCGCTGGGGGTGGGGGGCGGGGTGGGGGGCAGGGTCTGTGTGCTTTCTTCACAGGCTCTGTCACTGCCACCACCCAGCTGTCCCGCGCAGCGCAGCAACCGCCTGCAGCCTTTTCCACTCTGCTCACAGAGCCCAGCACGCCGGGTCCGAGTTCATGAATCACTCCCTCCTCTTTCCCGGCCTCGCCTCCGGAAGGGCTGCGCACACCCAGACACATCACCAAGACACCGAGTTTCCACACCAGACTCGCTGCTGATGAACCCCGAGATCCGACTGCAGTATCCGCTTTCCCCTCCCCACTTCTAGCCTCGGGGTGCTGGCCACGACTTTCAAAGCCAAGACAGCCCTTCCCCGGCCCATCGCGCTTTAGGGGCTCCTCACTGGGGGGCTGCAGGGGCAGCAGACAAAGACCGTGGATTTATTTGAGGGCAGGAGGGCATGCTTGGTCTAAAGATCCGAACCCCGGCGCCCCCGGAATTGTAAATTTCGGCCTGCAGCGTGTGCGGGTCGGTGTGGCGTGTGCTCCCAGCGAGTGCGCGGTGTGTCTGTGGCTTGAATGAGGATGAGCTGCGAGTACCTGGCAGCCGTGAATCCGAGTGCGGGTTGGGTCTGGGGGTCGCGAGTGCCTGCGTGGAGTTTTCCTTGGGCCGAGAACTCCCTCTCCCACGCTCCGATTCGCCCCCTCTTCCTCCAAAGTTTGGTGGGCCGCCGGGACGGGGAAGGTTGAGGGGCGCACGGCTGGGCGGCCTTGCCCGGGCCTCGGAGGCGGTTCCGGGACGCCGGCGCCCTACTTACCCCGGCCGCCGAGCCTCCTCCGGCGGGGGCGGATCCGACTGTCCGCGGCTGGCGTCCCGCGCCGGCAGCATCCGCTCCCAACTTTGCCCTCCTCTGCGCAGAACGCGGCAGAAGCGGCTCGGTCGCTCCGATCCCTCGCGGCCCGGGCTCTGCGCCCTCCCCGGAGGCGGTGGCGGTGGCGGCGGCGGCGGGGAGGGAGGGAGGCGCGGCCCGGCCGGTTCGCACGCCGAGCGGAAAGCGGCGCCAGGCGGGCGCCGTCCTGCGCAGCGAGCGAGCGAGCGAGCAAGCGGTCCTGCCTGGCGCCCTCCCGGCTCGGGCCCGAGCCGGCGAGCGGCCCTCGGCGGCGGAGGATTCCTGAACCGCGTCCAAGGCGCCCGGGGAGCCCTCCTCCTCCTCCTCCTCCTCCTCTCCTTCCTCACCCCACCCCACCCAGCTCCCAGCCCAGCGCGCCCGGCAACTTGGGAACCGTTGGCGAAGTTGGCGCAGCTCGGGCTGCGCGCCGGCCGGGCCTCTGGGTGGAAGGAGGGGAGGAGAGGGAGGAGCTGAGGGGGGAGGGAGGGGGCCCGCCCCCGCCCCCGGGGAGCCGCGCGCTCCAGGACCCCTCTGTGGGCCTTTGTTCCGGGAGCCGCACCTCTGGCCGCCCTCCCCGGGGACTCGCTGGGGGGCCGCTCGGATCCCCCATCCCCTCCCAGAGAGGCTGGGAGGAGCTCCCGGCCCCGGGGTGGGTAGGTGGGGGGAGAGGCGGCGTGGAAATCCTCGCGGCTTCGCCCTGCCAGAGCCTCCCAAGCCATTACCCGCCTGCCAGCCTCTCTCTCCTCCGAGAGATCCCTCTGGCTACGCTGGTTCTCCACCCCGAGCGGGGTGGGGGTCCAAATGTTGGTCCCCCAGGCTTTCAAAGACCACAGCACACCCTCTCTGGGCCGTCACAGGTCACCCACTCGCCTTACCGCCTTCTCATGCCTCCAGTCAAGAGTTCCCTTAGTGTGACACCAGGCAAGCCAGAAGGAAGTGGGGTCCACCACGGCCAGCCAGGGAGGCTTTATCTTCCCACCCTTCTGGGCAGCTGGCGCCTCCCGCGGAGGGTGGGGTGGGTGCTGCTGGCCGACGAGTGGAGGCCGGTTGCCTCCCACAGGTGGGGCAGTGCCCGGGCTAGACAGCGCCCGCTCATGGGTACAAGGCCAACTTGACCAGGAGTGCGGTGAAGTGCTGGGGTTTGGAAGACAAACAGAGACTCCCTGTTAACTGCCCGAGTCCTGTGGTGCCCTGGGCTCTGGCGTTTCTTCGGAGTCTTCTCAGCACTTAGCACCAGGAGCTAATTCAGGCCCTTTAAGGCAGTGGTCCTGGCATTTAACGGGATAGTATAGGGTTCAGAACAAGAAGTCGTTTCCCGTAAAGGAGAAATAAGAAACTCAAAAAGACAAAAACTTCAATATCTACACTTTGCCTCCCTTGTCATTTTCAACATTTGTAGAAAAGGAACCCAAACAGAACAGAACAGGACCCAGGCCTTCCCCCAGGGGTGAGTCCTCACAGGTGGGGGAAGTCAGAGGTGTCTGTTCATTATCTGGGTGGGGACCAGGCCAAGCTGCCCCTGGGGACTGTGGGCTGCAGGGGACCTGGGCAAAGTGCTCCCAACTGTGAAGTGAGACCTTGGTGTGTGTCTCTTTTGGCAGAAAAACCCAATGGGGTGCTTCAGTTCTATTATTAACAGCTCTGTGGCCTGCTCTGGGGGGCTAGAAATTTGGTGAGAACCGAGACCTTAAGTCACTTCCTGGGTAAGCATCCTGAGGCCCTCCCCACACGTCCTGCAGGCTTGGCTGCCATGGCCGCATCCACAGGGCCCGGGCCTCTGCTCTGGAATCAGTCTGGCTGCTCTCCAACCAGTTTCTGAAACAAGCGGGTTTCTCCGGACCCCATCAGCTCTTCTCTGAAGGGAGGGCCTCGCCTCCTTGGAGCCTCGCAGATCTGTCAAGGAGCTACTTTCAACTGTGCCTGCTGGCCTTATAAGGGAGGTCTTCCGGTCAGCCACACGGAATCTGGGATTTTACTGCCAGAAATTTGTAGGCGCCTCAGGGGATCCAAAGGCTGAAACCTAGGACTGTGTCACCCCCAGATTATAGAGCAGGGACAGTGCTACTGAGGTAGGGGTAGGGAGGAGGAGCACAAGAGGCCACTGCGAAATACCTGTGTTCACCCAATACTTATCGAGCGGGTACTGGATACGGGGGCCCACTGGGGTAGACAAGCCTTCGTCCCACCTCCTGTCCAGAGAAGACAGTCCTGTATCGCAACAAACACTAGTGATACCATGTGCTTTGTAAGGGGAGGCTGGAGCCAGGCGTTGGGAGAGCGGGTGTCTCAGGAATAAGATCACAGGCTTGCACAGCTCCGGGGGCCCCAGGCAGATGGAATGTGATGGGACTGTCGGCCCCTGGAGTTGTTCAGTGCTGCGGCCTTGTTCTTGGACCTGAGGACCCCAGGCCTGGGCTCTTCCTGAGAAGGCAGAGATGGGACAGGGCTTTCTAGGTGAAGGGACCAGCAATGGAAAGAAACAGGTTCCTTTGCGCTGGCATGACAGCCAATGCCTGGACCTTCTGTTGAGGGTATCTTGGTTGCAAATCAGAGGCAGAGGGTAAAGTTCTGACAGGACATTGGGGATTTTCATCCTAAAATAGTTTCCAGGCTCCGCTTCTTCCCACAATTGCTCTGCCAAGAGATTTGGTCTCGTTTTTATTGTTTTGTATTGTACTGTTTTGTTTACCCTGTTTGAAAAATTGAAAAATTTTACCCTGTTGTAAAAAGAACTTTCCAGGCCAGAGGCAGAATGGCAGAGCGGGTAAGAATGTGGCAGCCTGAGTACCATTTTAACTTACCCAAGTTAAGATTACTAATCATGGGACATGCCAGCACCATGTGTCTCCCAGTATGCTGTGCCGGGAAGGGTACGATGTTGAGTATGAAGTATTCCTGTCAAAAATGATTTACCACCTGAATCTGATCATGAGGGTACATAGGACAAACCCAAACCGAGGGACATTGACAAAACAGCTGGCCTGTAAAATTTTAAAATGTCAAAGACAAAGAAAACGACTAAACCACTCCAGATTAGAAGAGCTGAGGGATGTGAGCACCATGGCAGGCAGGCTTCTCAGATGGCCCCCAACGACCCCACCTCCTGGTGTCCACTCCCTTGTGCAGTCCCCTCTCCTTGAGTGCGCCTGGACCTGGCGACTTACTTCGCATGAATACAATAGAGCAAAGGTGAGGGAATGTCATTTCTGCGTCACAAAAGACCATAATTTAGGTTACAAGAGACTGTGACTTCTGTGTTACTACATTCTCTCTGGTTCTTCTCAGCCTGCTTGAATTGAGAGCTGCCCTATGGGGAGAGACCCCCATGTGGCAAGGCACGAAGGCCCTCGGGCCAACAGCGTGCTACCACCTGAATCCTGCCAACACCTGCCGAATGAGCCTTGGAGCAGATCCTGTCCCTGTGGAACCCTGAGATCACAGTAACCCTGGCGGACACTTTGATTGAGGGGCCCTGAGCGAAAGAGCTAAGCCACCTCCAGATCCTTGACCCACAGAAACTGTGGGATGATCAAAACGGGTGTTTTAAGCCATGAAGCTTTGTAGTGACTCGTTATGCAGCCACATATAACTGATACAGCCACTAAGTACGACGCATAATCTTGGAACTGGGGAAAAAAATGCAATGAAAGACATTATTTAGATAATTGAGAAAGTATGAGTGGGGGCCAAGTGATTGTGAATATTGTGTCCGTGTTGTATTTCCTGCGTTTGATAACCGCACTGTTCTGTAAGATGATGTGTGGCTCGTTAGAGATACACCCCCAAGTATTCAGGATCGCGATTTCTGCCGCTTCCTCTCAAATGGTTCTGAAAAACGGATACAAATAAACATGAGGGGGGCACCTGGGTGGTCAGTCTGTTGAGCATCTGACACTTGGCTTTGGCTCAGGTCCTGGTCTCAGGGTCTTGAGATAGAGCCCCGCGTCAGGCTCCACGCTCGGCAAGGAGTCTGCTTATCTCTCTCCCTCCCCCTCTGCTCCTCCCTCTGCTCTCTCTCAAATAAATAAATAAAATCTTAAAAACAAACAAATAAACAAACATTGGGGTGCCTGGCTGGCTCAGTGGATGGAGCACGTGACTCTTGATTTCGGGGTTGTAAGTTCAAGTCCCACATTGGGTATAGAGATTACTTAAAAATAATTTTTTTAAAGAAAAGTAAACATCATGCACATTGCACATGCACTGTGTATTTTAGAGGAAGAATTTCATTTATCTATTAATTTATCTGTCGTCTAACAAACCATCTCTAAACTTAGTGACTCAAAACAACAAAAATGTAGTATTCCTCACAAATTCGTGGATTGACTGGATACATCTGGAAGGCTCCTCTGTTCCATATGGCATCCACTGAGGCTACTCACTCTGCTGCCTTCAGCTGGCAGGCGGGCTGGGCTGGAAAATCCACGAAGCCTTCCCTCCCAAGCGTGGCACCTCAGTGCTCCTCCAGACAGCATCTCTCTCCCCATGTGGCCGGCTCGGGCGTCCTCAGAGCATGGTAGTTTCCAAGGGGACAGACTTCTTACAAAGCAGCTGGCTTCTGAGAGCGGAGGTATAAGCTGTCTGTCCTCTTAAGGCAGCCCAGTTACATGCTGGGCCAGGGAACCGCTGAGCCATTCTTGGGATCGGGGCAAATCCTCCTCTCTGGAAGGAAGAGCGAGTTGCCATTGACTCAAGGAAGAATTCTGGGCACAAAGGAAGAGGGGAGGGGGAAGAATCTAAAGGGGTTCCCCACCTGGAGTTAAAGGGCCCGAAGGCTCAAGAGCCTGGAGTAAACTCTCCCCTCTCCCCACCCCCCAACTCATCCCAGCCTCCTCTACTTCCTGATCATTTTCACCCAAGAGCTCGCTTCAAGATGGTAACGCGCAGAGATGGGGGAAGAAAAATGTCCGTGGTTGAACACAAAGTACCAGGCGCTTTCTCCACAGTATTTCATTTATCCTCACAGCAACCCTGCAACGAAACTGCTACCATGCCCTTTGAAAACAAGAGGTAGCAAAGGTTTTGGGTGGTGTGGTGCCTTGAGCCAACTCGCACCGCAAACATATTGGTTCAAAGAATGTCTTTGCTTCTTTATTCAACAGTTTTGGGCCCGGGACTGCACTGGGCTTGGGAGCACAGGGATGCGTGATGTCTTAGTCAGCTATTGCAGCAACGAGGGTACAAAACAAACACCCTCCCAAGCCCAGTGGCTTACAACAAGGATGGATTTTCTTCGTTCACGGGTAGGTCAGCAGTTGAACAGGGATTTCTGTTTTGGGCCACGGGATGGGCCCATGCCCGTGGGGCCAGCCTCTGTGCTGGCTTCAGGTCTGCTGTTCGTGTCCTCACAGTCTAGTTGGTCCTGTGACTACCCGTGGCACATTCTTCTCGAGGTAGACCACAGGAGTACAAGAGACAAAGCAAACCACCCAAACACATTTAAAGCCTCTGCTGACATCACTAGCCAAAGCAAATTCCATGCCCAAATATAAAGGCATTAAGAGAAGTCTATTTTACCCACTATGAAGCCCCAGTGATAACAGAAAGGCCTGTGACAAGGAGAATGAGAATTGAGAGCAGAAGTCCAGCCAGCCACAGGAGACCAGGCACAGGTCTTGCCCTCAGGGAGCTCACAGTCTAGTGGGGAGTCTTCACGGAGACACAATTGCAATGCAGTGAGGGAGGTGCAAGGAGGAGGTGCAGGGGGGTGGCATGGCAGTGTGTGTGTGTACGAATGTTCACACGCAAGCTATGAAAGCATGGAAGTGGGTCCCTGCCACCAGCTAGACATTTAGGAAGATGTTCTAGAGAAGACGACTGAGGTAGATGCGACAGGAGAAAAGAAATAGGCGCTCTTGGCTGAAATAGAGAGAAGAGGACGGGAAGTTGGGAGGGCGTTGTGGGCAGCCATGACTGTGCGAACAAAGGCAAAGAGGACAGAAACAGGGTGGTGTGTTCAGGGACACTGAGAGGCAGCTTGCTGTCTCCAGAGCACCAGGGGAAAACAGTGAGTGTCAGGACTTGATGAGAGGAGGACCTAGGTGAGGCCCAGCCATGCAGGGCGTTCGTCAGGTGCCGGCACCTTTCCTTGGCTGCCAAGAGCGCTGCCCGCCCTTCTCCACTCTGCTCTCTGTCTTGGGGCACGGGCCTGTATGAACTGCAGCCAAAGAAAGGCTCTCTTCTTCTGGGATGATGGCAGAATGTAGAATGTCTCTTCCCAAATTCCCCATTATGGACTGAAAGCTGTTCTCCCCCAAATACAAAGCTTGAAGTCCTAACCCCCAAAGTGACTATATTTGGAGACAGGGCCTTTAAGATGTAATTAAGGTTAAAGGAAGTCATAAGTGTAGGCTCTAATCCGACAGGCTGGTGTCTATAGAAGAAGAGGAAGAGACACCTCTCTCTCTCTCCTCACAGAGGAAAAGCCATGTGAGGACACAGTGAGGAGGCAGCTGTCTATAAGGAAGAAAGCAACCCTGACAGCACCTTGATCTTAGGCCTCAAGCCTCCCAAATTGTGAGGAAATAAATTTCTGTTGTTTGAGTTACCCAATCTGTGGTGCTTTATTATGACGGCTCGAACAGACTAATACACCGACCCCCCCTTTAAAAAAATAAAAATAAAAAACTAGGTAAAAAAAAAAATCAGAAGACCCACAAACAACACCCACCAAAAAAAAACAAAACAAAACAAAAAAAAAACCTAAGTGATAAGTTAAACCCACAAGCCCAAAATACAGGTGGGCTGGGAACAAGCCAGAGGCAGTTAGGAGCCCTGTGGATATCGGTGTCTGTGTGGGGGAAGCAGAAGGAGGAAAACTGGGCTTCTCATCATCCTGGGAAATGGTAAACCCCCATATCACCAAGTTGTGCTCAAAAGTACAGCTGACCTGCTCAGTAGTAGCTGAAACTGGAAAACAATCCCACAGAATCCCGTTTGCGTGGGAGTGCCAGGGGACCACTGCACAATGGGGTGTAATGGCTCTGGAGCCATCTGGGCCCTGTAAACTCGCTCTTGCTTCCCCTATAAACTCTCGGCACTAATAGACTAAAGACTCCCTCTTTCATAACAAAGTCCCTGACTGGGACTTTGAGAGTAGAATCCAAACTGATCAGGACAGGCCCACTAGGGGACAAAGAAAGAGAAGCTCCAGGGGAGAGTGGGATTGGAAGGTGGAGGGTTGGGGACCTCAGAAAGTACAAAGCTATGTGGGAGAGAGAGGGAGTGTGTGTGTGTGTGTGTGTGTGTGTGTGTGTGTGTAATCATTGAGGCAGATTTTATTTTCCAAAGATGGCTGCAAAAATTATCTCCTCACCCCACATGCTCTTCTTACAATGAGACCTTGACACTCGTCTCATTAAATGGTGGGATCCATGGAAGTCTGTGACTGGCTTGACCAACAGAGTCCAGTGGACATCAAGACCATGTGACTTCCAAGACTGTTCAAATGTCATGCACGGCTACCTTTTTTCTTAAGATGGCCACTCTCGGAAAAAAAAAACACAAAAACCGCCATGTCGTGAGGAAGTCCAACAAGACACATGTGGTAGGTACTCTACCAGACCACCAGCGTCCCCCACCAGACACAGGAGTGAGGAGCCTTCGGATGGCCCCAGCCCCTAGCCGTCAGGTCACCTTCACACCATCTTCCACCGGAGCCACCAAGCATCAAGATGCAAGACATGCCATCCTCACTGTACTTTTTCTGACCGTCTGACCCCCAGAATCTGGGAACACAGTAAAATGGTTTTTCTTTGATACGGTACTTTTGGGATAATTTGTTATGCAGCAGTAACGATAAGAACAATCACGTTGTAGATTCAACAGGAAAAGCAGCTCAAAAGTGATGAAGGTAGATGGGGCACCTGGGTGGCTGAGTTGTTAAGTGTCTGCCTTCGGCTCCGGGTGTGATCCCGGGGTCCTAGGATCGAGCCCCGCATCAGGTTCCTCTGCTGGGAGCCTGCTTCTTCCTCTCCCACTCCCCCTGCTTGTGTTCCCTCTCTCGCTGGCTGTCTCTCTCTCTGTCAAATAAATAAATAAAATCTTAAAAAGGGGGGGGCAAGGTAGAAAACTGTCCTTACTCACCCTTATCTCCTAAAAGTGCTGGGAAAATCCATCTAATTTAAGAACAAGGAGAAGAAGAAGCAAAATAATATTCCTACAAATAATAAAAGCACGCAAGAAAAACACGTCCACAAAAGAGATGGAAATGGTAACTTAATATTTCAAAACCAAATTAGAGAAATTTTAAAAAAATGACAGAAGTTATGAAATGACATAAATCGAAATTAGAGAAACTCAGTGAGGAGGAAAAAAGAAAAAAGTGGCAAAAAGTGATGATAAAAGTCAGAAAATAACTAAATATAAAATAAGAAACCATTTCAGAAACAAAGATGAAAAGAGAAAAAAACAGAAGAGAGAAGAACCACAATAGATAATATTCTAAGAGTAAAATGAGATAGAAAGGAAGGCATTTTGTTTTATTTTTCAAAGATTTTATTTGTAAGTAATCTCCGTCCAACATGGGGCTTGAACTCACAACCCCGAGATCAAGAGTCACGTGCCCTACTGACTGGGCCAGCCAGGAGACCCAAGAGGAAGGCCTTTTAACATATAAAAATAAAACCAAGGGATAAAAGAGATAAAAGAGGGTTAAGTGATAGATCCAACAGAGAGAAAAGGAAGATTCACCATCCAGGTAGCAGAAATCCACAAAGAACCTTAAAGAAAACCAAAACAATGCAATAGAGCAAATACCCAAAGCTGGAATTCAAAACACTGTTCCTCGCAGAGAGTGTGGCCTGAAATTTCATACTGAGGAGGAGAGCGGTGCCTCTGGGCTAAACAACCCTGAGACTCAAGTCTGGGAAGACTGCTGGGCTTTACAGAAAGAAAAAGGAGCGCCTGGCTGGCTCAGTCTGGGGAGTAGGCGACTCTTAACCTGGGGTTTGTGGGTTCGAGCCCCACGTGGAGTATAGAGATTACTTAAAAATAGAATCTTAAAAAAAGGAAAAGAAAAAGAAAGAAAGAAAAAAAAATAGAAGAAATCCAAGCACACAGACCGCGTCACTAAAGGAGGAAGGAAAAACAAATTGTCATCGTGACTTTCCACAGCAATGCTTTATGGCAGAAGACAATGCAATGTTTAACATAAGACAATATGGTATTTCAGGACATGCGAACCACAGATTTAACACTGAGTCCAACCAACCATCAAGTCTACGAGTCAAACTGTTTCAACACGGAAGAGCCCGAGGAACACTGTTCCCTTGAACCCTTTCTGGATAATCCACTAGAGAACAGATGTCGGAAAATCAAAAAGATTGGTGCATCATTGGCATTAAGTCTTGAGAAATATCCCAGCTGTGGGAACCAGACTAATCCTTGGACAAATCCTCCATGATGACCTTGCCGTGACCTGAATCCTTCCGGAGCACAGCTCCCCTCCCACATTCTTTCCTTTTGTTTGATCACACCTTTATGCACACAGAGGTGGGGGGTGGCTGTCTCTGTCCTTGATCTGCCTGGAGATAAGACTGTGACACATGCTTATTCTTGAACATTCTTCTTTTGGGTAGTCTTAAGGGAGCTGGGGTTGTGGGAGAGCTGCTCCTCCTTGTCAAGCTGGGATTGTTGGCCTTTCTCTTCGGTCTTACAGCCCCTTTGGCCTTTGGAGGTCGTTTTGCACATACCTCCTTTTCCAGAACACCAGCTAATAATCAAAGAAGGAATCATAGCCTCGAAAATCACCATTTTGTATCGCCAATGAGTTACAGGATCCGGGCATTGATCATCTACGGCTGCTAAGATTGAGGACAGGCTCCCTATTTCTGCTGACCCTTGATGTCGGCCTGAGGGAGAGGGACCAGACAGGCAGAGACTCTCCCAGGAAGACAACGCAGGTGAAGAGCCAAAGGGAAGAGAGAGCTGCTTGGAGCAGAGGTGGGGTGTGGGGGTGGCCTGGGAGGAGCCTGGAGGGTTGGTTTTTGGAGAGCCAGTTTTGAGGAGCGGTGGTGAGAAATGGCAGGATTGCAAACAGAAGAGCGGCACAACCACATTCTTGCTTGTGGGAGGTCATTGCGGATCTGGAGCAGAGGAGGGCTGAGCAGGGAAGGCTGGATTAGCACCCAGTTTGGGTCCAGGCAAGAAGCTGACGGTGGCTTGGACAAGATAGTGGCAGTGGGGATGGAGCGCGGTGGGTCTTGTCAAGATTACTTTAGGAGGCGGAGTGAGTGGGGCCTCGTGACTGACCAGACATGGGGAAGGGGGCAAGGCGGGAGCCCGGCAGTGGGGAGACAGAAGGCCCACTGGTAGCAGACCCTGGTCTGAGCCCTTCACATTAATGAGCTAATTTCAGCTTCTCACAAACTCTTAGAGGAAGATAATGGTTGTCTGGCCCGGATTCTCATCTAGCAAAGCCTAAGAAGCCGAGGGCTGAAGCCTACTGCTTTGTCGGCAGGAGGGGCCCCAGCCAGCAGGAGGGAGAGACAGACCGCCCAGCAGGGAAGGAGGCAGAGTTGATGATAAAGGTGTGTGATCCAACTGGCTGCCTCTAGAGATGAGGGAGTGCCCTGTCCCCGGGAATATCCTTCACGAATGCACATAAAATGCATCTCAGGACAGTTGGACCAGGGTGAAAAGGGGGCAGAATTTATCCACAAGCTCCTGGCTCCCATGGGCAATGTCTACTCCAATGGGCTTCCCCCACAACACAAACATTTCTTGGTTATGCGGGAGTAGACACCAAGCAGAGCCCTGTGGCATCCCATGCTTTGATGGCCCCGGAGAAGCCCCGGGACAGGAGGCCAGAGCATGGAGCACGGACAGGAGACCAGGCGCCGTCAGGGCTGTTCATAGTCCGTGCCGAGCTAGTTGCCACCCCACTGGTTAGAATGAGTAGTAGCAGAGGCCAAGGGCATCCGAAGTCACACCTCTGGAGAAAACTGATCCTCACAGAAGTCACCCAACCCATCAAAAGCGGAGCCAAGATTCGAACCCAGGCAGTCCGGCTCTCAGGATTGCATTCTTAGCCATCGTGCCATTATGCTAAGCTGCAGCTCCCCCCCTTAGTAAGCCTAGAGATTCCAAAGCCTTTCAGGATGTACAGGAACTAGAGCCATCGAGCTACACTTCATTACTGGGGAGGAGTCAAGCGTAGGGAAAAAGGAGAAGAAATAAAAATCATACTGGAAGAGAGCTTTGCAATTTATAATCATTCATTCATTCATTCAACAAATATTTGCCAGGCACCTGTTACGTGTCCAGCCCTATGCCTGGTGCTGGGGAGACCGGTAGGAGGGACACACCGTCCCTGAGCTGGAACACTTGCGTGCTGGTGGCCAGACTGACGTGCATGCCGTGCTCCCGAGCGAGGCAGTCAGCATGTGAGGCAGGACACGTCTCTGCAAGATGTGGCAGTAGCAGGCTCGGCAGCACGGGTACTTAGCCCAGTGCCCCGCACAGAGGGTGACAGAGCGTATGCCGTCGCCACGGTCGTTACGTGAAAGATACAGTGGAGGGGACATTCCTTTATCCTCCGGCCCCACACTCTGCGTCAGCAGCCCTGCAGTCCTCTGATTCCCAGCCTTGGACACAGGCTTCCAGCCACCCACACCTCGCTGGCAGATGAACCAATGCCTGTCATTCTCTCCTTTCTTCGGATCTTTTTTTTTTTTAAGATTTATTTATTAATTTGAAAGAGAGAGAGGGAGAGAAAGAGGGGGGCGCATGTGTGCACATTCCTGGGGGTGGGGAGGAGCAGAGGGAGAGAATCTCAAGCAGACTACTTGCTGAGTAGGGAGCCCGATGCAGGGCTTGATCTCACAGCCCTGAGATCATGACCAGAGACGAAATCAAGAGTCAGACACTTTACTGACTGAGCCACTCAGGTGCCCCTGAATCTTTTTTTCTTTCTTTCTTTCGTTCATTCTTTTTTTAAAGTAACCTCTACACCCAACGTGAGGCTTGAACTCACAACCCTGAGATCAAGTCTCACGCTCTACCCACGGAGCCAGGCAGGTGCCCCATGGGATCTGGATCAGAAACTGGGTCAACAGGTCAGCCCTGAAGCCCTGGAGGGCTCAGCCCCCTTGGCATCTCTCTCTAGGGTCGGCTTGGGAAGCGGGGTTTGTGGGCTGATGGGATGCTGTCCAGAGATTTCTTCAGAAGGAAGCCAAGGGGCCCAGTTTCTATGGTAACAAGAATGCCTTCCAGGGGCTGCTGAGGAGCCCAGAGGCCCATCTGACTCTTACTAGAGGCTGGCAGCAGGGTCCAAGCTGGCCAGGAGTCTGCCTCTTCGGCTGTGGAGGGGGAGTTTCTACCAGGGTAGTCAGATTGGTAACCCCCACTCTGCTGAAGCACTTCGAATGGGCTCTCCTGCCGTGCTCAGAAAGACCCCAAGTCACTTCGCTTGGAACTTTCCAGGCAGAAGTCGGGAGGAAGAAGCACGGGCGGTTGGCAATGTCCTTCGCAGCTTCTCTAGCCAGGAAACCCACCAGGAAAGCCTGGGATTGGGGATCCTGAGCGCCTCCGGCTGTCCCCATCTGTCATGGAAACTCTCTGAGCCTTACTTTTTTTGGCAGGATAGTAGGATGGAAAAAGTACCCACTTTGGAACCAGGCAGACCTGTGTCTGAATCTAGGCTTTAGCCCTGAATTTATTCAACAAAATGTGTTGAGCGCCCACAGAGGGCTGTCCCTGTTCTGGGTGCTGGGGTGCAGCTATGGGCAAAGCCGGCCAGCCAGCTCCCTGACCTTGAAGGCCTTAGTTCAGTGAGAGCCACAGGCCACAATCAAATCGTATAATGGAATGAAGAGGAATGTGGTGTGCCGTGCTAGCAAGTAGAGGGTAGGGCTGTGAGGAAATACAACCCAGGGCAAGGGAGAGAGAAGCATTCGTGGTTGGAGGCACGGGGTGGGGGATGGAGGGAGACTGCTTTAGATAACACTCCTGAGGGCTCCTGGCCCAAATCCGAGCCTCCCTTTCCTCATCTGTGACCCCCAGTGGGGCATGCCCACCTCCCAAGGATGTTGTAAGGATCAAATAACACCACGAAACCTTCACCAAGCAGAGTAGATGATGCCAGAAAAAAGGACCAATTTCTCAGCCACCAGTAAGCACAGGACAATGTAGCAAAAAAGTTCAACCAGTTTCTGATTTTATTTTATTATGAAGCCTTCTTTTTTTCTTTTGTTACGGTTTCTGTGTATATTGAGGCTCTAATACTCATTAAATAAACGAAAATCTGCCAACAGCAAACCGGCTTGATCTGAGTGGGGTACTCTGTAAGTACCCAGCAATGTACTAGATCCCTTCGTCCGGAGTTGGGGCTCGTCTTGTGGATGTTAGGGGAGTGCCATGGTGGGAGCTGAGTTTTAGTGAAAGAGCATGGCAGGCACGCAAAGGGTCTCGCGTCTTCCTTGAGGCAGGAAGGCATGCAACTTGTCATTGCCGCCAAGCCAGGCTGGCCAGGCAAGTCGGTATCCCCACACGTGGACACGCACCAGGTGGGGAACCTTTACCGAAGGTTACCCCGAGCGCGAGCAGCCTCCCCTGCTGCTCCCCTAGCCTCGCCGTTGTAAAGCCAGCCCCACGCTCAGCACCAGCCCGTCTCCTTTGAGAAGAGACAGCACAAGCCTATTTCCAAGATAACCGAGTCCAGCTCAGTGGTAGAGAGGAGGCAGGTGCAGAAAATCCAGAGTCCGGGGCGCCTGGGTGGCACAGCGGTTAAGCGTCTGCCTTCGTCTCAGGGCGTGATCCCGGCGTTATGGGATCGAGCCCCACATCGGGCACCTCCGCTGTGAGCCTGCTTCTTCCTCTCCCACTCCCCTTGCTTGTGTTCCCTCTCTCGTTGGCTGTCTCTATCTTTGTCAAATAAATAAATAAAATCTTAAAAAAAAAAAAATCCAGAGTCCTGAACACCCTCTCCTACCCCAGTTTTTATTCCATAGCACTGAGTCCTGACTTTAAGTTGCAAAAGAGACTTCTGGCTACAGGGCACCCCCGAGTGCACACTGAAGGGGCCATCTCGAAGTCTGAGCGTCTGCTGGGGACTTGCGGCACAGAAGTGGTCGGGCTCCCAAATGACAGGGCTGCCAGGCTAAGTGGTGACTGGGATGGCTAAAAATAAGCCGTGGTCAAGGTTGGGAGCTGAGGGATGGCATCTCCCCTTGGAGATCGGGGGCAGCTACAGACATGGACTTGGCAGGATGCTGGTGGCAGGGCCACACTCCCTTCTGCATGGAGCTCTGCTGTCAAACCGGCGGCTGCGAACAGGGCTGTCCAGTCTCTTCGAGAGTGTCAGCCCCACCCAGGGTGGCCTCCGCACCCCTGCCCTGCCTCACCTGCTGGTCCCTCAGCCCGGCCAGCTGAGAGCCACTTGTCCAGAGACAATCTAGGCAAGAACGAAGATTTAAAATTCTAATGCTAGTTATTTCACTTTTGTTGCAACTTGGGGCCTGATTTCAAAAACAAAACCAAACAAAAATTGGGGTAGTATTTTGAAGTCTATTTATAGACCTTAGAGTGTGTTCTGTTTTATTTTTCTTAAGAACCCTGGGCTTTAAAATGTTCTAGAAAGGCGGAACAGTGCACGTAGTCTGCTACCATTTGTGTGAAAAAGGGGCTGGGGAGGAATATACATTTGGGTCACCCCTGGGCAGAATTCTTAGAAAATGATAATGTTAGTTGCCTCCAGGAAGGGGAACTGGGTGTGGCTGGGGCATGGGTGTATGGAAAATTTCTATGTTTTTCTTTCGCTTACTGTAGAGAGAGGCTCAAAAGAGAGGGGGTGAGGAAGAAGAGGGTATGGGGGGGGGGGGGAGGGGGGGGGGTGGGGGGGGGGGGCTTAGATCCAACAATTTCAGTGCTAGGAATTTGTCCCAAGAGATTACTGGTCAAGAACACAAAGATGTCTGCTAAAGGATTTTTTTTTTTAAGATTTTATTTATTTATTTATTTATTTATTTATTTATTTATTTGGGGTGTGCAGAGGAAGAGGGAGAAGCAGACTCCCCACTGAGCAGGGAGCCCAACTTGCAGCTTGATCCCGGGACCCAGGGATCATGACCTGAGCCAAAGGCAGACACTTAACCGACTGAGCCCCCCAGGCGCCCCTGCGAAAGGATTTTATACAGTATTGTTTGAGTCCTGAACTGGGATTAGGAAAATACATGATACGTGTCGGGAAAACTATGCAGTTCTTAAAAAGGACAAAGTGGATTTATAAACATTGATATGGGAAGACATTCCCATCCTTGTTGAGGCAGAAAGGCATGAAATACAAACAGTGTGGGTTGTATGACCCCATTCATGTGACATTTCTGGGAAGCACTCCCAGCATATGGGATTTTGAGAGCGCAGCCTGAACAAACCAAGACAGAAGGCCAGCCCATCCTATCTGCGCCGCATGATAGCTCCCCAGACGTGAGGAACCATTCTCACCTCTACACCCTCGCCTGTGCACGTTGCTCCTTGGGCTGGGAACACCCTCCCGCCTCTGCCCCGGGACAGGCTCAGCTTCCAGGCTCTGCCTGGAGACACAGGTGAGCCAAACTGAACTCCGTTATAGGAAGAAGAGCTCTCTGCGGTCTGACTGGGCTCTGGAAGGCTTCGGGGTGGGGAGCAGGTGGGGAGGGAGGTGAGGGATCCCGTTCAAAGGGAGGAAGCGGGGCCTCTCTGGTGGGAGAATCAGCACAGAAGCAGGAAGGAACCCGGTGTGTTCTGGGTGTGGTGAGGAGACCAGAGCTCGCAAAGGGCTCTTCCCAGGAAGAGGGCCTCGGAGCCCGTGAGGCTGGCCGGGGCCAACAGAGGCTCTGGGCCTCCCACCGATTTCGTTCGCTAGTGCTGCCATCACAACGGATGGCCAGCTGAGTGGCTTCGACCAAGGCGAAGTCACTGCGGCACAGAAGTCCCACCTGGGGCTCCCTGGCTAAAATCGAGGTGGCCACAGGCCTCCTCGTCTGGAGGCCCCCGGGGAGAAACCACACTCGGCTCCCACATTCCTCGGCTCCCGGCCTCTGTGTCCATCTTCCAAGCCAGCAGCTTCACATCTCTGACCCCACCCCACTTCCATGGTCACCTCTTGCTCTGACCAAAGCCAGGAAAGGTTCTCCGCTGTTTGTGACTCACATGGTGCAATGGGCCCAACCAGACCATCCAGGACTGTCCCCCCACCTCAAGGCCTCTAACCTTCATCACCTCTGCAAAGCCCTTCTGCCTGTGAGGTACTGTCCATAGGGCTGGGGGACCGCGGCTTGGACATCCCAGAGGGGCCATCGTGCAACCAGCCACACGGCCTCGCTCAGCCTCCTCTATCCCACCAGGGAGGCCTCAGGTTTTAGGAAGGAGAGAGAGGGGGGCAGATAGTTCAAAGACCGATGGAGCCCAGTGCTGGGGGCCCCTGTGTATGTGCGTCAGGGGGGCTGTAAATTGGTACAGCCTCTTAGGGGAGTAATCGGACAGCAGGTACTAAAATATTATATCCATGTACCCCCTCCGTGGAATTAACCATCCTACTTCTAGGCATGAATCACACAGAAATACAGCAAGCCTGGAAACATCCGTGAGAGGTCGATGCAAGTCCGTAGTTACAGATTTAGGTGTAAACATCTGCGGCGACACTGTCATATTGAAAATAACGTGTATACGTGTAATGGGATTCTATACCCTGATTTAAAAGGATAAAGTAGACCTATAAATACAGACCTGAAAAAACGTCCACGCTATATTACTGAGTGAAAAATAAAGATCACTATTAATAGCATAACCCCATCTTTGGAAAGAAATGGAAAAATGTCTTCTGCTGAGTATTTTCTAGAAACTCACGTGAAAATCTGGGTCTAGGGATGCCTGGGTGGCTCAGTCAGTTAAGCATCTGCCTTTGGCTCAGGTCATGATCCCGGGGTCCTGGGATCAAGTCCTGTATCGGGCTCCTTGCTCAGCAGGGAGTCTGCTTCTCCCTCTCCCTCTGCTTCTCCCCCTGCCTGTGCTCTTTCTCTGACAAATAAATAAATAAAATTTTTAACCCCCCCAAAAAAACCCTAAAACTAAAACTAAATAAATAAATAAAGCTGGGTCTAGATAAACTGGGCAGGATTTGAGGAGACTATGCCCCAACCTGGTAACTGGTTAGAATGGGGTAGGGGCAGGGGACAGGAGGGTGGGCAAAATGGAAATTTTCACTTCTTACTGTATAATTTGGGGTGGAATTTGGGGTGACTTTTGAACTATTTTTTTCCTGGTTTTGAGCATTAAGGAAAAAAACCGGGGACACTTAGCTCAGGCCCCCATGAGCAGTTCTGAGAGGGTGTGTGTCCAGGAGGGGCAGGGGATGGGCCCAGAAGGCACCCCTGTGGGAGCCCAGATCTCCGTCACTCTGCAGGACTGACAAAGGACTCTGGGTCCTGCCTACTCTGGAGAGCAGGCAGTGGGAGCCAGTTCCATGTGGGACCCTGGCTGCTCCAACGCCCCCACGGAGGGTGGGCCAGGTGGTCCTCGGAGTCAAGAGTCCTGGATGGGAACAGGGGCTCCATGCCCCACTCTATCCTCTGACTCCTGACAGTCACTGGACCCTTTCTGCCTCAGTTTCCCTATCTTAAATGGGAATGAGTATACACAAAAAGAACCCCACTGCATAAAAATATATATCAATTTTAAAAGTGAGATGCACATAAAGAAAAAAAACTAGGATATCTTCCAGAATATTCTTAGTGGTTCTCTCGGGAGCAGGACTAGGGGTGATATTTCTTTCCTCCTTTCCTTGTTTCCAACGACGAACATTGAATCCATGGTATCATTTTTCAACTGCCTAACTCCTAAGGTTAATGCTTTGGAAACATGTGTCCGGGGCTCTGCAAATGGGGGGTGGGGAGGGAGACGGGAGAGTGAGCAGGCCAAACCGAAACAGCCACACATTTCCCTCGCCAGGGATGGAGAGCGTCTGGGCAATCTCTCTCCCCAGGCAGGCATGGCAGGAACACCGGCCCACGCGCCCCACGCTTCAGCAGCTGCCGCAGATCATGGCCTTGAGAGAGGACTGGCAGCCAAAGAGTATGGGACTGGGTCCTCAGGAGTTTGTTTCTGAGCTTCCCCAGGTCCCTCGTGCGGTGGCCGCATGACCATCTATCCAAGCCTGTGTCCACATTCACGGGCAGACTGGCAACCCGGACCAGAGCCCGAGTCCTCCTGGCGTACCTGCCCGCGGTGGGAACGGCGGGCCCGGAGAAGTGTTTGCGGAAGGAACGCACGATCCCTCTCCGTCATCTGTTCCTGAGGGCTGATGCAGCTTGCCAAGGTTGTTTGAGATCCTTCAGCCTGTGAAGGACCGAACCCAGGCCTGAGCCGGCGTGTGTGCTGGACCCTGTACCCCATATCGGATTCAGTGCTGACACTCGAGGGGTGAGCACTGTTATCGTCTGTTTTACAGGTGGGGAAACCAGGGCTCGGGAAGACGAGGTTGTTTGTCCAAAGTCACACAGCAAGGGAGAGGCCAAGTCAGACACTACCCCAGGTCCTCTGGCTTGGTGTCTATTGGACCATCCCAGAAAAGGTCGGTGATTTGCCCAAGGTCACATAGCTGGGGGTCAGACCTAATCCAGAACCAAGCCATCTGCTTCCTTACCAGAAAGTGGGCCCAGGCCTAGCAAGGTGAATATAAGTCCAAAATCCCCACAAAATCAACTCAGAACTACAGGACCGGGTATCGTGGCTTGACTGAGAACGTAAGAAAAGGTTAAAGGGCTCGAACTGGCATCAACTCTGTTTGGTCAGTAGTGTGAGGTGGCTTCTGGATGGGTTCCGTGGCTGCATTCACAGGAGCATGGTACGCAGAGCAAAGGAGGTGGCAGAAGCTCTCTGGCCCTCATCTCCCGTAACACCAGGTGGGCTGGGCACAGTTCCGGACACCGGCTCTTAAGAGAGGCACTGAGAGGAACATGTCGGGGGGCGGGGTGGCGAGCAAAGGGATGTAATAGATCAGATAAAGAGCAATAAGTGGGACCAGGACGTGTTCAAGGGGATGTCAGGGATCCACAGGGAACTCAGGCTCCGACTTACACCGGGATCTTTGGGGGAAAGAGTGCAGGCTGCGCAGACGACAGAGCAGCACCAATTTGCAGAAGGTGCAGGTTTCAGCTCAAAACAAGAAGTTCCTATCACATCAGAAGAGCCCCGTGAGGGGCGCCTGGGTGGCACAGCGGTTAAGCGTCTGCCTTCGGCTCAGGGCGTGATCCCGGCGTTATGGGATCAAGCCCCACATCAGGCTCCTCTGCTATGAGCCTGCTTCTTCCTCTCCCACTCCCCCTGCTTGTGTTCCCTCTCTCGCTGGCTGTCTCTATCTCTGTCAAATAAATAAATAAAATCTTTAAAAAAAAAAAAAAAAAAAGAAGAGCCCCGTGATGGCGGTGTGCGCTCTGTGCAAGGGGTGGAGCTCCTGTCACCGCCACAGATGAAGCACGGGACAGATGTCCGGGCCGAGTGGGGGAGTCTGTGTCTCACTGTCAGCTGACCCAGAGGCTCAGAACTCCTGACTCAGGCGAAGTCCTGGCAACACTCCAGGGGGCAGTCAATACAGCGTCCTCCTCTGCCACGACCCTGCATCATCAGCTCTGACCTCGCTGTCATCTCTTTTGGCCAGGCAGTCAGAGTGGTCACATCGAGCCTGTCCCCGCTCAAGAGCTTGTCCCCGCTCAACCTTCAAGGGCTTCCTCATCCCTGAGCAAACGCAACTCTTCCCTGCCTTCCCAGGCAAGCAGAACCTGGCTGCTGCCCCGCCCCCCTTCCTGGCTCACTCAGCTCCACACCCTGGATTCTTTTCTCGGGCTGAAATTCACAAAACACAGGCTCAGTCATTTCCAAGTGCACACGTCAGTGGCATTTAGCGCATTCACAAATTGTGCACCCATCACCCCTATGCAGTTCCAAAACACTTCCATCACCACGGAGGGAAGCCCCACACCCATGAAGCAGTCCCTCCCTCTGCCCCACCTCATCCCTGCGATCTGCCGATCTGCCGTCTTCATGGATTTGCCTAGCCTGGATGTTTCAGAAAAATGGAATCTTATACTTGTGACATTTTGTGACGGACCTCTTGCGCTTAGCGTAATTTTTTTGAGGTTCATCCATGTTGTAGCATATATGACAGCTTCGCTCCTCTTCATGGCTAATATTCCAATGAAACCAGCCTCCTTCAGCTCCTGGAGGACGCCATGCTTTTCCTCATCTCCAGGCTTTGCAGAGACTGCTTGCTTTGCCTGAAACTCTCTTTTTCCCACAATCACCTGATGAGCTTCTATTCTTTCTTTCTTTCTTTCTTTCTTTCTTTCTTTCTTTCTTTCTTTCTTTCTTTTTCTTTCTTTCTAGATTTTATTTTTAAGTAATCTCTGCACCCAACATAGGGCTCGAACTCACCACCCTAAGATCAAGAGTCACATGTTCCACTGACTGACCCAGCCAGGAGCCCCTTTATGTTTCTTTCTTGACTCCCAGGATTAAACAAGGTCCCTCTCCCAGGTGTCCTGAGAGCACCTGTCCTCTTTCACAGGCAACTGCTGGCTCTTCTTCTTTTTTAATTTGGTCGATTTTGCTGCCGGTGTATCTCCCCCACCAGCTTGGAAACCCCATGTGGGCAGGGCCTAGGCCTTTCTTGCTCGTCACTGTGAACTCTGTGACTAGTATAATACCTGGCATTTTCCAGGTGCTCTGAGATTTTTTTCTTCATTAAATGAATGAGCAAATGCTTTTGTTAAGCACCTACTAGCCACTAAAAATTTTATATACATCGGATTTTCCTAGAGCCAAGGCAGTAGTGGCCAGAGTTGTCATCCAATAACTTTCTAGGTTTTTGCTGCCCAATTCTGCATCCTTTTCAGCCCCTCTGGGTTTAGGGGTCTGGAGTGTGCCCCTCCCTAGGGGCTTATGTGGAAGCTTATGTGGATAAGATAGTTTAGCCTGCTGATGGGGCACTTCAGGCATCATTACTGTGAGCAGCTCTATAAGGTCACTCTTGCCCCCGCCTGACTCTTCCCGGTCCCCTGTCCCAGTGCCTGTGCACCAGGCTGAGCGTGAGGTTTCAGATTAAGGGCCCCGTTTCTCAAGGGTTAGCCCGGCAACTGTTGTGTTCTTGTGTCCTCTTGTGGTCAGTCCCGGGATAGCAAGTGCCGGTTTCCTTGCCATCCGGATGCTATGCTACAACTGGCCGCCAGAGGGCAGGCTTCTCAACACTAACCCACATACTACTTCCCACATACAGCCCCAGCTTTTAAAAAGTAGATTATTTTTCAACAGCTTTATTGAGCTATAATTCCTATGCTGTAAACACTTCACCCATTCAAAGCATACCATTCAGTATTTTTAGTATACTCATACAGGTGTGCAACTGAAGTCAAATTTTGGAACACTTTCATGGCTTCAAAATAAATCACCCGTCCCTTAATTGTCACTTCCTCCATTCCCACCCCACCCCCAGCCCTAGGCAACCACTGATCTGCTATCTCTATAGATTTGTCCATTCTGGACATTTCATATACACACTATCATCCGGTATATGCTCTTTGTGACTGGCTTCTGTCAGCACAATGTTTTCAAAGTTCATCCACGGTGTAGCATGGATTAGAACTTCATTCCTCTTTACCGTAAAATCATCTTCTACTGCATGGATATACCACATTTTACTTATGCATTCATGAGCCGATGAACATTCAGACTGTTGCTACTCTCGGCTATTATGAGTAATGCTGTTGTGAACGTTTGTGCACGGATTTTTATGTTGAGTACGTATCTTCATTTCTCTTGGGTATATATACTTAGGAGTGGGGTTGTTTCTCTCTCCGTTTAACAATTTCGGAAAGCGCCAGAGTTTTTCCCACAGCAGCTGTGCCATTTTGCATTCCCGCCCGCAGCGGATAGTGAGGGTTCCAAGTGTTCCACGTCCCTGCCAACACTGGTTTTTATTACAGCCATCCCGGTGGGTGCAAAGTGGTGGCCCTATGCATACTTTTCCAAAACAAACATTTTGAAATGCTCTCTTGCAATTTTCAAATTAGATGCATCGATTAGAGGTTTTCAAACTTGTGTTGGGACACCTCGACAGTCTTAAGAATTACTAAGGACCAAAATGCCTATTAATTCATCTAAAAATAACAATAATCCTATGCACGTAATAGGTTTCTTACAAAGAAACCAAAATATTTTTATGAAATAGATCCAAAATATATGTATGAAAAATGAACATACTTTTACCAAAACTGTCTGCATTTCCACAACGTCCAACAAATTTAGTAAGAAAAGTGGCAGTGTTCTTCACTTTTGGAAATCTCTTTAATGACTATATTAATAGAAGACTGCTGGATCCTTGTAGCTGCTTTTGCACTGTCCGTTGTGATATGTTCTGATTGAAGAAAATCTGCCCTCACAGATATGTAGCTGGAAAAGAGAGGAGTGGTTTTAATAGCCTTTTCCACAATTGTGGGTATTCCTCTTTGATAGGACACCAGAACTCAACAAGTGGCAGTTTCTTTCTTTTTTTTTTTTTAATTAAGCTTTTGTTTATTTATTTGACAGAGAGAGAGCACAAGCAGGGGGGAGCAGCAGGCAGAGGGAGAAGGAGAAGCTGGACTCTCCCCGTTGAGCAGAGGGCTCCATGCGGGGCTTGATTCCAGGACCCTGAGATCATGACCTGAGCTGAAAGCGGACACTTAGCCAACTGAGCCACCCCGGCGCCCCAAGTGGTAGTTTCTTAAAGATTAGTTGCAATGTGGAATCTGAAACTACATCCATGAATATTTCATACACTCTTATTTTTTTAAAGACTTATTTCTCTTTTTGAGAGAGAGAGAGAGAGAGAGAGAATGCAAGGGGAGAGGGGCAGAGGGAGAGGGAGAGAGAGAATCCCCAAGCAGACTCCCCGCTGAGAACAGAGTTCAACACGGGGCTCCATCCCAGGCCCCTGAGATCAGGACCTGAGCTGAAACCAGGAGCAGGTAGCTTAACCGACTGAGCACCCGGGAGCCCCAGTACACTTAGTTTAAAATGCATGGGTCTATCTTGGACTTGAAATGGATCTTTTAGCTAGGTATGATCTTGCAGTATCATGCATCCATCATTTGGAAATTGTTGGTTTGCTGAATGGTGTAGGTCTTCCAGAAGAGAACCCATCACAAAACAACGTAAAAAAATCACATCTGTTAACATCTCCGCTCATCTCATCAGAAAACTTTTTAAATATTAGCAAGCTGTCAAGTTCACGGTGGTAGATACAAGTCTTCCAAAATTCTAACTTCTGCTTCACAGCTCAGATTCATTGACAACAAATGTGGTCAACTCTTTCTCCTCCCTTTTGAAAAACTGCCCGCCAGATAGCAAAGTCTGAATGCCCACAGTTTGTCTGTCGGTTGCTCTTTCAGGTAAAAATGGTGTTCTGTGGACCAAGAGGCTGGTTTGCCTCCAACTCAGATAAGTTCACAAGTGCAGTTCCCTACAGCCAGCCATGTAGGACCGGCCAAGCGCTCTAGATACACGGCCGATCTCATCACACAGAATGTTAGAAGTCGGGTACTCGAGGGCTGAGACTCAGCGAAATTGATCATTTGTACTATTTCACCAAGGACACCCTTAAATGACGCTGGCATTTTTTGTCGCTGTGAGTATGTGTCTCTGCAGGATACCGTGGCGACCTCTCCAGTTTGGGGCCACTGTTTTGCTTCCTGCTGAGGTTCCAGCAGTTTCACCTGCCATGGCTTCCGCATCACCAAATGTCCTCGTGGTGAGAAAGGCAGTTTCTTAGTACCATCCCGATAGGGTCTCAGGGACTTCACTATAAAATATTCTGCACAGATCATCAAACTTATCTATCTATCTATCTATCTATCTATCTATAATTTATAAAAAAACAGTCTAATGCCCCTACTAATATGTAAAGGAAAAAGAAAGTCATTTATAATCACATATAAATTCATGTGCATCTCAATAGGTGAACACCCAGCAAACCCTTCCAGCAGTCGCAAGGTGAAGCGGGCGGCCGCCACACCCTCACGCCACATGAAGCACATCACACACGCCCGGCTACAAGTACAGGCGGCTTTAAGGATCCAGTTTTGGGACTTGAATCCCAGGAGATGGCGCTGTCAGAGCTGTGATTTTCTGAACTGGCTAAGACTGCTAGTAGCATTGCCCCGAACAAAGTAGAGTCTTCCATCAATTTGCATTCTCAGAGTAGGACTCAAAAGGTGCAAAATACCTTGTATTTAAGGGCGAAATGGAATTTGGATTTTTCTCCTGACATGAATATCGGAAGGGACCTGTGAAAATCAGGAGAGGATTCTGGAAACAATTTTTCTGTTTCAGGGGCAGCGCTGAGCAGTGTAGGCTCAGCCCTCCCACCTTGCCCCAAATACCCGTAGCCCTGCCTCAGATCCAACCCCAGGGCCCTGAGGACCTGCTCTGCACCCAGAGTGTCTCAGTCCTTCGGGGCTGTTAACAACGTACCCGGAGTGGGGGGCTTATGAACGACAGAAACTTATTTCTCACAGTCCTGGAGGCTGGGAGCTCGAGATCAGGGAGCCAGCATGGTCGGTTCGGCAGAGGACCCTCTTCCAAGATGCAGATCGTCGACTCCCACTGCATCCTCACATGGTGGAAAAAGAGCAAGGGGGCTCTTTGGGGTCCCTTTCATAAGAGCATTAGCTCCATTCATGAGGGCTCCACCCTGATGACCCTCTTACCTCTCAAAGGTCCCAACTCCTCATGTCATCACATTGGGGGTTAGGATTTCAACATGCGAATTTGGGGTGGACACAAACATTCAGTCCATCACGAGGGTGACTGAGGCCGGACGGGGGCCGGGGGGAGTCCCCCAGCCAGCAGCCCGGAAATTCAGGCTGGCTGCCTTGGTAACATCTGCTGTGTCCACAGCCCTGGGCTGGCCCCACGGGGAGGGAGCTGGCCTGGCGCTGGGTGCTTGCTGGGGAATCCAGGCACATCTGCTGAACAGCATCTGTACGAGCTTATCCGCAAGAAGCTGTGGAATGTCAGGGCCTCGAAGGACCTGGATAGCCAGGGAGATAGCAGGGAATGGAGCCCTTCCAAACTCCCAAACTGCTCCTGTCCTCAAGGTGGCCTCCCCCAGGTCCAGCCTCATCTCATCAGGGCCCTGCATGTACCGTATTCTCCCTCTCCTCCGGGCCTTTGTCCCTGCTATTCCCTCTGCCCCCAAACCCTTCCCACCTGCTGCACTGGCCTGGTAACTCACCCACCAGGTCTCACCTTAGATACTGCCTCCTCCAGGAAGCCCTCTTTGACCCTCCTAAGTCTGGATCAAGTGCCCTGTAGTCACCCATCAGAGTATTTATCTTTCACTCTCCCTATCCATGGGTCTGTCTCCCCACTAGAGCTGTGAACTCACAGAGGGCAGGACAGGGCTAGTTCTCTCTTGTTTCCCCACAGGCCTGACACAGGGCTGGTGGCTGTGGTTAATAATATGTAGGGAATGACGCATGAGGCCAATGAATGGAGTAAGGTGGAAGGTGTGGCTGACCCCACTGAATCTGGAGGGAATTGGGGGGGGGGGCAGGGAGATAGGAGCTGTGGAAAGTGGCATGGGCAGCCCAGAGAACAAGGTCATGTGTGTTTGGGGGGCTATGGGAGACTCAGATGGCCACCACAGGCCCCCTTTCTGGGAGGGCAATGGCCCAGTGTTCTCGCGTCCAGCTCCTGGCCAGCACAAAGCGGCCTTCTTGCCACGAGGTCAGAGTCCTGGGGCAGGCCTCATTACTATTTCCAGCACTAATATAAAATTCCTGAGCTTCTCCGACTCCTTTATTTTAGGGATGAATTTGAAAGGGAGACCCAATGAAGGGGTGACTGGGCCAGGAAGGCAGCAGGTTGGTGGCAGGGCCTCTGAGCAGGAGAGAGGTGGGGAGGGGGCGGAATTCGGGCCTCCCGCCTCCTTCCTCTCTCTGGTAGAAGGTGCCAAGTGCCGGGCCCGTTCTCAGCACTTCTGCAGGCCTCGCGTTAGCCCCATTTCACAGACCAGGAGGCTGAGGCCCAGGGAAAAGGGAGATACTTTCCCCAGGGGTCGCAGGCAGCGGAGCTTGGCAGAAAGCATACCTGCTCTAGGGTAAGGAGCTCCGGATAATTCCTGCGGAGCTGGGAGTGGGGGTGGCTTCTGGGAAGAGGTGGCCCCAAAGGATGGACAGGGGGGAGGGGTGTGCGTGCGCGCGCGCTCTCGTGCGTACGTTCGTGAAATCAGTAAACACTCTGGAAAGGGGTGAAGTGACGAGTGAGTCCTCGGCAGGGGCCCGAGCGCTCGCCGCGCTTCCCGAGCGTCTCCGGGCTGCGTGGGCGCCGCGGTGTGGACGCGCGCAGGACTCAGCGCTGGGTCCCCGCCCCGCGCTCTTTGCGCCGCGGGGCCTCCCGGGGCCGCCCCGCCCCTCCCGCAGGCTCGGCCGTGAACGTGAAAGAGCTCGGCGCGTGCTTTTGGATCCTCTTTCGCTTCTCCTTCTTGGGGAACCTACAGCCGGGTCCGCTGGGATTGCAGGAAACTGCGTTTCGAAAGGGGATGAGGACTTGGGCGCGGGACGGTTTGCGCAAGCAAAGAGAGGGGGTGAGGGGTGTCTGCGGAGCGGCCCGGCCCGACGGCGGGGGAAGCTTCCCTGAGAGCCCCCGCCCCAGCCCCTGCCCCCCGGCGACGTGCCCTAGGAAAGTCGGGGTAACGCTTACTGCGGGGGTCGGGGGGAGGCACGGGGAAAGCCTCGTCTTCCTCCTGGGCTCGGTGGCGTGCCCCGTGTATTGAGGGTTCGGCCGTGCATTGGAGCCCAGGGATTTTCCGTCTCTGTGTTTTGTTCTGCAATCACATTATTTTTAAAATATTCAACCAATTAAAGTTGTAGAAGTGAAATTCCAACTCTAATTTTCTTCTTTCTTCCTTCTTCCTTTCTTCCTCTCAACAAATTTCCCTCCCTCCCTCTCTCTCTCTCTCTCT
>NW_024426885.1:53474670-53498845 GCF_017311325.1 Ursus maritimus
TTTTTTTTTCTTTTTTTCTCTCCTTTCTCTTTCTCTATTGGTCTCTCTTTTAACAAATATTTCCTGAGGCCCCATCATGTGCTAGGGGATGTTCTGGGCTCCAGAGGTGTTGGAGAATAGACACGGTTCCTGCTTCTGGGAGCAGCTTACCGTGTAGTGAAAGCAGGTTAACAAACGGGAAAACACATAAATGCGTAACTACAAATTGTAGTAAGGATTCTGAAGGTGTGATGTGCACCGAATTTTTTTGCATGCGTAAACATGCATACAATTTGGTATATTGCACATATGTAGGCTTTTTTGGGTTTTGTTTTTTTTTTTTTTAGACTTTATTTATTTTTAGAGAGAGAATGTGCACGAGTGGGGGCTGGGGAGAATGGAGAAGGGGAGAATCTCCAGCAGACTCCCCAGGCTGAGCTCGGAGCAGGAAGCGGGGCTCCATCCCTCCACCCCAAGATCATGACCGGGGCGAGATGGAGAGTCCGCTGCTTAACGGACTGAGCTACCCACGCACTCCATATGTAGGCTTTTTTTTTTTTTTTTTTTTTTTAACACAAGGATCATATACAGTACTGGCTGTTCGGTACTTCTTTTTCTCACTTAAAAATGCATGGTGGGAAATTTTCCCAATTGGCACATGCAGGCTACCTTGTTATTTTTGGTGGCAGCGTACTATTCTGATCCATAGTTGTAGAATGTTATACCAAAGACTTGCCAGGGATTCTTGGAGATCCCGTGGTCCCAGGAGCCGCCTCAGGGGGGTGGCTGGAGAGGGGACTGAGTGGGGTTTGTGGTTGGCCTCTTTTTAGGCAGAGCAGCCCTCCTTGGATGTGTGTCCTCTACCCTGTCTGCATATAAGGCATCTGGCAGCTTTTTAAAGCATTGAATCAGGATCTCCAGGGTGGGCACGGGGAATGGGTGTATTCTTTTTTTTTTTTTTTTTTAAAGCGTTCCTCAGATTTGTCTAAAGTGCAGCCAGGATTGAGAAGCACTGTACTATCATGGGGTGGGGTTGGAGGTGGTCCACATGAAGAAGTTGAAAGCCCGTGACCTCAAATGAGGAAGGATATGAGGCCCTCCCAGCAGGTTAAGAGCAAAGCAGAAGTGGGGTGGGAACTCTTGCTGCCCACTCCAGGGCTCTGTCACTCAGATCACCTTTTCTGCAAATTTCCGGTGTTTCCCTTTTTGCAAAATTCTCTGTCTCCGGATTCAGAGATTGCAGGGTAAAGATGGGTATGTTTTCCTTCTTCTTTTTAATTAAGATTTATATTACTATTCCAATTATGAAGGCAATAAAGCTCTAATGAAGAAATAAGAATCAAGAGATGTACATAGTAGGCAATTCACAAAAGAAATCCAAAGGATGCATGAACGTGTGACGAGGAGTCCCAGCAAGATGAAGAGACGAACCAACCAACAAGGGACGTCTTTCCACGCACACCATGGCGAAGGTGAACGGGGAGAAGTGGGCACTCCCCTTAAAATCCTACCCATGCAATCTTCTAGAGGGGTTTTGGCAATACAGATTAAAAACATTAAGTGGCGCCTGGGTAGCGCAGTTGTTAAGCGTCTGCCTTCGGCTCAGGGCGTGATCCTGGCATTATGGGATCGAGCCCCAAATCAGCCTCCTCTGCTATGAGCCTGCTTCTTCCTCTCCCACTCCCCCTGCTTGTGCTCCCTCTCTCGCTAGCTGTCTCTCTCTCTGTCACATGAATAAATAAAATCTTTAAAAAAAAACATTAAAAAATACATTCTGTGTGCCCTAGCAAGTCCACTTCTAGGAAAAATCCATGTGCAAAGATATATGTAAAATATGTTATTTGTTGTGATTAAAATAATTGGAAACAGCATGATCCAGAAATAAAGGATTTGTGGCAAAAATAAATTATTCTGCATCCCACTGTGCAACATTCAACAGTCATCAAAAAGGATGAGTCTGGGGGTGCCTGGCTGGTTCAGTCGGTAGAGCAAGTGACTCTTGATCTTGGGATCGTGAGTTCGAGCCCCAGTATAGGCATGGAGTCTGCTTAAAAAAAAAGTTGAAAAAAAGTTGAATAAAAGGGTGAGTCTGATCTGTGGACGTTGATTTGGAGAAATGGGTATGTTACATGAAAAACCAAGCTTCAAATGGTGTGTGGCTATCGTTCCATTTTTGCATAAAAGTAAATACGTGTGAATTCATGTATGTATGCGTATGTATAATTGTGTACATATGTACATGTATGAATATATACGTGTGTGTCTGCGCGTGTGGACGTGTGTGTAGGTATGTGTATGTATGAGTATGCGTGTGTTTGTATCCGTGTGTGTGTAGGTGACTAAGGATATTAACAGGAGTTAGCTCTGAGCAGTAGAATTCTAGATTTCCTTTGTACTTTCATACATATATATTGTTAAAAAAATTTTACCAACAGAATGTATAATTTTAGAATCAGAAACATGTCTAAAATATTTTCCTTTTTTAAAAAAAATTACAAGGAATACAAAGTTATTAGAGAAAACTCAGAAAAGCAGAATAAAGAACCCAAGTTCCCCTTGGTTCTATCCCACAAAGACTGTTGCAGGACCACGTTAGCTCATTTGCTTCTGTTTTTTTTTTCCTGTGTCTTTTTTAGGGTATCTGTTGTCACTTGGCATTAAAAATTTCACATCCTGTTTCGTCTCCTTCTTGCATTTTAATGCAAGCATGTGGCCCACAATGCAAAGGCCTCCTCCAGGCCCCAGTTAGCGCCGGTGCAATATTCTAGAACTGTCCTGATTTTCTTAATCCTTTCCTTCCCGTCAGAGGTTGGGCTCATCTCGGACCTTCAGCTGTCATGACTGACACTGTAATGAGCTTCTTTGTCACCATGCTTTTCTGCCTCTGAGCTTCGGGTCAATTCGCGGCAGTTGAATTCGTGGGCTACAGGGAAGGAACACTCTTTAAGTCCTCGGCGCTCATTGCCAACGTGCTCTCTGAAAGGGTGGGCCTGTCTCCGCGACACCAGCCATGCATGGGCCCACCTCAAGAGGCAATTTTCTATTTCATTTTCGAGTAAGACCATTTCCTTTTCTGAATCCTTGCCCTGCAAACTCCGTTTTCCCCACCTCTGTCCTCCCTCCCTGTGGTTTAGTGGACAGAGCGGGTACTGTGGGTTCAGATCGTGACTGACCCTGTGAGTGGCTGTGTGACCTTGGGAAGTCGCTTGACCTCGATGGGCCTCTATATTCTTCCTCTAGTTCCTGTCTTCCATCCCGTGTAGCTGGAAAGATAAAGCACTTGACCTTGGAAATTGTTATTCTCTGGGACAGCACCAAACCTTTTCCTCCAAGTTTCCCCCAGGGATCTGGCTGGAGAGGCTCCCCTGCTTTGTGAAGGCTGTGTCCTGGTGCCTTCCCTAGCGATTGTTCTCCTGGAGACCTTCCTCTCCCGGGAGAAAGAGCAGGGGCTTGTCGGCTCCCAGGAGGTTTTGTCTTTCCCTTTCTTGCAAATCAGTCTAGAGAAGCTGCATGTGACCTTCTTCCTCCCTGGCCTGCCCAGAGACCACAAGGTTCTTACTGAAGATTCAGGGAAACAGCCCCAGAACCCCTGGGTTCATTCACTCGTTCAGGCATGCATGCATTCATTCATTAGCCCATCATTTAGTCACATATTCCACGAGGGTTGATGGAGGCCTCCTCCTGGATGCCTGCCCTGATGCACCCTGAGAAATGCCATGGAGGGGAGGGGCCGAAGCCCCAGTTCTCTGCTCTGTAGAGTGACACGTTGAGGGAAGCAGGGTGGGACTCTCACAGGCTTCCCGCGGCCCTTTCCATCAAGTGCAGACTGCTTCAGCTTGCAGAGCTCTGCGGGATCCAGCCCTCCTCCACCAGACGGATGCCTGGGCTTCCTGGAACCTTGGCTTGGAAGGCTCCCATGCTCTGCCCTCTTTTCCAGGCTCTTACTTATCCTTGGGTCCCAGCTTAGATCTACCTTCTCCCAGATCCCTTCTAGGACTGTCCAACGTCAGATTGGGTGGCTCCCACGTGTTTCCAGGGCAGCCCCTCCCTTTAAATCTGACCACGCATTCTATGACCTTTGTCCCTTCTCTTGTGAGTCACCCCATCAGACTATAACCTCTTGAGGGCAGGGATTCTGTCTCTCTTATTGAACCGTGTATCTACTTTATCCAAAACAATGCTCAGCATAGAACAGGAGGGTGTATGGAGAATTAGGGCCACGTGAAGTGTAGCCCTCTGAAAGGTGCAGCCCTCAGGCATGCTGGTGGGAGCCCAGGGGGGTAGGATGATGATAGGACGTTTCCTGGAAGAAGTGGGACATGAACTGGCTTCACAGACTGAGCAGGAGTCAGGAGAGCAGAGGGGAGGAAAGGCATTCTGGGTAAAAGAAATGGCACTAGCAGAGACAAGATGGCGGCATGGCATGATAGGTGTAAGGGCATCCCCTTGGCTGGATGGAGGGCTTGGACGGGGAGTGAGTGGGAAAGGTGGGCATTGCAGGTTGTGGGCACAGGGGCTGAAAGTGAAGGGGGCACTCTGGAGAGCAGTGAGGGACAAGGGGAGAAGAATTGAGTGTTGACTGCCAGGGAGACGGTTTGGCCCTGGTCCTGTGGGCAGTAGAGAGACAGCAAGAATTACTGAGCCATAAAGTAGCAGCAGAGCGTGGTGGTGTGAGGTATGATGGACCCAGCTCTGTACAATCAGCCTGGAGACCTGGGTTCAGCCCCGTCTGCCCCTAGCTCTCTGGCCCGGCAAATCTTTTCCATTTCTCCAAGACTCATTTAGTCAACAAAAAATCTTGAGCTCCTTCACGTCAGACACGGTTCTGAGCCCTTGGAATTCAGTGACAGTCACAGCAGACCCAGCTCTGTTCTCACAGAGCTTCCAGTTTTCACAACTGTAAAGCCTGCAGTGAGGATTGTGCCATGAGCGTGGATGACGACTAATAAAATTGTTCCCTAATGTCTGTTTAAACAAACAAACAAAGAAAAAAAATGAGGGGCGCCTGGGTGGCTCAGTCGGTGAAGCGTCTGCCTTCGGCTCAGATCATGATCCCAGGGTCCTGTGGGGCTCCCTGCTCAGCAGGGATCTGCTTCTCCCTCCCCCTCTGCCCCTCTTCCCTCTGCTCATACTCTCTTGCTATCTCTCTCAAATAAATAAGTGAAATCTTTAAAAAAAAAAAAAGATGACAGATTTCGACTATATGGTCTTGGTAGTAGGAGATGGGATGGCCTATGTGAAGCCATTTGTGGTGGCTACAGAGGTGACAGTGAAGATGACTGTGGCCTCTGAGATGTAGGGAGTCCCCAGAGATGGGGTGGGAGGTGGGCAGGGTGGAGACAATGCATGAGAAGGTCATCTCTTGGTCCGCATGGGACTTCGGTGAGAATCTCTTGAAGGCGGGGCTCCCCCATACCGCCCTTCTGACATCCAGCGCTCGCCTGTAGTGTGCATGATGGCGGAGCCTTAGCAAAGGCGGTGGAGGGAATCATTTAATCTGTGTTAACACCAGCCCACGGCTGCTTCCCAGCCCAGGAAGAAGGCCTCCCTTATCTTTCAGTGAGTCTTGTCGTCCCTAAACCCAGATAAAGTGTTTCAGAGATCGGGAGAGAACAATGAGGATTATTGCTGAAGGAAGCACAGCCCTGGGCAGAGACTGGCTTCCTTCTGGCGGCCTCAGGACCCACCCCCAAGTCCTTCCAGAACGTCGTCGCTGGGCAAGGCCTGGCTTCCTAGGGAGTCAACCACCCCCCTGGCCTTCCAGGGAATGTAACGTATCTGCTACCCAAACTTGATGCAAACTATCCCACCTCACCTCTGTCCTTCTAGAGCCCCATCCGCAAAGGCCCCTGTTCTATCCTGTTAAAAATCCAGAGGTGACAGTGCTCACCTGGTGACCAGGGAAAGGTGAGAGGTCAAGTTGCCTGGAGCTGGCTGTGGGCCGACGGGGCAGAGGGTTGTAGAAATGTATTTGTCCTCCTTACATTTTTCTTCCCGGTTCTCCACAAAATTCTCCCAACTGACTATGCTTGAGAGAATCATTTAAAGACGACATTTTTCATTGACAAGATGTGTAAATAAATGGGTAAAGAAATGAAAATATAAGGGGTATGGATTGTTCCCACATCATGGGGGCTGAGATTTGGGGCTTAGTGCCTGGCACATAGTAGGCGCTCAACGTGTTGGTTGAGTGAGCGACAGGGTGGCATAATGGGTCCCTCCTTTCTCGCCGCCACCCATCTGTCCACGAAGCACTTACTGAGGATTCCCATGCTCTGGGAGCTCGCGATCCAGGCATGCCCGGGCTCCCAGGCCGGAGGGGGAGGCGGCAGGTGTAGGCACTGGAGCCCAACCGAGGAGTGCCACATATATGGGGAGTGTGCTCTCCGGTGGAAGTGAGGAAGGTCTCAGAAAACTGGGTAATGCTGGAGCTGGGTCGTGAAGGGCGGGTAAGCAGTTTGTCAGACTCGGGACAGCGTGCAGACATTCCGGGTCATGGACTCACATTCTTTTCTCCTTCATTTATTCACTCGCTTATCATCCTTCAAATAATGCTTGTCTGTGGCCCCAACCGGATCCAAACCATCACTGCTTCGCCTCTGCTTCTGGAGAATGTTTCCAGAGCACCTACTATGTGCCAGGCCCTGACTCAGTGGCTGGAGATCTGGCAAGATTGTCTCTGCCTCTCTGACACTTACATACAAATACGCTGGTGGAAAGTAAACATAGGCTACAACTCCAAAGGTAAGGCCAAGAGAAAAGTGCCAACAGGTGACAGGGTGAGTGTGGAAGCCATTTTGGTTGGGGTGGTCAATGAGCAAACTCCAGCATGAGCGTCTGGGGGAGGAATGCTCTAGGCAGAGAGGAGGACAAAGGGCAACCCCCTCCCAGATGGGAATAAGCTGGGTGTATTGGAGGAAGAACAGCAACAAAAAACCACTGGAGAATTTTTTTTTTTAAGATTTTATTTATTTATTTGACAGAGAGAGAGAGACAGCCAGCGAGAGAGGGAACACAAGCAGGGGGAGTGGGAGAGGAAGAAGCAGGCTTCCCAGCAGAGCAGGGGCTCGATCCCAGGACCTTGGGATCATGCCCTGAGCTGAAGGCAGACGCTTAATGACTGAGCCACCAGGCGTCCCCAACCACTGGAGAATTTTGAGCAGATAGACGGACAGTACGATCGGATGGATGTTTTAAAAGATTGCTTTAACAAGACGATGATCACCCTTTTTCCTAACAGGCACTCTTTAAAACACATTTGAAGGATGTGCCTGGCTGGCTCAGTCAGAAGCACATGCAACTCTTAATCTCAGGGTTGTGGGTTCAAGCCCCATGTTGGGCGTAGAGCTTAACACACACACACAAAACACTTTGAAAGTTTTTATACCATAAATTAAAAAAAATTTAAACTTGCAAGTGATGCATTTTGTCACTTGCTATATATTGTAGATGTTTTTAAAATATCTTTTCAGGGGCACCTGGGTGGCTCAGTCAGTGAAGCGTCTGCCTTCAGCTCAGGTCAGGATCCCAGGGTTCTGGGATCGAGCACTGCTTCAGGCTCCCCGCTCAGTGGGGAGCCTGCTTCTCCCCCTGCCTGCTGCTCCCCCTGCTTGGGCTTTCATTCTCCCAGATAGATAAATAAAATCTTTAAAAATAAAGAAATAAATAAATAATCTCTGGAAATGTAAAAAACTGCTGTTGTAACTAACTCCTAAACATTTATGACTTACGTGTGAATTCAGGGGAGAATTTGAATTTCTTCATATAATTTATCCTTACTAAAACTTTCCACCCCTAAATGTAACTTTTGGATCAAAATGATCTTCCTTCTGAACAAGTACCAGATTGGCCCCAACTCCTGGTCCTTGGAATGTTTAAAGCTCAAATAGACTTCCCTTTTTAAATTCAAATAAGGTGCATGCCCATGACTGCCTCTTCGCTTCGGAGCTCCACAGTGGACTCCACAGGGCAGTGCTCCACAGAAGACTCGGTCGGGTGTGGGGTGAGGAGTGGGAGAAGGGTGTCCAGGAATTGGGACTTGAGAGAGCAAGACACATGGATCCCAGCCGAGTGGATGCCCTTGCGTTTGCCAGGATCGGGGCACAAATGCTTTAAGATGCTGTCACTTTCGTGACATCTACACAGATGTACCCACATTCCTGGCATGGATGATGGAGAGCAGGGGGACAAGGGAGGGAACTGGGAGACCCCCAAGGCCACAGAAACCATCCCGTGAGTGAGTGCAAGGCGGCCTGGATTAGGGTGGTACCGTGAAGGTGGTGAGCCGTGGTTGAGTTCAGGAAATAGCAGGCTCCCTCCAGGTAACAGAGCCTGGCACGCTTCTTTGGAAAGGTGACCGGTCCCAGGCCTGGTACAAGGAGCAGAGGTCTAGGGACTGAAGGCCTGATCCCACCACTAAGCGCTGTGTGACCTTGACACTTGACAAGTCACTTAACCTCTCTGGGGATCATTTGTCAAGTTGGCCCAGCCTTGCCTCACTGTCAGGGAGCTGTAAAGCTGGGACCAAGGGAGGTGGGCTTTGGAAGGGCCGGCATGCTGGCTTCCTGAGAGACTCCGCTGTCAGACTCAGCCTCGGACTAACCCTGCTTTGTACCTTCAAGGCTTGGGGTCTCAAAGGTTCAAGGTGCTCAGGACCGGTGACTCAGGACCCCAGCTTGGCCGTCGCACCTGGTACTCTTTGAGCTTCCCACAGCCCTAGCTTACCACTCAAGGGCATTTCCTTAATCAGTAATATTGCTCAATTATGATCTGAATGGTCCAATTTATAAGGCAGGGGACAGGCAGAAAGGAAAGAGCTGTCAACAGGCCCCAGGATCTCAGCCCTGTTCAACCTGTTCCTCCCCCACAGAAGCACCTCTGGCCTCAGTTTCCCCTCTTTAGGCCCTGCTCTGTGCCAGGCTGACCTCTGAAGGCATGCTCCTGAGGTTCTAATGGGGAGACTGTAGACCCACAAGGTATCCAAAGCCCTACTATGTGCAAAGCCTGGCTGCCCATGGGGGCTGCAGGACTAGGAAGCCCCCTCTCCCCCGCCAACACACACACAGAGGCACATACTGTCCAGGGTAAGGAACAGTTTTCGAAACCCAGTGCTAGCAAGAGTTTTGGCAAGCTTCCAGATAGGGGTGTGTGTGTGTGTGTGTGTGTGTGTGTGTGTGTGTGTATGTGTGTGTTGCAGCAGTGGGGAAATTCAGGTACAGGAGCCTGAATGGCATAGTGCACGCCGGCCTGAGAACTGAGATTCTAGGTCTGAATCCCTTATCTTCTGGGGTGTGACCTTGGGCAAGGCTCTCAACCTCTCCAAGTGACTGGTTCCCCATTGGTACAAGAGAGGCAATAATCTAGATTGGTCTCGAGATCGCAAAGGGCCCTTTCAGCTCCGATGGTTTCTGTTTTACTTTCCTAGGTCACACGACTGTGTGCTACTCCCTGCTGGGATGGAGTTTTCCCAGGAGAGGGACTTCAGTTTCTCTTTCCTATCAGGTGTGGGACCCCCTGCCCAATGGGTCCCTAACCCCCATGTTGACTGACCCTCTAACCCACGATAAAACTGGGGACCCTAGTTGGGTGGGGTGACCAGATATTCCCGATCGCTTTCACAAGTGTCCTGGTCAGACAGATAGCCTCGCCTCTGTTGTCCTGCCCGCCACTCCCTTGCAGTGTATTCAATAAACTTCAGCCTCCTTAAAAACAAAATGTATCCTGGTCAGGATGATACCTCGATACATCCACTGTAGGTGGTAGGACCCACCCACAGCTCACCTTTGAAGGCCCACAGAAGGCTAGACTCCAGCGTCATCCTGAATGAGGAAGGGAAATTGAGGGAGTAATGCCAGATCAGCTGACTCATGGGGCACCCATCCCCCAGCACACCTGTGGGTCCTGATCCACCCACTCAAAGCCTTTTCCAGAAATACCAGCTGTGACCGGCCGAGGCACACGGCAGCTTCCCACCTTGCTGTGAGGCCTGATATCTGTAAACTTCCAGACCCAAGCTTGGTAATCACTCCTCTTTCCTTAGGCAAGATTCCTTAGGCTCTCGAGATTAAATAAAATCCCAAATTGATTTTTTGTTAGCAGATTAGACCTAGGGCAAAGTCCAAAGCACTGGAAAAAGAATTGTTCGGGGAGTCAGGAAACTGGGGTTCTGCCATAGCTGTAGAGCCCCTTACTGGATGACCTTGGAGGAATCACTCGTTCCTCTGGGCCTCAGTTTCCCCTTCTGTACAAGAAGACCATTGCCCTAGGGGGCTCTCTGAGGAATTGTAAATTCTATTTTAACTGGTTTTGGTGTCTCAGGGCAGGGTCTCCTCAGCCTGCCTTGTGCCTGCCACACACACAAGGGTCTGCTGAGCCTCTTGCTGATGGTCAGAGGCCAGAAACCCAAGGGAAAGGTAGTTTTGATTGTCTCTCATTTTCTGGAAGTGGTGACACTAGACCAAGATCTGTGGCTTAGTATGACCCCAGGCCTCCTCAGCAGCCCAGATGCAGACAGTTTTATGGAGGGCTGAGCCCTGTGGCCAGACGTCCTACCCAAGCATGTGACCCAGACAGCTGCAGGCTGAGGCTTACAGTGAAGTTTCCCAAGGCTGTGACTCCCTGTGGGGGCCTGGAGGCCCAGGAAGCCCAGGGTGGGTGTGAAGAGGGCCGTGGAGGGGCTGCATTTGTCCCAGGAGGGTAGGCACTGATCTTTCCAGGCCCTGTAAGTGAGGCCTTGCCTAAAGCGAGTGAAGGTCCCTTGCCTTTCTATAGTTCTCAGATGAGGTTTTTATGAAGCCTTAGAAGAAAAGGATTTTTACTTCCTTCTTTGTGCTTTTCCACATTTTCTCAATTATCGACTGCACATATACTGCTTTGGTAATCAGGAAAGAAAGCCAGACAGACAGCCAGCGAGAGAGGGAACACAGCAGGGGAGTGGGAGAGGAAGAAGCAGGCTCCCAGCGGAGGAGCCCGATGTGGGACTCGATCCCGGAACGCTGGGATCACGCCCTGAGCCGAAGGCAGACGCTTTAACGACTGCGCTACCCAGGCGCCCCCCACCTGGTACTCTTTGAGCTTCCCACAGCCCTAGCTTACCACTCAAGGGCATTTCCTTAATCAGTAATATTGCTCAATTATGATCTGAATGGTCCAATTTATAAGGTTTTTAGTGCCATTCCTGACGCCATCAGCACCCTCTGCTTTGCTCATTTCAGGATTTGTTCTAGGGAGCCCAGCACTGGGTGGTGGACAGGACATGGGCTTGAGAGTCAGACAGACCTGGGCTGAAAGGCTGGCCCCACCATTTCCCAACTGTGTCCTTGGACGAGTCACCCACATTTTCGGTGCCCCAGTTTCCTTCTAAAATGAGAATAGGGGCGCCTGGGTGGCTCAGTCAATTAAGCCCCTGACTCTTGATTTCGGCTTGGGTCATGATCTCAGGGTCGTGAGATGGAGCCTCAGGTCAGGGTCTGGGCTCAGTGGCGAGTCGGCTTGGTGTTCTCTCTCCCTCTCCTCCTTCCTTCCATCCCCCTGCTCTCTCTCTCTCTCAAATAAATAAACAAATCTTAAAAAAAAATAAAATGGGAATAATAATAGCCGTCAATCTTAATGAGCATTTAGCAGGTGCCAGTCACTGCTCTAACCACATTACATGTATTTACTCATTTGATCCTCACGTCTCTGTAAGGAAGGCACTACTATTAACTCTATTTTACAAATGAGGAAGTGGAACACAGTGAGCTCAATGTCTTGCCCGGGTCATCCGCTAGTTCATGGTGGAGTTGGGATTGAGCCCAGGCCATCCAACCTCAGGGCCTGGAGGATCCTGACCTCCTAGCCACATGGGCTTGTAGGCCACGGAAGTTTCTGTGAGACGGAGTGTGCAGAGGGCACAGAGCCCTGCACGCGATAGGGTCACAGGCCCTCCTCTCCCTCCTTCCAGGGTCAGACAGAGTCCATGCGAATGTCCAGCCTCCTGGGGGTCTCCGACTACTGGGGGAGCACTGGTCTTCTGAGCCACTGTGTCACCGCAGGGGTCCAGACCTGGATGGGGCCTGGACGGCCTGTACCCCAGCCTCTCACCATCCCTCCGTCCCATCGGTGATGGCGACAGCACAGCCAGGGAGGCAAGGCCCTGCAGCTCAGTTGTGATGGGCAGGAAGCAGGAACCAGGTCTCCTGAGCCCTACCAGGGGGCTTTCTCTGGGCCACAGCCTTCTAGACCAGGAAAAGCCCCTTGGGGAAGCAGGGGGTAGGCTCCCACCATCTTGAATCTGGCTGTAGTCAGAGGCTCTCTTACCCCCTGCTGGGCTGACTGGGATGGGGGATGGGGGAGCTGCGGGAGCACCTGCAGTGTGTAGACAGAGCAGAGGAAGTGAGAAAGCCTGCTGAGCAGCAGCTGGCAGGGCAGGGTTGGTGGCAGTGGGCTGGGGACTTCTCCTTCCCTTGGCATTGACATCCCCAGCCACTCCAGCAACTGCAGACCCCTAGCCCTGCCACCAGCACGGGCAGGGGTGGGGTGAGGTGGTGGTGACCATGGTGATGGGGCTGTGGGGTCAGTACATCTGGGGGGATTGTTGCTTTAAGTACTGGGAGGATCCAAAACCGTGGGGGCAGATATTGGCCCATCTGTGCGGGAAGGGGTGGGGGACAACATGCAGGCTCTGGGGCAGTTTCCCCACTTTCTTCGTTCACTTGAGGAAGCCTCCTCCTCTCGCTCTTAGTAAGTAATAAGGAAGCAAAACCCCACACCATCCCCCACGTGTAACATCCCCCTGCTCCTCGCTCTGTCTGCGCAGTGCTGACGCGGGCCAGGCCTGTGTGGGATGCTTCACGTGCCCCCTCTCATCCCATTCTCACAGCAGTCCTGGCATGCGGCTGCATCCATTCTCCCCATTTTCTGGATGAGGACACTGAGGCTTGTCCAGGCTCTCACGGTTGGGAGAGCAAGTGATGGTGCTGGGACTTGGACCTTGGTGTCTCTTCTCCTGGACATTTTAGAGCCAAGATTGTTTAGGCTTTTTTTTTTTTTTTTCCTTTTAAAGGAAAATATTTTCTTAAACAATTAAAAGATATTTTTACAAAACAGCTTGAAGATATAATTCACCTACCATATAATTTACATGTTATGGTACATAACGTGTATGGTATACAATATCTGGTGTATCATATAATTCACCGGCTGGTAGTATAGACACAGAGCTGCACAACCGTCGTCACCGTCACCAGCTCTAGAGCAGTTTCAGGACATCGTTACTTGCCAAAGAGAGCCTGCTCTCCTTAGCTCTCATCCCCAATTCTCCCATCCTCTTCAGTCTCTGGCTATCACCGACCTCTGTGGATTTGCTTACTCTGGACATTTCCTGCAAAGGGAGCCATATAATACGTATGGTTTTAGGACTGGCCTTTTTCGACTGGCTGCTTTCACTTGGCCTGATGTTTTCGAAGCTCATCCATGTTGTAGCCCGTGTCCGTGGTTCCTTCCTTCTTATCGTTGAGTCACAGCATGCTGTATGGACGTACCACAAGGTGTTCACCCATCCAGCAGGCAGTGGCATTGGCGTCGTTCCCTCTTTGGGGCTATTATGAATAACGCTGCGACGAACACATGCGTGCACATTTTTGGGTGGACCTATGTTTTCAGTTCCTGCAGGTGTATCCCTAGGATCACATAGTAACTGTTTAAAATTTGGAGGACCTGCCAGCCTGTCTTCCGCCGCGGCTGCACCACTTCACATTCCCACCAGCAGAGTAAGAGGGCTCCGATTTCCCCACATCCTCCCCAACACTGGTTACTATCTATCTTTTTGGTAATACAACCCTCCTAATGAGTGTGTGGGGGCATCGCAGTGTGGTTTTGATTTCCGTTTCCCTGACGACTCATGATGTTGAGCTTCTTTTCTGATCACTAATGACATTGACCACTTTTTATAATAGTTTTCATCTTCTTTCTTTATGTTTTAAGAATATTTATTCATTTATTTTGGGGGGAAGGGGCAGAGGGAGAGAATCTCAAGACCCCAAATGGGCTCCATCTCACAACCCATGGGACCATGACCCCAGCCAAAATCTCTAGTGCGACCCTCAGCCAACTGAGCCACCCAGGCGCTCTGATCTTTGTTTTTTTAAGATGGACCCGAGCACCTGGCGGGCTCAGTCAGTAGAGCGTGGGACTGTTGATCTCCGGGTTGTGAGTTCAAGCACCATGTTGGGTGTGAAGTATACTTAAAAAAAAACAAACAAACACCTATTTTTTTTAAAAATAGGAAATGCGTTTATGTGGTTTCTCAATGAATTCTAAAGGAGGTTTAGTAAAAAATTTCCACTCCACTTGCCCTGAATTCCTCCAGAGATATTCTATGTAAATATGAAAAATGCGGACAAACTGTCTTTTCTTTACACAAATGGAGCCTATTAAACAACTTCTCTGTACTTCGATTTTCCACTTATATCATTACTGATTTCGACATTGCTTTAGTGCCACCGGAACCATTGGCGATCCCAGTGCATCTGCAGGACCGTGAGCCTTTAATTTTCTTTGGGGGCAAATCAGGATCAAGCCCTTCGTCAGGCTCCCTGCTCAGCGGGGACTCTGCTTCTCCCTCTCCCTCTGCTTCTCCCCTGCTCATACTCTCTCTCTCTCTCTTGCTCGCTCACCTCTCTCTCAAATAAAAAAAAAAATCTTTTTAAAAAGCACATTAAAAAGTCTTAAAAACTAAATTAATAGACTTCATTTTCTAGAGCAGTGGAGTTTCTAGAAACTCGAGCCCATAATAGAGTTCCCATATGCCCCTTCCCTCCCCTCCCACTTTCCCCACTATTACTGTCCTGCATTCCTGTGGTACCTTCGTTACAATGAATGAACAGATATTGATACACTATTATTAACTAAAGTCCGCAGTTTACATCAGGGTTCACTCTCTGCGGTGCCCTTTTAACAAATGCAGAATGTCACATATCCACCATTACAGTATCTTACAGAATAGGTTTACTGCCCTCAAAAGCCTCTGTGTTCCACCTTTCATCCCCCACCCCCCACTTCCCCCAGCCACCACGAACCTTTCTACTGTTGCTCTAGTTTTGTGTGACAAGGCTTTGAAGGGGAAGCCCTCCCTGTTCAAGTCCTGCTCCCAGCTCCAGGGAGGGGCTAGACCCCCCTCAAAGGCTGGGGTGGGGGCCTGCTGAGAACTGTCAATGACAAAACTGAAACAATTTAATAATGAGTCCGATGTCCTTTATTCAAGAGAAAACAGTGCAGGGATTGGGCAGCAACAGTGCCTCGCAAGCAGCGGAACTCCCTTCCGGAGGGATTTGGGAGAAGAGCTGGTTTTCTAGACTTAAAAGGGACAAAGAGGAAACAGGGCATGATTGGCTGGGAGGTTGGGATTTCTTTCTAAAGCTGGCAGATCCTGTTTCCTAGGATACAGAAAGCTAGCTAAAGCGGAGCTGGAGGCCCACGACTGGTGTATGTTTCCCCCACAGGTGTTTCCCATAAGGGCAGGCTGATTTAGGTTTCAATTTGTGACTTAGGCCTCCCTTTTGTGGGTTGCAATATATACGAAGTAACTTTATCAGAACTGACCTTGGAGAGCCTCTGAAGGAGTCAGGCACTGCACGGGGGTCCCCTTGGTGAAGGATTCTGGTCTCAAATTTATTTATTTATTTACAATTTTATTTAAGATTTTATTTATTTATTTATTTGTCAGAGAGAGAGAGAGAGCGCGCACAAGCAGAGGGAGCAGCAGGCAGAGGGAGAAGCAGACTCCCCACTGAACAGGATGCTTGATGTGGGGCTCGGGGTGGGATCATGACCTGAGCCGAAGGCAGATGCTGAACTGACTGAGCCAGCCAGGCGTCCCTCGGGTCTCAAATTTAAAAGTGTCATTACCAAGCATACCTTTGTGATCCTCCGTGGAGACGAGGGGAGAAGAGATTGCTCAGAAATTGCCAGCCCTGTCTCCTCTCAGAAAAGGGGGGTGTTCACCCATCTGAATCTCTACCCAGATTGCCAACTTCGAGGACAGAAAGACATCTGTGCTGTCATACAGTTGAATTTGTGCTTGAAAAGGCAAATTTGACCTTGAAACAGGCTTACGCCTCCCAGAGTCACAAGGATTCCTTCTGTGGGCACGGCTTTCTCCAACTGGTTGCACAGTGTCACAGTCTTGACGTTACGGTGGTCCGAGGGTCTTGGTCCACCTGGCCAAGTGAGAAGTTTAATATTTTCAGGGCCCAGAGTTGATGAGGGTCATGAACAAACTCATGCGTCTGATCGACAAACCAGACCAACAGTCTTCACCTTGAGAAATCGCCGTGTTACCTGAATGCGATCATCTCGCCGGCTGAGCAGCTCGTTCTCCTCTGCCGTCAGGCCGGTCGGGCAGGTTACCAAGTCTGCCCGGGGCGTGTGGCGCCTGAACATGGAAGGGTGGTTGCTTGATGGCATCAGGCCCTGACAGCCCTGCTGCATCTCTGTAGTTGGCGTCTGCCGGCCCTGGACGGGTACATGAGCGCTCTAGCCAAGGCACTCCGGGCAATTCTGGGCATTCTCCGCGGAGGCAGTGTGGCCTGGGCTTGAATCCTGGTTCTGCCGGAATCAGGGATATCCTAGGCAAGTCAGCCTCCCGAGACTCAGTTTCTCTATCTGTGAAATGGGCACAATTAATTTCTGATTTAAAGATTTGAGATCACGGATATAGACTGGTCAGTAGAGAGCCTGGGATATTACAGGCGGTCTATTAATGCCAGCTATTGTTGTTACTGCTATTACTCTCTAATGTCAGTTTGCCTTTTTGATTCTTCTCTCCCTCCCCTGCTAAATTCCAAGTTCCTTAGGAAGATTACTTTTTTTTTTTAGATTTATTTATGTATTTATTTGAGGGGGGGGGAGAGAGAGAGAGTGCTCAGGGGGAGGGGCAGAGAGAGGCTACTTTGCACTGAGCATGGGGCTCGATCCCATGACCCTGAGATCATGACCTGAGCCGAAACCAAGAGTCCGGAGCTCAGCCGACTGAGTCACCCAGGCACCCTAGGAAGCTTTACTTTTTAAAGATAAGCTCTTGTAGTCAATTTGATAATAGCCCAGTTCTTGCTTTCCCTTTCAGGTTCAGAAACTACTCCGTCTAATCTCATCCTTGCTGTTGTTCACTCTCCAAGCCTGGCCCAGAGCAAGGGCCCAGGGTGCGCTAGAAGCTGGAGGAGGGAAAGGATGCCTGAGGCTAGTGGGGGCAGGGAGCGTCCCTGGAGGTGGAAGCAGCAGGTCCTTGAAATAAAAGGGAGGCTTTGGTGGGTGCTCAGCACGGAGAGATTAAGCTGGTAAATCGAGAGGGCTGGAATTTCAGAGAGCTGGTTCTGGTCCCAGTTCTGTTATTTCCTGGCCGTGTGACTGGCTAAGTCACTTCCTCTCTTTGGGTTTACTCAAGTTCTCATTCTGTATTCACTGATGGATGGCAGAGGTCTGAGAACCTCCTGAAAACAGTGCAAAATGTTGTGTCTGAGCGCTTTTTGGCCGAGTGTTCACGGCTCTCAGCAGATTCTCCAAAGGCTGTGACCTCACAGATGTGCGGATTTTTCTTCCAGTGACTCAGCACTCCTCGTGGGCTCTGCTGCCCACTGCTGACTCACCGGCACCAGCTCTTAGCAGCCCTGTCTGAGATCCCCAAGAGAGCATCTGATTGGCTCTGCCAGGCACAGGGAACCATGAGGACACCTGTGGGCAGAGTTCTGGGGCCTGGCCCTGTCCTGGGGGCTCGCCAGCCTCCAGAATAGACTGGCTGCCTGGGACTGTGCTCAGCCCCAGCCCAGAGGGTGGCAAGGCCTCGAGGTTCCCAATGTGACTCTGGCTTCCGCAGAGGGGGTAAGATAACATCGGGCCCCTTGTGAGGCCTTTCCATTCAGCCTGGGTCTTTCCATTCAGTGTCCTCAGCCCCTAGTCCAGTGCTTGGTAAACGCTAGGTGCTCCATAAAGACACTGCTTAACCACCACGAAGACGGGTACTTGACAAGCAAAGGACAGTGGGAGCAGTGAGGAAGGGGATCTTGGCTGTCTCCTAAACCATAGGAAAGGCTTCCCTCTGCGAGTATCATCTTAACTGGGTTATGAAGGTTAAATGAAAGTTCACTAGGGCAAACAATCTGAGGTAGGGAAGGGCCAAAGAGTTGTGAAACTGCCTGGCTTATTTAGGCCGCCATGAGAGTGGGGCAGTGGCTGGAACCATGGGGTGGAGGGAGGTGGAGGGAATGAGATTGCACAGATGGGGTGGGGCAAGGCCTTGCCTTCTGAAAGGAAATGTCAGCGTAGGAGGAGACATCAGACGCAGGGATGGAATAGTGGTGCAGTGTACAACCAGATCTTCCTTTCAGGGCTAAGGAAGTCAGCTCTCTGCTGCCTGGAGGGCTGCCTGCTGGGGTCTCCCAGCCGCGCACTCACCTCAGTCTGCTCAGGCTGCTGTAACACGATGCCACAGACTGGGGGTCTTAACAGACATTCATTTGCTCACCGTTCTGGAGGCTGGAAGTCTAAAATCCAGGTTTCTGCTAATATGATTTCTATTTTTTGTTTTAATTTTACTTATTTCTTTGGCAGAGAGAGAGAGACAGCCAGCGAGAGAGGGAACACAAGCAGGGGGAGTGGGAGAGGAAGAAGCAGGCTTCCAGCGGAGGAGCCTGATGCGGGGCTCCATTCCAGAACGATGGGATCATGCCCTGAGCCGAAGGCAGACGCTTAACGACTGAGCCACCCAGGCACCCCATCTGGTGGGAGCTCTCCTCCTGCTTTCTCACTGTCTCCTCACATGGTCTTTCTTCAGTGCGTGCAGGGGAGAGTGGGGCTGAGGGGTGCAGGAGCAAGCTCTCCAGTGTCTCTTATAAGGACAATAATCCTATAGGATCAGGGCCCCACCCTTACAACCTCATTAATCTTAATTACTTCCTCAGAGGCCCCAAATCCAAATACAGCCACACTGGGGGGGAGGGTTAGGCTTCAATATTTTAATATATGAATTTTGTGTGTGCGTGTGGGGCAGACACAAACATTCAGTGCATAATAGCTCCTCTTCAGGACTTGCCCTCGGTCAAACAGAACTCCTGGCTCAAGGTTACCCCTCTCCCGGGGGCAGTATTACGTTGAGGTATAAGGGCCGTTCCCCTTGCTTCAGTTGAGGACGATTCAATATGGGGTAGGCTGAGGGCTCTGTTGCAGTCACTGCCCTTCGATTTCCCCCTCTGCCCCAGCTTGCTGCCTTACTGCCTCAGAAGTGCGATCCTGAGAGCATGCCCCAGTAAACTTCGGCCCACGTATCTCCGTGTCAGAGAGTGTGTCCCAGGGGACCCCAGCTGTGACGGATGGCAAAAGCAGGTGGAGTACTGAGTTGAGGAGGCTTTGGAGGTCACATTCTAGTAGTGATTCCTCCATGTGAAGAAGTGGGCATTGGGGGGGGGGGACACCTGCATGGCTCAGTCGGTTAAGCGTCTGCCTTCGGCTCAGGTCATGATCCCAGGGTCCTGGGATGGAGTCCCACACATTGAGCTCCCTGCTCAGAGGGGAGTCTGCTTCTCCCTCTCCCTCTCCCTCTGCCACTCCCCCTGCTTGTGCTCTCTCTCTCTCCCTCCCTCTCTAATAAATTAACTCTCAAAAAAAAAAAAAAAAAGAAGTGGGCATGGGGACCATGGACTGAATGGTCAGCATCCCTGAGGGGTGGTGCTGTGTCACTGATGCCAAGGGGGGGGGAGTTGTAGGAAGGAGAAACAGACCAACAGTGTCAGAGCCCGAAGGGAATGAGAGGGGGGACTTTCCAAGTAGGAATTTACAATCTGATTTCAGAAAGCCATTCGGTGGAGGGCTGGGCTGGGTTAGAGTTAGGCCGGAGGGAGAGCCCGGGACATGGTGAGTGTAGACGACTGTTTCAAAGAGCAGCGGAGGGGAGGTGAGAAAAAGCACAGAGCTGAAGTGAAAATCAGGAGCGAGAAAAGATTTCTTTTGGATGGGAGAGCCTTGGGTGTACTTGTAATCCGAGGTGAAGGGTCAGTGGCAAGGCGGGAGACTGAAGATAGAAAAAAGGAAAGCACCCTGATGGAGCAAAGTGCTAGAGAGGTGACATTAAAAATATGGAACAATTGCTAAGGCACAGGTGAGGAACAAGAATGAGGTCACAGGAGCTGATCGGCAAAAGCATAGGAGGGCTTAGCAGCTAATGTTTGGCCTCCTACAGAGAAGAAAAGGCATTTCCTCCTCCGAGATAGAAGGAAAAGGTAAATTGGAAATGAGCATGAAGCTAAAGATGAGGTATGGGCTTGAGCATCACTGAGGAGATCTAGAATGTAACAGAAACTTGAGACAAAGAAAGCTTAAACAAGATATGGGTGTGTTTACATAAATAAAGTTTGGAGGTGGACCGCATAGAGCAGCTGTAATCACCAAGCAGCCAGGCTCTTATCTTGCTGCTTTGTCATCCTTACGAGGGCTTCCACCTCAGGGTCCATGATGGACTCTTGGGCTCCTGCCGTCATGTCTGCAATCCAGGTAGCATGAAGAAGAAAGGAGTTTGTAGCCAGGACTGGCATTTCACTGGTACAAATCAGTAGAGCTTTTTCAGTAGTAAAATTATTATTATTATTTTTTAAAGATTTTATTTATTCGACAGAGATAGAGACAGCCAGCGAGAGAGGGAACACAAGCAGGGGGAGTGGGAGAGGAAGAAGCAGGCTCATAGCGGAGGAGCCTGATGTGGGGCTCGATCCCATAACGCCGGGATCACGCCCTGAGCCGAAGGCAGACGCTTAACCGCTGTGCCACCCAGGCGCCCCGTCAGTAGTAAAATTATTGAAATACTTCTCCACCAGCTGGTAATAGCTGATGACTCCCTCATGCCCACCTCCCTGTCCCCCCAACTCATCCCCTGGCTCAGCTGGGACTTTTCATGGCATTCCCCCAGCACTCTGGCCAGATGTGGCGTATCCATTGTTAAATATTTGCACTGGATGTGACTCTTCAAGAACAGTACCTAGAATTCAAAAAATGGGCACTTGTGCTTTTATCACATTGGCCAGAATCCTATGGTTGCAAGGGAGGTTGGGAAATGTAGTCTTTATTCTGGGTGGCCATGCACCTCGCCAGAAATGGGGGGGCGGGGTAGTTGACTACTAACTATCAAAATCAAGGAAAAAGAGCCGAAGGATACTAGGAGACAATAGCAGGCTCGACCACATGGGAGGGCTCTGTAGGTACCCAGTAGCACAGAGGGCTTGTGAGCCTAGCTGGAATGGTTGATTCTGCAGCCAGTATCTCAGGTGGGGATAGAAGAGAAGAAATCAGAGGCTGGGAATTGGTGGGTGGGTGGGTGACTGAAGTGTGAGGGGGAGAGGGGTGCCTGGGAAGGGCTGATATCTGAGCGGCTGCCTGAGGGGTCCAGAACAGGCAGAAAAGCAAAAGCAGGCAGGGGAGGCTGAAGGCTGCAGGTCTTGATGAGGGAGAGGCTGGAGGAAGAGAAGCCTGACGTGGTTGTTTGAGACACAGAGGCGGTGGCGCAGGAGGCTTCCAGGGCAGGATGAGGTTCCATGGTGGCTGTTTGGGGAGCCGAGTGGGTGAGCTGGGCCTTCATGGCGGATGCCTCTGTTAAATCAGCTGTCTTGGCCATGGACCCTTTCAGGGGTAGAAACAGTAACAGATGGAAGCCCTCTGGGGCCGAAAGTGGAATCCAGGTGGATCTGGCAGGTGGGGGTCTTGACAGATCTCAGGCACTGAAAGTGGGGCCTCGTGAGGAATTGAGACCCAGAACTGGAAAAACCATCGGGATCGCTGCTGAGATTTCCAGTATGGCTCACATTTCTGAGGAAAAAGATCTTTTCAGTTTTCTGAAAACTTGAGCTCAAAGGAGGGAGGAAATGAAGGGGATTTTCTTTTCTCTTTAAAATTTTCCCGTAATCTTTTTCTTTAAAAAATTGAGTAACACATGGACATCGAAATGAGTGAGGTAGTGCAGAGATGAGTTAATCCCAGTCAGCAGGCTCTCTTCCCACCTCCGATTCTCTGTTCCTTTCCTCACCAAAAGTCCTACCGTTTCAAAGGGAGAAGGGCAGGAGGGCCTCACTGCCTCACTGCCCCTGGGCACGCCTGGACCGGGGGACCTGAAGCTCCCTCGCCCGCTCTGCATTGCCCTCTGGGAAGTCAGTGGCAGGGCTTGAGGTGGACCACGGGGCTTGGACCCTGCTCTGCCGGTATCTTCCTGGAACCCACTGCCCTCCGAGGCCTGTTGCGTACCAGTGCTTGCTCCTTCTATCTCCTGTTTCAAATGCACTTCACGTATCAGTGTTTTGTCCAGGCCAGCTTCCTTAGTTAGCCATCATTGTTCAGCATTTGGGATCTTTCCAGTATCCACTGTTATAAAGGGTCCTTCTGTGACTAGTTTGGATAAAACATTTCTTAGTTCTGGATTATTTCCCGGAAGAGGGGGCTATACAGCTAGGAATGGTACTGCAGGGTCAAAGGGTCCAAACAGTCCCATAGCTCTTTGTTGCCTGTGCACAGATGGCTCAGAAGGTATTTTAAGAGATTTAAGCATCTACTGACTTGGTAAAAAAGAACAATAATCTGCTTACTGTTTTTTATATTCTTCATTACAATTCTGTCCTTACAGGGAGGGAGATGGATGCAGGATCATATTTTTGTGTTCCAGGCATGCAAATGAAGGTAACAAAAATGCATCTCAAAAACATTGACTTATCCCTCTGGTTATGAGAAAGGGGGATATTAAAAAAGAGTTGTGGTTGGTTCACTCTGTCATTAAGCAGCTCTGAGAGCTCAGTAACTCCACCAAAGTGAGAGCATATGATCGGAAGGTCTCTAAGCTTCCTTTTGGCGTGGAGTCTTGTCATTTCTGTATGGCACACAGGGATGCTTTGCTGGAGGTGAGAGACAGGGCTGTGTCCTTGAGCCCCACTTCCCCTGCGTTTATCTGGCTATTGGGGGTGATTGGCCCTGTGCTTGTGCCTGGACCGAGGAAGCCTGCAACTGGGGCAGCCACGCAACCATTTGGCCACGGAGGCCAACCAGTGAGGCATCCAGTTTAGATCAAATCTTTTCCCAACTTTGCTCAGCCCTCTCACATCGCCCACTGCGGTGCACACTTCCCCATCACCCACTGTGGTGCATACTTCCCTGTCAGCTCCCCAGTGGGAAGTAAGAACCACAGTGTGGGGGTAGCGGTGGAGGAGGCCTACCAAAAGCTCTGAGAACTGTCTGTGGCCGGTTCCAGTTCCTAAAGGAGGAGTACACATTGTTGGAGGCAGATGGAACCCTGGGTTTGCCCCTCTCTGGTGAGGCGTGACCTTAGATAAATGTCTTTCCCTTTCCTGGTCCCCACTTCCGCTTTGGTATAATGATGGAATGGGACTAACTGACCTTTAAGGACCTGCCTGCCCTAATAGGCTGACATTTCCCTCCTATCTTCCCTTGGACTAGGAGGTACTTGTCCCTTGGGAGAGGGCAAAGGTGGGGTGAGACCTCTGCTCAGAACCAGACTGGGTCAGCCACAGGTAGAGGGCAAGTGGTTTGGTGTGGGCCACCCGGGCCTTTCTTATTCTGGAATGAGATGAAGGTTGAGGGCTGCACAGTGTGGGGCCACTTCCTTCTCCAACAAGGCCTCTGGCTGGTGCACAGCCAGGTTCTCAGATTCCAGCTTCACTTCTCCAATGGCCGAGGCACTTCTTATTCTTCCCCATCTTGCCCTCCCCTTTGTCCAAACCCAGGACAAACCATGGTAGGACCTCGGGAGGGACTGTATTTAATACTGAAAACTTGTCTGAGGAGAAGCGGTTGTGGATATGAAATGTTAACAAGGGAAATCAGGGCCCAGAGTGAAGCTACACGCTGGCCTTAACTAGGTAACCACATATTCGTCATTTAGGAGACAATGTGGGCAGGGCGGTGGGCTTGAATAATGACCTTGAGAACTTAGATCAAGTCGTTAACCTTTCTGAGTTTGGATTCTCACCTGAAAAATGGAATAGAAATAATAATAGAATATTATTTCTATATAATTTCTATAATAACAGAAAATGGTAACTCAGAAAAAATGTGAGGCTTAAAAGATTATTAATACATATAAAATCTCTAATGTTGACTTATTCAATTACTAGTTTTCTTTTTGGACGACCTCTCCTCTTCCACCACACGTTTTTCCCCTCCCCGCCCATTCCCCCCC